>NC_044549.1:145137138-145502923 GCF_007565055.1 Rhinopithecus roxellana | reverse complement strand
CTGAACATGGTGCACTCACCTGTAGTCCCAGTTACTTGGGAGGCTGAGGCAGGAAAGTCTCTTGAACCTGGGAGGCAGAGGTTGCAGTGAGTTGAGATCATGCCACTGCACTCCAGCCTGGGTAACAGAGGGAGACACCACCTCAGAAGAGGAGAGGAGAGGAGAGGAGAGGAGAGAAGAGAAAAGAAAAAAAGTAATAGCAAAAACTACAAATACTTTTGCACCAACTTCATATATTCTTGAGGGAAATTGGTCTGAAGTTTTCTTTTTTCACTGTATTTCTGCCATATATTGGTATCAGGTTGATGCTACCTTCATAGAATAAGTTAGGGGGTAGCCCCTCCTCTTTGATTTTTTGAAACAGCTTCAGTGGAATTGGTATCAGTTCTTTGTGTGTCTGCTTGAATTGGACTGTGAATTCATCTGATTCAGAGCTTTTATTTTGGTTGTTAGGTTCTTCATTATCAATACAATTTTAGGACATTTCCTTTTAAATCCTTTCAATTTCACTTATCTTGGCACAAGGCCATTGATCAGTGGCATAAGCTCTGTATGAAACTAGTACATACCTGGCATCTTAACTGTGGGTGAACAGAATTGATTTTAAACTTAAGTCACTAATGGTGGCATTGGTGACAAAGTGAGTTACGAATACACAGCAAAACGCCAATACCAGATTGAGAAAAGACTGATGTATTTAAAGTCCCATCCTGTAAAGTTTCTAACTGAAAGGATCCAGTTGTTCACAGGAAAAGGCTTTTAGCACTATTGTTACAGGGATAGGACATGTTAGGGAAATTTTGTGAAAAAGAAGAGCTTCACAAATTAAAGATGTTCAATGCTTTGTATCTTCCTAAAACATAAGAAAAACATAAGTAGAGTACACAGAAATATTAGGTATATCATTTACACCTATATTTGATTTTCAATTTTAAAAGTTTAATCATAATGAAGAAATATTGGTTTCAGAATATAACAATAGTCCAAAATCCAATAAGGCAGTCATTAAACTTTAAATTCCAAAATGATATCTCCTATGACTCCATGTCTCACATCCAAGTCACACTGAAGCAAGAGGTGGACTCCCACAGCCTTGGGAAGCTGCACTTCATGGCTTTGCAGGGTACAGTCACCCTCTCAGCTGCTTTCACTGACTGGCTTTGAGTGTCTGCAGTTTTTCCATGCACACAGTGCTAGCTGTTGGTGCAGCTACCATTCTGGGATCTGGAGGACAGTGGCCCTCTTCTCACAGCTCAAATAGGCACTGCTCCAGTGGGGACTCCATATAGGGTCTCTGACCCACATTTCCCTTCTGCAGTGCCCTAGCAGAGGTTCTCCATGAGGTCTCTGCCCCTGCAGCAAACTTATGCCTGGACACCCAGGCATTTCCATACATCCTCTAAAATCTAAACAGAGGTTCTCAATCCTCATTTCTAGATTTCTGTGCACCCACAGGCTTAACACCACTTGGAAGCTGCCAAGGGCTGGGGCTTGTACCCTCTGAGGCAATGGCCCAAGGTTTACCTGGCCCCTTGTATCCATGGCTGACACTGAAGCAGCTGGGATGCAGGACCCCATGTTCTGAGACTGCACAGAGCTGGGGGACCATGGGCCTGCCTACAAAACCATTTTTCCTTCCAAGGCATCTGGACCTGTAATGGGAAGGCTGTCACCAAAATCTCTGACATGCCCTGAAGACATTTCCCCATTGTCTTGGTGATTAACATTCATTTCCTCATTACTTAGGCAAATTTCTGAAGCAGGCTTGAATTTATCCCATGAAAATGGGTTTTTCTTTCCTGTGGCATTGTCAGGCTGCAAATTTTTCAAACTTTTATACTTTGCTTCCTCTTGAATGCTTTGCTGCTTAGAAATTTCTTCCACCAGATATGCAAAATCATCTCTCTCAAGGTCAAAGTTCCGCAAATCTCTAGGGCAGGGGCAAAATTCTGCCTGTCTCTTTGCTAAAGCATAGCAAGAATGACCTTTGTTCCATTTCCCAATAAGTTCCTCATCTCCATCTGAGACCACCTCAGCCTGGACTTCATTATCCACATCACTGTCAGCCTTTTGGTCAAAGCCATGAAACAAGTCTCTAGGAAATTCCAAACTTTCCCACATCTTCCTGTCTTCTTCCGAGCCCTCCAAACTGTTTCAACCCCTGCTCATTACCCAGTTCCAATGTTGCTTTCACATTTTTGGGTATATTTACTTATGTTTATATCTATCATTTGTGACCACCTGAGTAAAAGTATCACGTGGTATGTAAGCATATTTATCAAATATAAGGAAGCATCCCAGGAAACTGAAGAAAATTTCTTATTGAATATTAATTTTATCATTGGTGTTTGTATTATTTGATCAGATTTAGAGGTTTTCCTGAGCAGAGATTGGGTTTATGCAAATGTATACAGGTCCTAGCAGGTAACTTCAATGTACAAACAGAGAGGTGTCTGAGAATATCAGTGTAGGACATATTGTCAAGCTGGAAAACTAACATGCCCCATCTTTTTTTTTTTTTTTTGAGACGGAGTCTCACTGTGTTGCCCAGGCTGGAGTGCAGTGGCATGATCTCAGCTCCCTGCAAGCTCCGCCTCCCGGGTTCATGCCATTCTCCTGTCTCAGCCTCCCGGTAGCTGGGACTACAGGCGCCACCACCACGCCTGGCTAATTTTTTGTATTTTTTTAGTAGAGACGGGGGTTTCACCGTGTTAGCTAGGTTGGTCTCAATCTCCTGACCTCCTGATCCGCCCGCCTCGGCCTCCCAAAGTGCTGAGATTACAGGCGTGAGCCACCGCGCCAGGCCCATGCCCCATCTTTATAAGGGCTATGTCTGTTATTTAGTTTCAGCTTAGAGATACATAAAGTATCAGTTCAATGTTGGCAGATGTTTGTATTTTTGTAAAGAAAAAGCCATGAATCAAATATTTAACTGTAATTTTCCTATTCTTAAATAGTGACCCTCTCTTGCTCACTACATATCTATCTATCTATCTATCTATCTATCTATCTATCTATCTATCTATCTATCTGTCTATCCACGCAAACACTCATAAGAGTGTATATTAGTCCATTCTCACATTGCTAAAAGAAAATACCTAAGATTGAGAAATTTATAAAGGATAGATGTTTAATTGACTCATGATTCAGCATCACCACAGAGGTCTCAGGAAATTTATCATCATGGCAGAAGGCAAAGGGGAATCAAGGCACCTTCTTTACAAGGCAGCAGGAGGAGAAGTGCTGAGAGAAAGGGGAAGACCCCTTTATGAAACCATCAGATCTCGTGAGAACTCACTCACTATTTCAGGAACGGCATGGAGAAACTGCCCCCATGATCCAATTACCTCTACCTGGTATCTCTCTTAAACATGGGTGTTATGAGGATTATGGGGATTATAATTCAAGATGATATTTGGGTGGGGACACAACGCATAACCATATTATTCAATGACAATATGTATTATTTAGAAGTCTCCCGAGAAACAAAACCAAATTAAAAAGAGAAAGAGAGAGAAAAAGATTTATCATGAGGAATTAGTTCATGAGATGATGGAAACTGAGAAGCCTGGGGATCTGCTATATGCAAGCTGCAGGCCCATGAAAGCTAATAGTGTCGTTTCAGTTCAAATTCACAGGCCAGGGGGCCAATGGCATAAGTCCTCATCTAAATCCGAAGGCCCAAGAATCAGAAGCACAAATACCTCAGGGCAGGAGAAGATGGGCATCCTAGCTCAAAGCAGAGAGAGTAAACTTACCTTTCCTCCACCTTTGTATTCTATTCAGGCCCTCAGCACATCAGTGTTGCCTACTCACATTAGCAAGTGAGATCTTTTTTATTCAGGGTGCACTTCAAATCTCTTCCAAAAGAACTCTGCAGACACATCTAGAAATAATGTTTTTCCTTCCATCTGACCAATCCCTTAACTTATTTAAGTTGACACAAAAAATTAACCATGTTTTTATATTTTTATTTCCTTCATCTGCTACAATGCAGGCTCTAAAAACACAGAAATATTTTTCTAGTGTGTATACCAATGCATAATAAACATACATAGTAGGACCTCGTACACTATAGTCAACAAAAATATTTTGAATAAGTTTAACAAAAAAGGATGAATAAGTATATCCTCACAGGACATTCAGAAAGCAAGTTCGTAAATACTAAGTGGAGCTCCTTCTGTATACTACCTTTTTAAATGGCAATGGTATTTAAATGAACAATATTTTTTTTGCCTTCAAATTTGTAATATTATAATAATATTCACACTTATTAAATTAAAAATTATGATTCAATAGAAAATGTTAATAATAAAAGAGTTGCAAAAGCTCAGTTAAGAATGAACCAAAGGTATTCCATACTAAGATATGATACCAATTTAGATTCTAAGCTAAAGAATGTTGCCATAGGTGATATATTTTCAAGATCACTAGCATATTTAGCAAATTTTTAGAGCATTTATGGTAAGACGGAAATTAGGTTGGACTCTGGAAATGCAAAGATGAATATTACCGGATCACTGTTTTCAATATTTTGACAATGTTTTAGCTAGTATCCTAAGTATTGATAGAATATGACATTGAGAGCATTTGAGTGACTTCTTTTGAAATTGTGCATTCTACACAGTAATAACTGAAATTTTCTGCAAATTTATAATGTTAAACCGAGGTTTTACAGGCACAGATAAAACACACATAACATTATCTTTTAAGTTAAAACTATCATGTTAATTATTTCTGCACAGTTTGGATAACTAATACATTTAGAAACTACATTGTTGTATAACAGTGAAATGTCTGAAACTTCTATGTCAGTGTTCAATAAATTGAATTTGACATACCCAACGGGCTCAACAAGAAGGTGCACTCAAGGAAAGCAGACCACTTCAGACATGACCTTGCCATCTAACAAGTCATATCAGAGCCACACAGATTAATTCCAGTTTGTTCTCTGAGGTGAAAATATTAGGGATATTAAGACTGTGGCAGTGGCTTTAAGCAATTTTGGAAAGGAGTAAAAAAACAGGAATTTTGTCAACACTCCAATTCAAAAGCTATTGTCTGAATGCTTTATTTATGAGCTATGTTTGATTATCTGTGTCTTCTGAAAAGAAATTATAGACACATTACATCGAAAGACATATATGCAATCCCTGGCACATAATAGGTACACAATAAATATTGTTGACCTATGACTAAAATAATATATGTTACACAATAAAGCGTACAATAAAATAATAGAAAATAAATTAATACACCAGAGTAATAAGCTCTGGCATTTTAACTTATCAAATACAAGGAAGCATTACAAGGGCTGAAGACAATTTCTTATTGAATATTAATTTTGTTGTTGCTGCATGCATTCTTGGATCAGATTTAGAGATTTTCCAGAGAAGAAATTGGGCTTACACAAATGTTTACAGAGCCTAGTATAGGTAACTTAGATTTACAAACAGACAGGTATATGAGAATATCAGTGTAAGAGATACTGTCAAGCTGGAAAACTTACCTGCCTCATCCTTATAAGGAGTATGTTATTTAGTTCCAGCTTATAGATACTTAGTGAAGGTATCAGTTCAATATTGCCAGACTTTTGTATTTTTGTAAAGAGAAAGCCATAAATTAAAATTTTGACTATAATTTTTCTGTAATTAAATGTTGACTATACACACAGACACACATACACAGACACATATTTTTATTTGGGTAATGTTGACTCTACACACAGACACACATACACAGAGGCATATATTTTTATTTGGGTAAATGTATAAAGATGAGACTATTAGATTACAACCATTAGTTGTTAAATGATTTCTTTCTGGCATATAGAAGCATAAATAACGGCCTACTGAGTTAACAGCTGTCTATATGATGGACCTGACCCTTCTGGAGCAGCAGTACCACCACTACCACCAGTAGCAGGAGTATCAGCAGGTGCATCTTCATTTTGTTTTAACATCACCATCACATTCTCATTACACATCACATAGCTTTGAAAAGATTTATGTTTTTTCTCAAATATTATTAATTTGATATTGACAACATCTCGTAGTAATCATAGTTTTTCATGGTGGTACAGATAAGAAAGATATGGTTGGGTTTCATAGTCATAGAATTATTGTCATTCAGGGCCACATAAGACTAGTAGTGTTAAAGTTTATTTCCTTTCTTTCTGTCAGAGTTCTTTAGAAATTCAAAATGTGAATGGGTCTAAAATTATCATAAACAATGTATTAATACGCATAATAAATCCATTTACTAGATAAGTAACATTTATAAATAAATTATAGCTTAGCTGATTTGAGTAACATTGTATCAGATAATTAAAAAGAACCTTCGCACAAAATTGTTTAAATACATTTTCCAATGATAAGGAAAATGAAATCAGGACAGAATAAATGTCTTGTCTATTCCAATACAGACGGTTCATTCCCTTACAGATTTGTGTAAAAATAAAAGTCAGAAAACACTAAGATATTGATAGTGCTACTGGCTAAGAAAAAGTATCATGTTTACTATTTTCTCTATATCTACATGCAGTTTTCATATTCTGAAATGAATGGTGAAGCCATAGTCATCTCTTATTATTTTGCAGAGAAGAGCAGACTAGTAAAAGAGCAAGCTGGTGACCTGAGGTATATTTAGTTACTCCTCAGCCTGACAATAATAGTGAAATACAGTACTAGTTTCATGAAGTTTGTTTAGCTATTTTTTGTTTTATATGTCAATATTCTGGATTTTAAGAAATAAACTACTAAAACATATAGTTAGCCTTATACATATTTATTAAATTATTTTGAAGAATAGCTTTTGGCATGCCTTATTGGTTTAATAGCTATAATTTTTCATTTTTAAACCTCATGTTATAAACACAGATCCTAATCATTAAATTATTACAAATCTTAAAATGAATATCCCTAAGTATAAAATAGATGTATTATTATATCTCGAGTTAAAAACAGTGGAGGCAAAACTATCGTCTCTCATCTTTCAAACTCATTTTATTCTTATTATGTAGAGAAAATGCTTTAATACTTTGGAGTTTTTATTCTATTACCCTTTATAGTTTTCATTTAGTAATAAAAAACTTTTTACATGTTTATAATTTCCAAAGACTAAAATATATTGTAGGTTTTTTCTTATATGATTTAATATTTATTTTTGAAGTATTAATTATTTAAGCAATTTATCATTTTCAGTCATTATTCTTGATCTAAATTCCAGTGATATTTGATTTCTGAGAAATTTGCTATTCTTTTGGCTTTTTCACATTGTCAAAATACAACATTATTTGTACATACCTGTCTTTGTTGTAAAAAGTGAAATCATGCAAGAAGTGTAAAAAGAAAAAGACTTGTAAACTGAAAATGAAGTGTCTTTTTAGTAGACCCTGTAATTACCCTGAAAATGATCTATCATTTGATAAAGGAATCATAAATCAGGATATTAATAGGTGAATCTTCATTCATGTCAATGGAAACCCAATATAGCTTCATAAAGTTGCCCTACACTACCTCTTTAATACTCTTTGCTAAGTGTGTTCTGGCCTCAATTGTTTTCCTTCATAAGCACTGGGAAAATGTACTCGTTGCTGCTGTAGGGTCACTGCAATTCTATCCCCTCTCTGGAGTACTTTACTTCCTCTATTCATACAAGAAGATTGGCTCTTTCACGTTCTCTGTTAACCATTTCAATATGACCTCTTCATTTTTTTTTAACCACAAAATTGTTCCCACATCACTCATCACCATATAAAATTTTCCTTCTTAGTTATTGTGTACATGCTCATTGATTTATCTGTTACAATATTTCCTCCCTAAGGACTGAACACTAGCTGTTTGATTCCCTTTATTAGAGTTGTGAAAGAATGAGGAATCAGGGTGCATAGATGTATTTGAGGTAGTTGTATGCCTGTCAGTGAGTGCATCTAGTTGAATGCTTGCAATTTAAATACAGTGTTGTCAAGATCAGGCCTAAATTATGTTATAGTAAATACATGTACTTGTTTGCATAACCTTTTTTTAAAGCATAGAGTACTAACACTAATGTCAAGCCCTGTGTTACAATCGCTATGATTTATTTTTGAAGGCTAATTTCTTTTTCCGATCTTTCTTTGTTTTTCAGGATGCACCACTCTATGCCATTATTTCAGCCACCAAGTGACATTCTCTAAACTGTGTATGTGTGTGTGCATATTTCATTATGTCTTCTAGAAGAAAACAAGTATTACATTTGTTACAGAATTTTTTGAAATTTGATTTACATTTAGCTTAATGTAAATAATGGGGAATGAGAAAAAAAGTCTGTGCTTATTTATTAATTCATCTATTTAAGAAGTACTTATTGAGCCCTTACTCTGGACCTGGCACTCATGTAGGCACTCAGACTACAGTAGTAAAAAGTATATAAAAATTTCAGAATCAATAGAGCTTGCAATCTCATGTGGGGAGACGGTAAACAATAAATATAATAACAGTTATATAAAAGTTATAATTAAATAAATTATACTGTAAAAGAAATAAAATTGTTATAAAATAGATTAATACACCTGGCTTTGCAAATAGTGGTGGGGTTTTACAATTAAATGGGAAGTCAGATTTGATCTCATTGAAAAGGCAAGATTTGTGCAAAGACTTGAAGCAAATGAGGAAGTGAGCTATGTGGATAACTGGAAAAAGAAAAAGACATTCCAGACAAGGTAGAACAAAAGCTCTTAGATGCATCTCCTTTGTTGATCAAAAGCAAAAAGACTAGCAAAGTTGCAACAGAGTAAGCAATAAGCATACGTTGTGCTTGAGAAATACCCAAGAGCCAAGTTGTGTAAGGTCTTCTGGAGTACAAATAAGCCAGTGATAAGCACACCAACACTTGGGATAAAATTATCTTTGTGTGGATGTACCTGTACATGACAAGCAGCAAAGTTGGTAAGAAAGGGCTGGAATAATATTTTAGAGCAGTGACTTCAGTGTGGGGGAGATTTTGCCTTCCTCTCCCAGGAGACACCAGGTAATGTTGATGAAGGATTTTCTTTGGGTACTACTTGGCCAGCTGGAGACTTCCTCAGCCAGCGATGCCCCTTCCCAGGCCTCGCTTGGCCTTGGGTTTGCTGCAGGAGTTACCCCACCCACTCAGCCTGCCAGGGAACACCTGCCTTGTGCTCTGGCCTGGAACCCATGCTCACGTTCCATCCACAGTTGAGCTGGGCATGCAGCAATCTGCTTTGCCTTGGGTGCTGGCAACTGGATGAGGAGAACACAGTGGTGCTTGAAAATCTCTGAGGTGCCAGTGACCCCAAAGTCCTAAAATGAGTATTACAAAATGCTACAACTCATTCAGTCCTTCTGCACCCTGCAGGCAGCAGTTCCAAGGCTGACATGCCCTGCCGTTGTTTCCATTCATGTGGGGTGACTGCCTGGCACCCACGCAGGATGGAGGGCTACAGTATTACAGCCGTTCTTGTACCTGTGTTTGGTGGGTACTGAGTTCTTGTCCAGCATACAAGAATGGGGTTATGCTGATGACCAAATGGTGAGAAGGGAGGAAAAATGTTTTATTGAGTGACAGAACAGCTATCAATAGAGAGGGGACTTGAAGTGGGTGGTCCCCCACCCAAAGGCAGGTAGTCCCTCCCACCCAAAGGTGGGTAGTCCCTCCTACATGAAAGTGGATAGTCCCAAAGTGTGGCTGAGTTCAGGGCTTTTATGGGCTCAGAATAGGGGAGTGTGTGCTGATTGGTTTATGAGTAAGCAAAAAATGTTAAAACAAAGGCATCACACAAAGCTAGGCACAACAGTGTAAAAAACCAACTAGGGAAGGGTAGGTATATATTTAAAGTAGATGGAATGGGGATCAGTCTGGGAAAAAGCACACCATATGGGAAGAGAGGTTCTCAGTCTGGTCCGTGGATAAATATGAGACTTGTAGCCTGGCTTTCAGGCTTTAAACTATCTTTGGTTTGAAGGTTGGGTTTCGTCAGGGAACCTCCCATATCTGCCTAGGGATTTGTCTACCTCCTGCTGCTATCAATGTCTGGAGATATATATATATGTGTGTGTGTGTGTGTGTGTGTGTGTGTATGTGTGTGTGTGTGTATATATATATATATATATATATTTATTTATTTATTTATTTTCATGACTTGGAAATAGGGAGAAAAAGGATAGTGTTCCTGGAATCTCCTAAGAGACCAGAAATGCTGCTAAACAACTCACCAGGCGTAGGACAGCCTCTCCCATAAAAATGAGTTATCTGGGCCCAGATGGCAGTAGTGCTAAGGTTAAAAATCCTCCTTTAGAGAATCAAAGTCCAGTCATGAGGTATGTGCTTGGCACATCATTATTGTTTGAAACTATGCTTTAAGTTTTATATATTTCAACATTTGGGTGAAGAGCTGACAATTTCCAAAATAAACGCAGAGAAGGGAAAGAAAAAACACAATCAAGTGCCGAAAAGCATTATTCCAATAATAAAAATCTGTGAAGAAATATCAAGAGTAAAAAGTAATTCCATGAGAACTAATTGTTTCAGTTTTCCTGCTCCAGGGCATGTCTTATCTAATGAATAAAACTAGGCTCAAGAAAAACAGTTGTTCTAAGAAATAAAGCTAGAATTCAAAATGAAAAGGCATCTATACCCAGAATAAAAATAATTTCAAGGTCTGTGTTTGCAGACATATGAGGACTCTCAAAAGTTGAGAGAGACATTTGTTCAGATCAATATAACAATGTGCCATTACAAGAAACATTACTATGATCATGCTTCTTCCATAAATGAATAAAGTTAATGGGCAGGCATTCTTGGATTTTGTTTGGCACAGCAGAAACTGGAATTTATCTTAGCGCTCTATTAATCCCTTAGAATCATTAACACGTCATAAAGTCATATTAGATATGGTAAAACCTAAGAAATACGCTATTCTAACATTTAATAAACCTAGCGTTTTCTATTAGTTTCCTTGACTTACTTTCAGCATTGCTTTTTTGCTTGTTTTGTAATTTGCATGATCATTTTCTGTCTTGGAATCTTGTTTATTCTGAGTTTCTCCCCAAGGAGCAGATATTCTAGGTACAAAATGACCTTAAAAGTAATAAGCTGTTATGTATGTGATTAGAAGTGTTGCTATGAGCTTACAGATAGATTTTAGACTCATACATTATATCGTGACAGTTTGTCATTGTTTGCCTTTTTGAAAATAGTTGTCTGTAATTTACCAACCTTACATCTAAATGCTATATTTCTGATTGCAGCTAAAAATGCTTTCTCTGAGGAAAAAATGGATAGTATGGTTCATGGGAGAAAAACAATATGATGAAAATGTCAGGTCTTAGAGTGGTAATTTGGGCTTCTTCTGCTGCCTGGTTACCACATGACCTTGAGCAATGCCTGGCTTCTTTGGCCTTTAATTTATCCATTCTAAGTGAGCATAATATCACAAAATGAAGATCATTAGATTGTTATGAGGAGACTCTAATAAAAATGCACTTTTCAAAAATGCAGCATAGAGTATATTTTACTCTATTTAGAGTAAAATATACCTTTCTTCCAATACATTTTTGAGAGCTTTTCATGTTGGTTCTCCTTTATGATGAGCACCTCATAGAGCTTCAGCAGACTTTTCAAATACCATACAAGTAATTCTTTATTTCTATGAATGCACGGGACATTCAGATCTGTCTGTTCTTCACACAGAGAAGCAAACTGATCATTCAATATATATTCCACTGTTTATACACAGATATGTGAGTTTTCTTCATAACTGATTTAAGGACAAAAGATGTAACATTTTATTTCACAGTAGACTAAAATATTGTGGTTCATATTTGGGTACAAATGAAAGTATGGTAGATTCAATAGTTTTATTTGAATTCATTAAAATTTTAGTGGATTTTAGAGCAAATATAATATGTTGACAGCACAATTAAATAACTCTCTCGTAACAAACTCAAGTGAAGATATGGGGATTATACTCTAGGTTAGATTAGTTACATTTAAAAAAATATTTCTATATATGCTGTCACAGATAAATAAATTCAAAATAAATTATCTTAAAATTTTGAGTAGGCTAGGTTTCCAGAATTGGTATAATTCATTCTTTCAAATGTGATATACTTTGACAAATGCATTAATATTAAATTAATGAAATTATGAAGTTATATGGTTTTAAATGTCTGAAAAATCCTAGTGACTGAAAGTAGAAAGGCATTGCGCCCACAGGTAGCCCTCATTTGTAGGCCCTACGTTTCCTAGAAAAATTGGTTCAAATTAAATTTTATGTATAAACATTCAACATTATCATTATTTCTGTTTCAAAAAGGTAAAATATTATGGCCTCAAAAGAAACCAAGCATCTGAAGCATGCAATTTTACATTATATGATACATATGTTCTCTTACATTTCTAGACTGCTAAAATGTTGGAAACCAGAGACAACAGGAGTAATTTCAAGTCTAGGATTCTCAAAAAGCTCTGCTCATTTCCGTTACCTTTGAAATTCAAAATAATAATAATAGCAATAATAATAATAGTAAATTGACTGGGCTCAACTTGATTTACTAGATCTGAGTCTGGGTGTCAAATTTTAAAAATCAGTTTCTCAGTGATTCTTCTGTGCAGCTCATGAGAGAAACCATTGATCTAGTCAACATAATGTTTAACAGAGGAGAAAACAGAGTCCCAGAAAGTTTGAATAATTTAGCATGAATGTATAGCTAATTGGCAAAACTAACTCTAGAGTTTAAATCTCCAGGGGCAGAGACTATATTATAACATTTTTTTCCCTGGGAAAGAAAATATGTTTTTAGACTAAAATTGCATAAGTTTCAGTTCCATAAATGAGTTTAGTATTTTCCATTTTATACATGTGCATGTGTGTATACACTTCACCCTTTATTTTGTAGCCATGAGGTTTCTTCCCTCAATAAATGCAGAAAACTTCCGCATTAGCTCATGAAGGGTTGATTTTTGGAAACAATTAGATTTAAAAAAATAATTCTCATTATTTCTTCAGGATTCTTATAAACACCAGAGTTATTGGACAACTAATATGATCCATAGAGTCAGAGGACAAAATGGTAAGATGTGTAAAATACCCAGGCTCCTGAGAGCTACATATTTCATGTAAAAGGGTTCAGAGGGACACAATGGTGTCAGAAATGGTTCAATGTGGGAATTGTGGGTTTGATTTGGAATTTTGTTAATTGTGCATTAGTGATGCCATTAACTACTTTTTACATATAGCACCAGGTTGGTTTACATGTTCAACAACTATAATTAAATACCTTTTACTAATGTCAAAAATTGGAACTTTAACACAATGAAAAGCGTGAACATAGATGGGATTATCATGTTCAGATTTCTCCTAGAATACTCTAAACACTGAATGGTCATTTAATTTAGATTAACCTTATTAAACATTTATGTTATGGCACATGATTTATTCTTCCTTAGGAAGTCAGAGTCATTGATCTGGAGACTTTAAAAAATATACATATGATATATATATAATGTTATGAACAATAATGTATTAAGTCCTGATAATAGCAACGTCAACACAAATGTCTAATCACAGTCCAAGCCACTTCTCTGACCACCATATTGGTATAGTTAATTGCCTATTTTACGTAGTCACTCAAATGTGTAAAGGCATTGCATGCTATTTAGCAGGATTTTTTTTTCAGTTCTTAAAATTCTGATAAAATACATAACATAAAATTTACCTTCTTAATCATTTTTTAGCATACAGTTCAATTGTATTAATTACTTTAGTAATGTTGTGTAACAATTACTATTATTCGTCTCCATAACTTTTTTCATGTTGTAAAGCTGAAACTTAATACTCATTAAACAATAACTCCTCTTTCCTGTCTCCCCTCATCTCTTGCAATCACCATTCTACTTTTTGTCTCTATGATTGTAAATACTGTAAATATCACAGATTAGTGGCATCATACAGTACTTTTCTTTTTGTGACTGGCTTATTTCACTTGGCATTATTTCTTCAAGGTTATTGGGTCAGACTTGTTTTTATGTTTTAAGGCTGAAGAGTATCCCATGATGTTTGTGTGTGTGTGTGTATGTATACATATATATGTACATATATATGTACATATAAGTAAATATATGTATATATATTTGCATGTGTTTGTGTGTATACATACATACATACTACATTTTGCTTATTTATTTATACATTTTGTTTATCTATTTACCCATCAATAGACACTTGGGTTTGAGTTACTTCCACATTTTAACTATTAAGAGTAATGCTGCCATGAATATGTGTGTACAAATATCTCTTTGAGACATTGTTTTCATTTATTTCTGGTATATACTGAGTGGAATTGCTGTATCATACAGTAATTTCATTTTTAATTTTTTGAGAAATTTCTATACTGTTTTTTCATAGTATAGGTACCACTTTACATTCCCACCAACAGTGCAGAAAACATTACATTTCTCCACTGGAATTATAGTAGGTTAATCTTTCCTTGAAAGTGCAAAGCTGAAATTTACTAAATGGCATTTCCAAATGACTTGTCTACCAATCTAAACATTCCTTTTTTTCATCTTCAGAGTTTTATATTCTATCCCTTTTCTTTAAAAACTCACTTTAAATTAAATGTACCTCTAATAATTTTATGAATTAATTTAAACATACAATGTCATCTACATTCAAAACATCTCTCTAAACGATTATGCTACATAAAATGCACATGGTGTATTTACTTAACGCCATTTAACATTTTTAAGATAAGAACAACAAACTTAAAAAAGTCAAATACGGAAGAATGTTTGAGATTGCAAAAGGCAAAAACTGAAATGTATACAAGTCTTATGATGCCAAATATAATTTTTATATTTTTCATGATTCTCTTCGATAAAAAATACAGTATTCTAATGTAGATAACTTTCTGAGCAAGGTGTTTCTATTAAATAAGCCAAGTCAACAACTGATATTCCAGTTGTTACATGTAATTTTCTTGTTTCTGGGCTCTCATGAAATGTTGTAAATGTTCAGAAACATAAGTGATTACAGTATCAGATGTTTTAGTGCTCAATTTTTACATAATTTAAATGTAATTTAGTTCAAACTATTTGTTTTATGCATGAGGAACCTAAGCCACTCTTGCCCCCAGAAAAATACAAGTTCTCAGTCAATGCCATACACCTATTGGGTGGCTAAAGGGAGACTATTATCAATTTTTGTTCTAAAATGTTTTCTGCTATGCAGTCTTCAAGTAATTGTATATCTATGAGAATAGCCTCCATTAACTCCCAGGCTAGATAGTGTCTCATAAACATACTAGGATTGATGAATCAAAACCTCCAGTGTGTGATATCTTCACATCTTTGCTTGTATAAAATTGACCATAAAATGTAGGTTGTGTTGAGAAGTAATGATTTTAAAACTATAAACATTACATATTAACACTTTAGTCAACGACAGATCATATATATGACAGTTATTTAATAATATTATAACACCACAATTATCATATTGTACCTTTTTTATGTTTATATGCACAAATACTATAGTATTATAATTGCTTAGTGTAAGCAATTATAATTCAGAATATTAACAGTCTCTGCAGGTTTATAGCCTAGGAGCAATAGGCTTTACCTTATAGCCTAGGTGTTTAGTAGACTGTACATTCTATGTTTTTGTAAGTATACTTTATGATAGTTGCACAATGACAAAGTTGCTTGCCAACATATCTTGTCATTAAGCAGCATGACTGTATCTAGTTTTCAGATACAGTCTTGAGCATTTAAACTGCCCTTTATTTACTCAGTTGGATCCCCTGTTTCCTATTCTTTCAAAAATACCATTTCCTAATATTCCTCTATTTTTTGTGCATGTGTGTGCACAAACACATGCACTTTTTCATCACCACTTCTACGTTAAGGAGAGATTAGTTCACTTCACTTCTATTCTGTATCTATAACAAAGAGATGGAAAATCCTGCTTTAAGCATTTGCATGGATACCTTAGTATGTGATGAATGTTTATGTCTGTGGACCATTTGAAAATGAAACAGAAAACAGTCAGAATTTAAAAATCTTGTAGCTTTCTTCTTCTGAAATTTTGCCTTTATAGTATCAAATTTGCATACTTCACTACAAATTGCTGAATAAAATAAGACAATGGTATTTTATTCTTATATGTTTGCCCTACTTTCTTTTCTCCACCATATTCTTTAAGGTAGGGAATTATGATGCAATTAGTTTAAAATTTGAAATTAGAGTTACAAACATTTTAATGCATCATTTAGTCTTCATCAGTAAAAGCTGGTTTTCTTTTTCTGTAGGACTGTGAAGGACAAATGATTAACCAAATGAGTTTTTTAAATGTAGACTGTCCCATGATGCACATATTAATTAAATGAATAATAATAATAAAGTAAAAAAATTCACCTGGGTAAATAATAGTGTTAATATACAAATGAACCCATAGATTTGAGTAAATGTGATATAATGTATGCTATTAATAGTAAAGAAATAATTATCCTGATATGGCATGTGATCAATACCTCAATATATTAAGTACATAAGTATACATACATAATCAGTTATTTATATTATATGCAAGTTTCAATAATGTCCTCATATGAGCAATTTTATGAGTTTATCATTAAAATTCTGGATATACTTATATTCTTAAAAAATAGAAAATCTACAAAGTGAATCAAAACTGCTTTATGAGAAAGCTATAAAATCAGCTGTTTATTTTGATAGCTGCCTTATTCTCCTTGAATAGAAAAGGGAGCTTGCTTTCCCAGAGTAAATATTTTTAAAAGTTCTATATTGTACTAAATTACAAATAAAAAGTAAACTAAAATGTCAGAAATGTTGTCAAGTTTGTGACTATGATTATGTATTATTTTGTAAAACTGAAATAAAGAGACTTTCAAAGCTTGGTTTTATCATTCAGATTTAAGTTTCTGTGAAACATTTTCTGAGGAAAAGAAAAATATTTATAGGCTAATTAAAAAAATACGTCTACAATGCTTATGAAATATTTAAAATAAATGTAATTTGTAATCTGAGTTCCTTTCATCATTAATATATAAAGATAAAAAACATCAACTCAGTGGATTGGAAATATTGATAAAATATAAAGTCTATCTTCATTTACCACAGGCTTCTGTTTTCCAGCCTTTCTTTGACAAGATATGTCACCTTGACAAGCCAGTTAGCATAAATGACTTAGAACTCCCTGAACCCTGTATTTAATACAGTCAGGACCCCACACTTCAAATTGTCATATACCATTATTATGTTTCAGGATGTCAGTCTGTTATCTGAAGGATAGTGCCTCCCTATGTGTAAATTCTTCTGGTATTTGTCTTTTGGTGTCAGCATCAAAAGATGTGACTTTGATCACTAATCTAATACTTTATGGAGCTGTAAACAGAAAATAAAGCAAGAATTTTGTTTTGATTGATAGACTGTTTTGTGAATTTGGGATTAAGGCAATGACTTCAGTGATTGCTCATGTTTTATATCATTCAGGTTCAAACAGAAACTTTTATGCCTGCAGAATGTAAACAAAAACACTTTAAACAATCTTTATGTCATACAGTTTTTAAACGTAATTGTTAATGCAGTTATTCTCCAAATGTAGATTAAAATTTGAGTCTAGAGTACAATTTCAAAGGACATATGTATATAAAGAATGATCAGGAGGGTGTGAATGAAGATGGCAGAATTATCCCCACAAAGATAACAGTTTAACAACTACCTTCAGACAAAAAGCACATTTATGAGAATCAAAAATCAGATGAGCCCTCATGGTACTTGATTGTAACTTCGTATAGCTGAAAGAGGTCACTGAAGAGGTAGGAAAAACTGTCTTGAATGGCAAATGCTACCCCTCTTCCATCCCCTAGCAGCAGCTGAGTGGTGCAGAATGTTTCTGTGCTCTGGGGAGAGGGAGGGAACAGCAATTGAGAGGAACTGACCTCAGTGCTGCCCTGTTATTGCAGTAAGAAAAACTGGAACAAATTCAGCTGATGCCTGCCCACAGAGGTAACATTTGAAACAGGCTTAGCCAGAGGGGAACCCTCAATCTCAGCAGTCAGACTTGAGTTCCTACAAGCCTTGCTATTGTGGGCTAAAGTGCTCTGAGGAACCAAATAAACTTGAAAGACAACTAGGACAAAAAAAAGCTGCAAATCCTAGAATCCTGGTGCAGAACGGGGCCCAGAGCCAGGGGAATGGGGGAAAACGTGATTTGCTAGAACACCATCCTTGGCAGCTAAAGGAGTGCTGGCATCACTCCTTCCCTAACCTCAGACTGCACAGCTCAGGGCTCCAAAAGGGATTCCTTCCTTCTGTTTGAGGAGAAGATAAAGAAGAGTGGGGAGGACTTTGTCTTACATCTTGTATACTAGCTCACCTATAATAAGATGGGGCAGTGGTCAGAGTAGGGAGACCCTCTTTTCAGGCCCTTTCTCTGGGATAACATTTATAGACACATCTTGGAACAGAAGAGAACTTGCTCCCTTAAAGGAAAGAACCTAGTCCCGCCAATCTTCATCACCTACTAACTGAAAAACCCCTACCCTGGAGAAACTAGCAGTGACATCCAAGTACTATGTTGAAGGCCTTAGGTGAGACTCAGACTTGTTGGCTTCAAGTGAGAATCAGCACATTTTTTCCTGTGGTAGTTATGTGTGGAGATTCATTCTGCTTTAGAAAAGTGGGAGGAAAAGTAAAGGGGACTTTACCTTATACTTTAGGTGCCAAGTAGGCCACAGTGAGGGTAGAGCACCAAGTAAGTTCTTGGGGTCATTGATTCCAGGAATTGACTCTTGGATGGCATTTCTGGACCTGCCCTGGGCCAGAGGGGAATTCACTGTCTTGAAGGGTGAGTCCCAGGCCAGTCAACTTTCACCACAGTCTGACTGAGGTGTCCCTGGGATTAAAGGGAACATCAGTGATAGTCTGGCAGTACTTCCCATGGGTCTGTGGTGATGGTGCTCATAGGGTGGGTCTCCTCTGTCTTTGTAAAGAGGAAGAAAAAGTGAAAAGGACTGTATCTTGTAGTTTGTGTACCATCTGAGCTGCAGCACATTAGAACATCAGGTAGATTTCTAAGGTTTTTAACTAATCAATGGCCCCTGATGGCAGCTCTTGACCCACTCAAGGTCTGAGAGAGCTCATTGCCCTGAAAGGAAGAACAAAGGTCTGGCTGGCTTTGCACCTAATTAATGAGTGTAGAACTCTAAGATCTTGAACAAACATTGGTGAAAGCCAGGGATGGTTAAAGCAGGCATTTGGTGAGACCCACTCCTGTGCTAACATCATGTCAAACCCAGGGCAGTCATAGTGACGTTGGCCACTGGAATGCTCCAGATGGCTCAGAGCGGAGACAGATAGGTACTCTGTTGATTTGGAACAAAGTAAGGGAAGAGAACAGGAGTCTATGCCTGGTGATCCTGATTCTCCCAGATCTTGTTCAAAACCTTCAAGGCAGTACCACAAGTTTGCAAGAAGACTTCCCAAGAAGACAGGTGCAAATAAGCCCAGACTGTGAAGACCACAATAAACATCCAATTTTTCCATTCCCAGACACAGAAAAATGTCCACAATATCAAGATCATTTAGGAATATATGAACTAACCAAATGAAATAAATAAGGCAAGATGGACCAATTCTGCAGAAACAGAGATGTGTGATCTTTTTGACAGAGAATTCAAAATAGCTGTGTTGAGGCAACTCAAATAAATTCAACATAATCAAGAGAAAGGATTCAGTATTCTACTAGATAAATTTAACAAAGAGAGTGAAGTAATTCAAAAGAAACAAGCAGAAATTCTGGAACTGAAAAATGTAATTGACATCTTGAGGAATGAAGCAGAATCCTTTAATAGCAGAATTGATAAAGCAGAAGAAATAATTAGTGAGCCTGAAGACAGGCTATTTGGACATGCAGAGTTAGAGAACACAAAAGAAAAATAATAAAAAATACTGAAACTCGTCTACAGGATGTAGAAAACATATGCAAATGGCCAATCTAAGAGTTATTGGCCTTAAAGAGGAGGTAGAGGAAGAGACAGGGGTAGAAAGTTTACTCAAAGGAATATTAACAGAGAACTTGCCAAACCTAGAGAAAAATATAAATATCCCAATAAAAGAAGGTTATAGAATGCCAAGCAGATTTAATCCAAAGGCTACCTCAAGGCTTTTAATAATCAAATTCCCAAAGATCAAGGATAAAGAAAGGATCCTAAAAGCAGCAGGAGAAAATAAACAAATAATATAAAATAGAATTCCAATACATCTGTCAGAAGACTTTTCAGTGAAAATCTAACAGGCCAGGATAGCATGGCGTGATGTATTAAAGTTCTAAAGGAAATAAGCTTTTACCTTAGAATGGAATATCTGAGAATAATATCCTTAAAACATGAAAGGAAACAAAAACTTTCTAAGACAAACGAAAGCTGAGGATTTCATCCACACCAAAGCTGTCCTATTAGAAATGCTAAAGATAGTACTTCAATAAGAAATAAAAGGATGTCAAAGAGCAAGAAGGTAGAAAACTCACTGATAATAGTAAGTGTGTAGAATATCAGAAAATATTGTAACATTGTAACTGTTGTGTGCAATTACTCTTATATTAAGAAGAAATTCTAAACAATAAACAAATCAAACAACAACTTTTAAAGACATAGCAATATAAGATATAAATAGAAGAAGCAAACACTTAATGAGTAAGTAAAAGTGTAGAGCTTTTATTTATTTTTTTTGCTGGTTGTTTGTGCAAACAGTGTTTTATCAGCTTAAAGTCAGAGTTTATAGGATAGAATTTGCAACCCTGATAGAAAGCTCCAACAAAATACATACCAGGAATACACAAAAAGCAAATAGGAATAAACTAAATTGTATCACCAGAGAAAATAACTTTCCCTAAAATGAAGGCAAGAAAGAAAAGAAAGAAAGAAAGAAAGAAAGAAAGAGAGAGAAAGAGAGAAAGAAGGAAAGAAAGAGAGAGAGAGAGAGGAAGAAAGAAAGAAAGAAAGAAAGAAAGAAAGAAAGAGTAGGAGAGAAAGAGAAAAATAAATAAATAAATCAGGCTGGCCACAAACCAAGCAGAAAAAATAACAAAATGGCAAAAGTAAGTCCTTATTTATCAATAATAACATTGAATACAAATGAACTAAACACTCCAATCAAAATACATAGACTTGGTGTATAGAAAAGAAAAATAAGACCCAAGTTTCTGTGGTTAAGAAACAATCTTCCCATATAAAGACATACGCAGACTGAAAATAAAGGGATAGACAAAGATGTTCCATGCCAGTGGAAACCAAAACAGAACAGGAGTCACTATACTTACATTAGACAAAATAGATTTTAAGGTAAAAGCTATACGAAGAAGCAGAAAAGGCTGCTATACGATGAAAAATAAGTGAATTCAGCAAGAGAATATAATAATTTTAAATATATATGCAGCTGACATGTGAGCATCCAGATATATAAAGCAAATATTGTTAGAGCTAAAGAGAGTGATTGACCCTAATACAATAACACCTAGAGACTTTAACATCTCATTTTCAGTATTGAACAGACCTTCCAGGCAGAAAATCAATAAAAATTGGACTTAATCTGCACAATCAATCAAAGGAAGCTAATAGATATTTACAGAACATTTCACCCAATGGCTGCATAATACACTTTCTTGTCCTCAGCCCATGGATCATTCTCAAAAACAGACCATATGTTATGTCACAAAACAAATCTTAAAACAATAAAAAAATTAAGATAATGTCAACCATATTATCTGAACATAATGGAATAAAACTAGAAATCAACAAGAGGAATTTTGGAAATATACAAACACATGACAAACAAACAAAATGCTCTAGAATAACCGGCAGGTCAATAAAGAAATTAATCAGAACATTGAAAAATTTCTTGAAACACAGGGTAAAGGAAACATAGCATACCAAAACCTATGAAACACAGCAGAAGCAACACTAAAAGAAAAGTTTATAGTGATAAAAGAATAAAAACGACATAAAAATAGAATAAAACCTTGGAATCAACAACTTAACCATGCATCTTAAGGAATTAGAAAAGCAAGAGCAAACGCAACCTACAATTAGTAGAATACAACAAAAATAAAAATCAGAGGAACAGAAATAAATGAAATTGGAAAGAAGAAAACAATACAAAAGATCAATATAACAGAGAACTTTTTTTTTTTTGAGTATAAATTCAAGCCTGCTGCAGAAATTTTGTAAGTAATGAGGAGCCAAAGTTAATCACAACAGCAATGGGGAAAACATCTCTAGGGCACGTCGGAGACCTTGTGTCAGCCTCTCCTATTATACGTCTGGAGATTTAGAAGAAGCAAATGATTTTGTGGACTCAGCTCAATGTCCCTCTGAGGTGTGCAGTCTAAGGACTTGGTGTCCTATTCCCCACCTGCTCCAGCAGTGACTAAAAGGGAACAAAAAGTAAGTTGGGCTGTAACTTTGGAGGGAGGAATCCCCAAGTCTAGGCAGCTTTCACATGGTGTTGAGCCTGCGGGTGTGCAGGAGTCAAGAATTAGGGTCTGGGAACCTCCACTTAGATTTCAGAGGTTGTGTGGAAATGCTTGGATGCCCAGGCAGAAGTTCGCTGCAGGGGCAGGGCTCTCATGGAGAACCTCTGCTGGGTCAGTGAGGAAGGGAGAAGTCGAGTGATCCACCACACAAAGTCCGTACTGGTACCCCACGTAGTGGAGCTGTAAGAAGAGGGCAACCACTCTCTAGACCCTAGAATCATAGATCCACCAACAGCAAACACTGTACACCTGGAAAAGGCACAGACACTCAGTGCCAGCCTGTGAAAGCAGCTGGGAGGGAGGCTGTACCCTGTAAAGTCACAGGGGCAGAGCTGCCCAAGACCGTGGATACCCACCTCTTGCATCAGCATAACCTGGATATGAAACATGCAATCAAAAGAGACCGTTTTCAAGCTTTAAGATTTATTGCCCCACTGGATTTTGGACTTACAGTGGGGCCTATAGCCCCTTGTTTTGGCCAACTTCCTCCATTTGGAATGACTGTATTTACCAAATGCCTGTATCCCCATTGTATCTAGAAAGTAACTAACTTGCCTTGATTTTACAGGCTCATACACGGATGGGACTTGCCTTGTCTTAGGTGAGACTGTGGACTTTTGAGTTAATCCTAAAATGAGTTAAGACTTTGGGTGACAATTGGGAAGGCATGATTGGTTTTAAAATGTTAATACATGAGATTTGGGAACCGCAAGGGTCAGAATTATATAATTTAGCTGTGTCTTCATCCAAATCTCATCTTGAATTGTAACTCCCATACTTTCCTGTGTCATGGGAGGAGCCTGTTGGGAGGTGATTGAATTAGGGAGGTGGGTCTTTCCTGCACTGATCTCATGATAGTGAATGTGTCTAATGAGATCTGATGGTTTTAAAATGGCACTTTCCCTGCACAAGCTCTCTTTTCTCTCTTTGCCTGCCACCATCCATGTAAGATGTTACTTGCTCCTCCTTGCCTTTGACCTTCTGCCATGATTGCGAGGCCTCCCCAGCCGTGTGGAATTGTAAACCCAATAAAACTCTTTCTTTTGTAAATTGCCCCGTCTTGAGTATGTCTTTATCAGCAGATCGAAAATGGACTAGTACACTTTAGAAATAATATCTCAACAGATCCCAAATCACTGAAACCCTAGAAGTTTTACTGAGGTAGAAGGTCCCTGAATTTTAGTTATATTTATTTACCATTCCATGGCATGGAAATGTCTCACCAAGAAGTCTGGTATGTTTGCTGCTTCTCAAGATCTCTGTGAACAAGATTGTGACAAAAAGCTGAAGAGTTGATATACTCCTGAGGTAGGACACTGAAGGTATATTGCTGGCCTTGCCAGCTGAAGGCAAATTATTCCTGGTGGACCTTAGGAAGAGGAATGGAGAAAAGGGCATTTGTCAAATCAACACTGCATACCAGGAACCAGGAGATGTGTCAATTTGTTAAGGAATAAAACCATATCTTGTATGACAGCTGTAATTATTGTAATCACTTGGTTAAGCTTACAATAATTCACTATCTTTCTCCAAGACCAATCTGTCTTCTGCACAAGACAAATAGGAAAGCTTAATGGTTATGTAGTGGGAATCACCATCCCTGTATCTTTCAAGTCCTCGATGGTGGCACTAATCTCTTTAATTCCTCCAAGGATGCAATATTGTTTTTGACTTACTCTTTTTCGGGTTAAAAAAAAAAAAAAAAAGCTCTAATGGCTTCCATTTGGCCTTTCTCACCATGGTCGCCCTCACCCTACTAGTCAGGGAGCCAATATGGTGATTCTTCCAGCTGCTAACTCTGTCTTAACCAAATTATGCATCTGGCAGTGGAGAAATGACCACAGGATGAGTCTCGGGACCCACCGGATCCACTGTAAGTCAAAACTATGTTAAACTCCATCAATTACCTGACCTCCATAAGCCACTACTTTCACTGGAGGACCACAATGACGTTTTGGGTCTCCTGGAATCAACATCAGCTCAGAGCCAGTGTCCACTAGTCTCTGAAAGGTCTGATCATTCTCTTTCCCCCAGTGCACAGTTACCCTGGGAAAAGACTGGAGGTCTCTTGGTGAAAGGATGGGAGAAAGATTAACAGCATAAATTGTGAGTAGTGTAGTGGGGTCCTCAGCCTATCAGTTTCACTTCTAGGAACACCATGACTAATTAACCTATCCCAGGGCTCTATGTAAGTCAGACTATTATGATTGCTGCTTTGCTTATGCTGTCCATTACAGTAGTTATGCCCACCTTGCCTTTGATGGATGAGTGCTGCCACTTGCCCCTGGCACCTCAGGAACCAATTATTCACATTGCATTTAAATTTTCTAATTGAGTGACTACGGTTCCCACTGTAACATCTAACATACAAAGAAGAGCAATCACACAGCTATTCAAAAATGCAGGTGCTACCCTCACAAATCTATTTTACAAAGTATTGGTGAAGAGGATGTCTTCTGGACCCTTGCAGATGTGATGAGTAAGTCTAATGTGACTAATCTACTTTAGCATTCCAATCTCCCTAAGCCTTTGGCTCCCTTCCTCTACATTAAACCAAAGGAGATCACAAATTTCCAGCTCTCTCACAGTGGGCCATCTTTTGATCCATATTTCAGCTAACCAAGTAAATAAACTATTAGAATCTTTTTTTAATTCCCCAAGTTGCAACATTAAATGCAGAATCCTGTTTAGTTTCCTCATATCAATAAATTCAGCTTGATTTAAATTTATGTTCCTTCAACCATTATCCCATAATTTTAATATCCATTCCCACTCCTGTTCTCCAGACTTCTGTTTATATAAATTAGAAAACTCAAGCAGTACTTTCGGAGTGTAGCACATTTCTTCATGGGTCACACTCTGAATCTCACTTCAAGGGGCCTGCCAGGACTTGAGTCTAGTCATAGGTCTAGAAGCAAACAGAGGTGTTGGGTGTGGGTCCTAAGGAGAATCAGCATTGTCTTGCAGGGCAACTGCCTTAGGGGAGGCCATCATTGTTGCCTCAGGCAGCACAGGGTTTTTCTCCTCAGACAAAGGCAGAAAGGCTGATGTCAGTGTGGGTGGGAAAGGGAATGTTGCCACCACCAGCAGTGGAGAGGCTGTTTCCTCTGGCAAATAAGGCTCATCAGACTTTACAAGCTCAGTGCCCCCAGCTTCATCAGGGTCCTCCCAAACATTATCAGTACAAGTTACAGAATCCCATTTTTTTTTTCCAGTCAATGCTGTCACTTTAACAGAATATACCTGGCAAGAATGAATGTACACCTTTCCTAGCAGGTCAGCCCCTCGCATAATAAGTTTTTGTCTGATTTTCCATAATTTCAGCCCTTTGCAGAAGCTAAGTTATATTTGCCTCTCACTCAAGGCAATCTTTAGACTTGAGGCTGTGTATGTGCTTCTGGAGCCAGGAATCACAATCTTTAAGCTCATCCTTTTGTTTCATTACTTTGTCTAGCAAACTTAAGAGCAATCAACTGACTTCATTATATTCCTTGGTTCTCCACATATGGTCAAATATAATATATAGAGAGTCACTAAATTCCTTGCCTCTCATGAGTGATGAATCAGGAGTACAAAATGCATTTATTTTGCATAACTCTCTACACCACCAAGGACTATCAGTGTTCTACATGCTATTAAAAGTAGAGTCCTTAGTATTTTGGGGTCTAATTATATTAAGTTGCCAACTTCAAATCCCCCAAACTAACAAAATTTATCTTTAAAATTCTGTTCCTCTAGAACCACTCCCAGTACCAAAACCTGTACTATTCAGGGTTCTCAAAAGCGATAGAAATAATAGGAAAGATGTATATATATGAAGGGTAGTATATTAAGGAGCATTGACTCACACAATCACAAGATGAATTTCCACATTAGGCCATTTGCAAGCTGAGGAGCAAGGAAGCCAGTCAGAGTCCCAAAATCTCAAAAGTAGAAAAGCTGACAATGCAGCATTCAGTCTTTGGCCAAAGGCCCCTGAACCCCTGGCAAACTGCTGGTGTAAGTCCAAGAGCCTAAAAGCAAAGAACATGTGGTCTGATGTTTGAGGGAAGGAAACATTCAGCATGGAAGAAAGATGAAGGCCAGAAGACTCAGAAAGTCTGCTCATTCCACTTTCTTCCACCTGCTTTATTCCAGCTGTGCTGGCAGCTGATTCTCTTGATGGTGCCCACCCAGATTCAGGGTGGGTGTGCCTCTCCCAGTCCATTGTTGACTTAAGTGTTAATCTCCTTTGGCAACTCCCTCACAGACACACCCAGGAATAATACTTTGCATCCTTCGAACCAATCAAGTTAACACTCAGCATTAACCATCAATGTGAAAGATCTCTATAATGAAAACTATAAAACACTAATGAAATAAATTGAAGAAGACACCAGAAAATGGAAGAAATATTGTATGCCCATGGATTGGAAGAATGAATATTGTTAAAATGCCCATACAATCCAAAGCAATCTATAGATCTAATGTAATTCCTATCCAAGTACAAATGACATTCTTTATAGAAATAGGAAAAAAAAAAAAAAAAAAAAACAACTATAATTTATATGCAACCACAAAAGACCAAGAACAGGCAAAGCTATCCTGAGTAAAAGAACAAAATTGGAAGAATCACATTATCTGACTTCAAATTATACTACAAAGCTATAGTAACCAAAACAGCATTGCACTGGCATAAAAACAAATACACAGGCTAATAGAACAGAACAGAGAACCCAGAAATGAATCCATAAACATACAGTGAACTCACTTTTGTTACTTTTTCCCTACTCTAGAGAAAAGACAGTCTCTTCAATAAATAGTGATAGGAAAACTTTATATCCATATGTAGAAGAATGAAACTAGACACCTATCTCTCATCATATACAACAATCAAATCAAAATATATTAAATAATTAAATATAGGACCTCAAAATGTGAAACTACTACAAGAAAACTAGAGAAAATCTTCAGGACATTGGCCTGGGCAAAAATTATTTGAGTAATACTACACAAAGCACAGACAGCAAAAGGAAAAATGGACAAATAGGATCACATCAAGTTAAAAAGCTTCTGCAGAGCCAAGGAAACAATGAACAAAGTGAAGAGCCAATCCATAAAATGGGAGAAAATATTTACAAACTACTTATCTGACAAAGATTAATAATGAGAATGTATAAGGAGCTCAAACAACTCTAAAGGAAAAAAAATCTAATAAATGGATTTTTTAAATGGGCAAAATATTTAAATAGACATTTCTCAAAATACACATACAAACAGTAAAGAAACATTTTAAAAGGTTCTCCACTGATCATCAAAGAAATGCATATCAAAACCACAACGAGATATCTCGCACCAATTAAAATGGTTGAGTCAATAACAGGCAATAGCAAAGGCTGGCGAGGATGTAGAGAAAAGGGAATACTGGTACACTGTTGGAGAAAATGTAAATTAATATACTCTCTATGAAGAACAGCTTAGAAGTTCTTCAAAAAACTAAAAATAGAGTTATCATATAATCTTGCAATCTCAATGATGGTATATTCCCCAAAGAAAGGAAATCAATATGTCAAAGAAATATTTGTATTCCCATGTTTGTTGCAGCAAAATTTACAATAGCCAAGATTTGGAAACCACCTAAGAGTTCTTCAATAGATGAATGGATAAAGACAATATGATACTTATACACAATGGACTACTATTCAGCCATAAATAATGATATCCTGGCTGGGCGCGGTGGCTCACATCTGTAATCCTAGCACTTTGGGAGGCCAAAGCAGGCCGATCAACTGAGGTTGGGAGTTTGAGGTCAGCCAGACCAAGGTGGAGAAACCTTATCTCTAATAAAAATACAAAAATTAGCTGGATGTGGTGATGTATGCCTGTAATCCTACTTACTTGGGAGGCTGAGGCAGGAGAATCACTTGAAACTGGGAGGTGGGGGTTGCACTGAGCCGAGATCTTGCCATTGCCAGCCTGGGCAACAAAAGGAAAATTTCGTCTCAAAAAAAAAAAAAAAAAAAAAAAAAAAAAGATATCCTGGTTGTTGCAACAACATGGATGGAACAGAAGATTATTTATTTCCAGTATGAATGGAACAGAAGGTTATTATGTTAAGTGAAATAATTCAGGCACGGAAAGACAATAATCACATGTTCTCACTTATTTGTGGGATCTAAAAATGAAAACAATTGAATTCATGGAGAGACAGAGTATAAAAATGGTTACTAGAGGCTGGGAAGGGTAGTGGTGGGGATGGATGGCAAGTGAGAACGGTTAGTGGGTACAAAAAAAAAAAGAATAAATAGCACCTAGTATTTGATGTCACAACAGGGTGACTATAGTGAATGAAAATTTAATTCTACATTTTAAAATATCTAAAAGGGTCCAACTGGAGTTTTTAATATAAAGGATAAATGCTTAAGGGAGTGGTTACTTCATTTTCCATAATGTGATGATCATACATTGCATGCCTCATGTAAATTTACAACATAACCAGATATCTTGTGGTGCTAACCTCTCCTTAATGTCCAATGATAGCGATGGCTGGAAATAACACATAACAAATCAAGATCACTAAGCATATGTACACATATGATAATCACAGAATTATTTATAATAAACAAATTCTTGTGGAACAAACTATGTTTAACAGAAGGCAACAATGTAATAAATTATGCTCTCTCTATAAATATGTGTGTATATATGTGTGTGTATACATATATATGTATACATATATATGTGTGTGTATACATATATACGTATGCTATATATGTGTGTGTATACATATATACGTATGCTATATATGTATACTATATATGTATACACACATAGTGGAATATTATGCCATACTAATATTTTACTTTTTATAAAATATAATTAGCTGTTCCTTATATTTTCTTATGCCATTGAAGCGTTTGAGTTTATGTATCACCAGTCTAAATTATTCAGACAATGGAAACCTTTACTAAGCAGACATTATGCAAAAGTTTAATTTGATATGTGAATTTCAACATGAAGAAAATACAGGAAATCCAATGTATGTGCATACATATATATACACACACACACTATATATAGCATATGTTATATAACATATATATATAATACACATCTCTTTTTCCACTCAATAGTCTTTCAAGTACTTAAAATGAAAGTATATAGGTCAGGCTTGGTGGTGCAGGCTTATAGTCCAGCTACTTGGAAGGTTGAGGTGGGTGAACTGCTTGAGTCCAGGAGTTTGGGTCCACCTTTTGCAACATAACCAGATTGTGATTATTATGCATTGCATGCCTGTGTATTTTTAAGAAATGTTGTCCTCAAAACATTAAAGAAAATAAAATGACATATAAAGCATATTGCTCAGCTATAGGCAAGAGATGACTAATGACAAGCGCAAACACTGCTAAAAATTTAATATACAAAAGATAGGTTTATGCCCTCATGGAGCTCATCATTCCTGGAAAACTCAGGGAATAAGCAAATACATTAGAATAAAATACAGGGAATATTTGAAAGCCTAATAGATTACACCAATTCCCAGTATTCACAAAGCTAACAAGTAATTATGGGTCTGAAAGCACCACCACAGATTCTCATAAGTTTTTACATTTTGCATATGCTAAGAATTTGAGTAGACATATTGCAAAATCATATTCCATGTAGAAGAACCAGGTCTTTATTCAATGAGAACTTGAATCTGAAATCATTCCAGTGTAAAAAAATTAAATTTTCAGCTAAGTAAAACAATGCATGAAAGAAACATTTCTCCAACAAGTGAAACTCAAAGACGCAGTTTGACAACACTATTTTATAGTTTTTTTGAGACGTCGGTAGTCATTCTGATAGTTGCTTCAGAGTAGCCAAGTGAAGGGTTTAGAAATAGGTTTCAGTTATACAAACAAGTATATTAATGTATATATAGTTTTTTGGTGGTAAAAAAGACAGCTCGAAAAAACAACTGTAAATAAGAAAAGATTCTGAAATATGATTATTAAGAAAAAACATCTTTTGCAGGTTTCTAAAATGCACCTAGTATGTTTTAGTAAAACACATTGTATTATAATATTTACTCTTATCAAATTTAACACACTTGGTTTTATCTTTCAAAAATAAAACAGAAAATAGCAAAAATAGGCAGGCAGAGCAGGTGTTGGCATGTTAAACTTTTCCAATAAATCTCATTGCGATGCAAATTTACATTCTACTGCTGTACATATAAGTGATAATTTGGACAGATGTTTAACTGACTTTGCTTATTAACATTCACCATAAAGGAACTGTCAAACTCAAATTGCTCTAAGCACAAAAGCCAACAAAGTCAAATTAAAGTAACTAATGCTAAAAAGATTACTGAATCTTCATGAGCAAAAACATTAAAAATAATTAAGCAAAGGGTAACCTTCTCTGTGACAAATAAGACAAATAATTACTGGAATTTGACCTTCTACATACTTCTTTTGTCTATTTTGTACGTAAATAAGAAAGAAAAAGTGTGTGTATGTATGTCTGTTTAGTTTATTTGTTTTTTTCTGAGACATCAGAATTTTCTCTTTCCATATGACAGGGAACATGTCTTCCTCACGTATTTACATATAAGGAAGGGACTTTTTACTCCGTTTTAGGAGAGGACAGCAGGAGAGAATCATTCCGGCATCTCCAAACCTCCTCCTTTTTTCTTAGAAAAAGGAGTGATTTTTCTGATTATAACATTTGGGAGAGGGAAAATAATATGATGATTCTGCTCTTGGGAGTGCTCTCTTTGAATTTGGTCCATCTACAAAACTGTCTATGTGATCTGCTGGTGACAATCAGTTGTCCGACACTACCTGTCCCATGGTAGCGCTCTCATCTGGAGTTCACACATATTTGGCTGCAGGTCCATGCTACCTTTGCCAGTTTAGTCTTATCAATAATAAAGCTAGATTTTGAGTCTAGCTCCAAAGTAATTCCAAACTTGAGCCATTTTTTGTCTCGCTCTAATCTCAATGTAGGTGATGGCAAAACAAGACAGCAATTCTATCAATTAAATCTCTTCCTTGAAATTGAAATAACATATGAAACAAATTTAACTTATGCAGTTCTTCACTTTTGATCTCACATAACTCTGTTAATATAACCATTTTATATACATTACATTACTGTATTATATATTTTGTCTATTTCTTCTTTGATTTTGTTTTTGTTTTTATAATTGTTTTGGATGTGAGGAAAAATTATGTTCCTGACACTTCATCTTCTCCAGAAGTGGAAGAACTCATTATTTCTTTATTTGTACTGTTTGTATCTGTTCACCCATAGTGTTCTCAACAGAGTTATCAACAACCTTTTGATAATATTTGCCAAATATCCAAACACATTAGATAATTTATTCATTAAATTAAATTTTCTAGAGATCTCCTAAGATCTCTTCATTCTCCCGATTCAATCTGGTCTGATCATTTTTCAGGCCTGTTTTATGACACTCTTTCTGAAATGTTCATCTCTACCCTCTTATGTAAAACTCTTAATTGCTGCATCCTATAACATCCTTGCTCTAGGTTAATTTTCATGTCATTTTATTATTATTATTATTTTGCTGAATCACAGTTTCTCTCATATATGAAAAATAAAGTTTTAGGAGGTTTTTAATATCTAAAATAATTAATAATTATGCTTAATCTATAGTGTTCTAAGAACAAATCACTCTCATAATTTTGAAGCATTGTTCTGTTTTCTTTTACTTATTGAGAAATCTAACAATTTACTATCACCTGATTAATTATATGTAATTTGATTTAGTTTCTATTTATAAGTGTCCTCCTCATTGCTTACTTTATAACTTTTTTCAATTTTCATGACACTGTAGTGTCTATTTTTTGTGTATCTGAAATTCAGACTCCATCGTGCCTTCTGTATTTTTATTTGTTAAATTAGGCAATCCTATAATAATGTCACTCAGATTCAATCTCTTCAGATGGTAAAAAAATTCCTTTAACCTCCCATATAATATATAAAGTGGGGCATGGAAAAATGACCTGCAGACAGTGGAAAGGAATCAACAGGGAGATGAGACAATTTCTGTGCTGCACACTCCTAACTTTGGTGTACAAAATTTTCACCTAATGACCTAATATTTAAACTCTTTGCTTATCCCTGTTTCCTATGATAAGTGATGCTTCAAAATCCTGTAATGTTCTACAATTCAAGTTAATGTTCAATATCTCGCTATAGCTATGATCCCCATTTTACTGTCATTTATCACTCATTCTTTCATCTTCTACATCTTTCCGAAAGTTGTTGAAATTTATTTCCCTTTTCTTTAGGCTCTTATTTCAGTTCTAAGTGTTTCTACCACTTTATTATCACTTAACTAGAAGTTTGGAAGGGATATATTTTAAAGAGATGATAAATCTATAGATTTTATCAAAAGTTGAATAAATGGTATTTGACATGAACTGGTTATTGATAAAATAACTAAAAGAAATCCAAATACTCCAACATTTTCCTCTAAAATGTGGTTGCCCAACACATCTACAAAGGCCCTTATTCAGAGAAAATAATAAAGATTTGTCATGCTCAGCAGCAACCCTCGACATGGAGTAAACCTCTTGGCTTTCAGATAGCATAAGTAAGATTGGATTGACAACTCTCAATGAGCTAAATATAATGATGAGCACTGATTCTGTCAGTGCAAATGGGCCATACATAAAAATTAAAGAAATATTAAGTGTTTTATAGACGGAAGCCTGGTTCTACTAATTACTGCATTAAGCGAAGCATTTGGAAAATATGAATTTAAAAGATAGGGTGCGGAAGTTCCACTTGAACCATGATAGTGTGAGGAGCTCCATGAACTCACTCCCCAGTGCAACAGGTGAAAAGTATATATAAAACAAAACCATTTATCTGTAAATCAACTTAAGTTCATAGCAATAATAAAGAACGTTTGTTTAATAAAATCTAAACCTCAGTAGGAATTGTGAGAGTATGTTGGATCTTAACCAACACCTGTGGCATTCCATTTTCCTTCCAACTCGGTAAAACAGAAGCTCCACTACAGATCAGTTAGACAGTAAGATAGGGCTTCCTGTCTCCCAACTTCCAGTCAGAGGTCTATTGACCCAGAAGAGGTAGAACTTCAGCATTTAACTTCCTGCCCTAACTCCCTGTTGCTAAGCATAAGTTCTGGAGAGTGAAGCTCAGAGGTGGAGGCTCCTTATTTCTGCCCAGCATCCACTTGTGAGACAGAGGCTTTACTTAAGTTGTGCTGCCAGTAAGAATATTAAAATTCTGAGAGTCATTTTTCAAACTAGTGGTGCAATGGTTCCATGCCAAAATGGCCAAATGAGGAGGTCTAGGCCTGTGTTTCCCCCATCCACAGAGCAATCAACATCTAAAATAAGGGTGTCGCATAGGCTCAGAATAAAGGGATGGAGGAAGATCTACCAAGCAAATGGAGAACAAAAGAAAGCAGGGGTTGCAATTCTAGTCTCTGATAAAACAGACTTCAAACTATCAAAGATCAAAAGAGACAAAGAAGGCCATTACATAATGGTAAAGCGATCAATTCAACAGGAAGAGCTAACTATCCTAAAAATATATGCGCTCAATACAGGAGCACACAGATTCATAAAGCAAATCCTTAGAGACTTAGAGAGACTTAGACTCCCAGGCAATAATAATGGGAGATCTTAACACCCCACTGTCAACATTAGACAGATCAATGAGACAGAAAGTTAACAAGGAATTGAACTCCAGGAATTGAACTCAACTCTGCACCAAGCGGACCTAATAGACATCTACAGAATTCTCCACTCCAAATCAACAGAATATACACTCTTCTCAGCACCACATCACACTTATTCCAAAATTGACCACATAGCAGGAAGTAAAGCACTGCTCAGCAAATGTAAAAGAACAGAAATTATAACAAACTGTCTCTCAGACCACAGTGCAATCAAACTAGAACTCAGGACTAAGAAACTCAATCAAAACCACTCAACTACATGGAAACTGAACAACCTGCTCCTGAATGACTACTGGGTACATAATGAAATGAGGGCAGAAATAAAGATGTTCTTTGAAACCAATGAGAACAAAGATACAACATAACAGAATCTCTGGGACACATTTAAAGCAGTGTGTAGAGGGAAATTTATAGCACTAAATGCCCACCAGAGAAAGCTGGAAAGATCTAAAATTGACACCCTAACATCACAATTAAAAGAACTAGAGAAGCAAGAGCAAACACATTCAAAAGCTAGCAGAAGGCAAGAAATAACCAAGATCAGAGCAGAACTGAAGGATATAGGGACACAAAAAAACCCTCCAAAAAAATCAATGAATCCAGGAGTTGGTTTTTTGAAAAGATCAACAAAATTGATAGACCGCTAGCAAGACTAATAAAGAAGAAAAGAGAGAAGAATCAAATAGATGCAATAAAAAATGATAAAGGAGATATCACCACCGACCCCACAGAAATACAAACTACCATAAGAGAATACTATAAACACTTCTATGCAAATAAACTAAAAACCTAGAAGAAATGGATAATTTCCTGGACACTTACACTGTCCCAAGACTAAACCAGGAAGAAGCTGAATCCCTGAATAGACCAATAGCAGGCTCTGAAATTGAGGTAATCATTAATAGCCTACCAAACAAAAAAAGTCCAAGACCAGATGGATTCACAGCCGAATTCGACCAGAGGTACAAGGAGGAGTTGGTAGCATTCCGTCTGAAACTATTCCAATCAATGGAAAAAGAGGGAATCCTCCCTAACTCATTTTATGAGGCCAACATCATCCTGATACCAAAGCCTGGCAGAGATAAAACAAAAAAAGAGAATTTTAGACCAATATCCCTGATGAACATCGATGCAAAACTCCTCAATAAAATACTGGCAAACTGGATCCAGCAGCACATCCAAAAGCTTATCCACCATGATCAAGTGGGCTTCATCCCTGGGATGCAAGGCTGGTTCAACATGCACAAATCAATAAATGTAATTCAGCATATAAACAGAACCAAAGACAAAAACCACATGATTATCTGAATAGATGCAGAAAAGGCCTTTGACAAAATTCAACAGCCCTTCATGCTAAAAACTCTCAATAAATTTGGTATTGATGGGCCATATCACAAAATAATAAGAGCTATTTATGACAAACCCACAGCCAATATCATATTGAATGGGTAAAAACTGGAAGCATTCCCTTTGAAAACTGGTACAAGACAGGGATGCCCTGTCTCACCCCTCCTATTCAACATAGTGTTGGAAGTTCTGGCTAGGGCAATCACGCAAGAGAAAGAAATAAAGGGTATTCAGTTAGGAAAATAAGAAGTCAAATTGTCCCTGTTTACATATGACATGATTGTATATTTAGAAAACCCAAATTTGTCTCAGCCCAAAATCTCCTTAAGCTGATAAGCAACTTCAGCAAAGTCTCAGGATACAAAATTAAAATGCAAAAATCACAAGCATTCTTATGCACCAGTAACAGACAAACAGAGAGCCAAATCATGAACGAACTTCCATTCACAATTGCTTCAAAGAGAATAAAATACCTAGGAATCCAACTTACAAGGGATGTAAAGGACCTCTTCAAGGAGAACTACAAATCACTGCTCCGTGAAATAAAAGAGGACAGAAACAAATGGAAGAACGTACCATGCTCATGGATACGAAGAATCAATATTGTGAAAATGGCCATACTGCCCAAGGTAATTTATAGATTCAATGCTATCTCCATTAAGCTACCAACGATTTTCTTCACAGAATTGGAAAAAACTGCTTTCAAGTTCATATGGAACCAAAAAAGAGTCCGCATTGCCAAGACAATCCTAAGTCAAAAGAACAAAGCTGGAGGCATCACGCTACCTGACTTCAAACTATACTACAAGGCTACAGTAACCAAAACAGCATGGTACTGGTACCAAAACACAGATATAGACCAATGGAACAGAACAGAGCCCTCAGAAATAATACCACACATCTACAGCCATCTTATCTTTGACAAACCTGAGAAAAACAAGAATGGGGAAAGGATTCCCTATTTAATAAATGGTGCTGGGAAAATTGGCTAGTCATAAGTAAAAAGCTGAAATTGGATCCTTTCCTTACTCATTATATGAAAATTAATTCAAGATGGATTAGAGACTTAAATGTTAGCCCTAAAACCATAAATACCCTAGAAGAAAACCTAGGGAATACCATTCAGGATACAGGCATGGGCAAAGACTTCATGTCTAAAACACCAAAAGCAACAGCAACAAAAGCCAAAATTGACAAATGGGATCTAACTAAATTAAAGAGCTTCTGCACAGCAAAATAAACTACCATCAGAGTCATCAGGCAACCTACAGAATGGGCAAACATTTTTGCAATCTACTCATCTGACAAAGGGCTAATATCCAGAACATAAAAAGAACTCAAACAAATTTAAGAGAAAAAAACAAACAACCCCATCAAAAAGTGGGCAAAGGATATGAACAGACATTTCTCAAAAGAAGGCATGCATACAGCCAACAGACACATGAAAAAATGCTCGTCATCACTGGCCATCATAGAAATGCAAATCAAAACCACAATGAGATACCATCTCACACCAGTTAGAATGGCAGTCATTAAAAAGTCAGGAAACAGCAGGTGCTGGAGAGGATGTGGAGAAATAGGAACACTTTTACACTGTTGGTGGGTTTGTAAAGTGGTTCAACCATTGTGGAAAACAGTATGACGATTCCTCAAGGATCTAGAATTAGAAATACCACGTGACCCAGCCATCCCATTACTGGGTATATATCCAAAGGAGTATAAATCATGCTGCTATAAAGACACATGCACACGTATGTTTATTGCGGCACTATTCACAATAGCAAAGACTTGGAATCAACCCAAATGTCCATCTGTGACAGACTGGATTAAGAAAATGTGGCACATATACACCACGGAATACTATGCAGCCATAAGAAAGGATGAGTTCGTGTCCTTTGTAGGGACATGGATGCAGCTGGAAACCATCATTCTCAGCAAAGTATCGCAAGAACAGAAAACCAAACACTGCATGTTCTCACTCATAGGTAGGAATTGATCAATGAGATCACTTGGACTCTGGAAGGGGAACATCACACACAGGGGCCTATTATGGGGAGGGGTGAGGGGGAAGGGATGGCATTGGGAGTTAGACCTGATGTAAATAATGAGTTGATGGGTGCTGACGAGTTGATAGGTGCAGCACACCAATATGGCACAAGTATACATATGTAACAAACCAGCACGTTGTGCACATGTACCCTAGAAATTAAAGTATGATAAAAAAATAAAGTAAGGGTGTCAAATAGAGAGAAATATGTTATTTTCCCATTCTCAGCATCAGAATAATGGCTTATAGATTTTTTCCTAAGTAGGCCATAGAATAGAGAGCACAAACACCTCCCCAAAGGACTAACTTTCTTTCCAAAAGAACATGAAGAAATTCAAGCCTAACGACGCTCTTTAAAGCAGTACAAGCTGTGGTTAAAAGAAAAGTGTTTTAGAGAGAATTCTGGTTTCATTAGAGATGTAAGCTAATCTGTAGGCTTATAACATATAAAAACATATATTTACTACTAACCATCTACATTTACTATAACATATATTTACTAATAAAGAAGAAAGGTAGGAGAAAACCTGTATTGTAGTATGTTTTATGTGGCAAAGTGATCAGGTTTATGCATAAATATCAGCCTAAATACTCTTGGTTGCCTGGGCGATTTATAAACAAACTTTAAGAGAATGAGTTACAGACTAAGAACATGCATCTGAGACATCATATTAGTGAGAAAAGTATTCTGTGTTATTTGTACTATTACACATGTTAGAGTCATTTGTTTCAGAAACTAGTTTCTTTAACCAATACATAAATTATGTTTACAGATACACATTTTAGAGTGTATTGATTGTTGATGTACCATGACACATATTAGATTGCTGATGGTACCATTCCACACGTTAGAGTTATTTGTTTCAGGCATTAGAGTCTATTTTACCAATAGAGAACTAATTTGATGATAAGGTGCTGCTATAACTGATATAGATATAATTAGCTAAACAGTTTAATGGTGGTCTGCCAAGAAACTGATGTCAGCAGTTAGAAAACTAAAGTTCTTTTTTATGCAAAGACAGCACAGTTGGTAAAATTGTTATAGTTGACAACTTGGAAAGCAGTGCATGTCTCTAACAAGACTTCAGCTCTGTGGGAAGTGTTTGGAAAGAAATGGAGTGATAGTGTTTGTTGGCATTTATTTTCTGCTTGTACTACAGTACTAAACAAGAGAGATGAGCTCAGGCACAGAGAAGAATTGACAGTTTCCAGACAAAAATGTAAGAGAACAAATTCCAGAAATGTGTGGCTTCACAAGATTAGAAAACCAACCTTCTTGTAGAGCTCAAATCTAGTAAAAATACAACAATGTTTGGGTGATAATATTAAGTTTCCTGTTAAACAAGATCATTTTGTCTTGTGATGAAGTGCAAGCCTTTATACTCAAGCTTATATTTTAGGTGGCCTTGTGTTAAAAGAGAGTGAATAGGCTGAATAAGTTGGGAAACAAAGCAAACTCGAGACTTAGGTCTAGAAAAAGTAAACTAAATGAGGTCACTGTAATATAGACATTTCTAGAAGCAAGCAGATCAGAAGTCTGCTATTTTTTTTGAAGAAATTGTTTTATCAAGGACACCAAGAGATTAACATAATAGTGATTTTGTCTATTTAAGCATTAAACCACTGCTTTGTCGCTAAACTCTCAGCAGCAAAATAGAAGTACTTGAAAATTGTGCAGCCACTTGGAAGGGCATTCTTCCCCATGATCACTTCAGATCATGCATTGGAGGATGATGAGCAAGGGAGGACTTGACAAACGTGCAAACACACACTCACATATGCACAAAAACACACATGCACACACTCACACATACATTCACATGTGGGACTCTGTACATAATTGACAAGTTGTTCCTACCAACAGAACAGAATCAGTCTTATTAAGGAAGCTCCCCATCTGCAATGAAGGAAGTTTTCACAAGTGCTGCTGAAGTGGTTTGGCTCTGTGTCCCCATCCAAATCTCGTGTCAAATTGTAATCCCCATGTATTGAAGGTGAGGCCTGGTGGGAGGTGATTGAATCATGGGAGTGGTTTCTAATTATTTAGCACCATCCCTCTAGTGCTACCTTGTGACAGAATTCTTACAAGATCTGATTGCTTAAAAGTGTGTGCACTTCCCCCTGTGTTCACTGTCTCTTGATCTGCCATGGTAAGACATGCCTGCTTCTCCTTTGCCTTTTGCCATGACTGTAAGTTTCCTGAGGCTTCCCGGTCATGATTCCTGTTAAACCTGTGGAACTGTGAGTCAATTAAACTTTTATGAAGAAAATCATAAATTACACAGACTCAGTTAATTCTTTATAACAGTGTGAAAATGTACTAATACAGATACTCAGAAGGATTTCATAATTATAATAAATCAGTGGTTGCTGTGTATAATTTCCAGTCTCTACTATTCTGGAAGGGAGTTTTTGTCATGGTTATTTTCTCAATGTTTAGCATTATATGGAACGGGTAGGGCACATGAATTTTCTTTTCAGTTTATTGTTTGAATATTTATGGGGAGATTTGGGATTGTGTGATAGTCATTAAGACCTGACATATAATGCCTCTCTCCTTCTTTTAGGCACGATATTCTGTACAATTTTTGAAGTTAGCAGTGGTAACAGATTTGGTGTAGCTGCTTAAGTGTTGGTGGAAGTTATGTGAGTTCCATGTTTTCCTCACCAAACATGATAATCATAGAAGCATATACCCTAATGGAGATTCCATTTATCTAGCTTAGTAAATAATCACAGAAATCATAGCTCTCTGCTGCACTGTGTTGGGCAGATATAGTGACTGAGAAATAATTGTTGGTGGCATTTGGCCACTGATACATTGCCATTGTCTGTTAGTTACCATAACCTAGATTATTTGCATTGATTAAGTGTCCCTTAAAAATTAAATAACTGTTATCCACATGGGAAGTAAGGTGTCTGGAAGATTGACCTGGAAAATCAGAGAGGAAACTGAATAGCTGGTCATTTTACTGTTTTCCTCCTGCTCTGTTTCCACAGTTAGACTCAAGTTCCCAGGTTCTCTTCCACTTAAGTGTGGTCACATGACTTTACAGTCCTTGAAATGTGAACAAAAATGATGTGTTCCACTTACATGATGATTCATGTTTGATCATCATAAAATTCTCTTTTCCATCAGGCAGCTATATGCAAAGTAGTATAGAGAACTTTTAAGCCACATATTGCAGGTGGAGGAGGCGAGGATAGATTAATGCTGAGTGTTTTATTCATACCTTGGAAAAGTGCCTCTTGCTAATTAGGAATATCTGCTTGGAATCTTAGTGGTGCATAGTGGATTTTTATGACATTATTTTTTGCAGAAGCTAACATTATCTTATCTCCTCACTATTCCCTCCTTCCATCAAACATACCTACCAGGAAAATGAATGTACTAATTGATTAGACTGATTTTAAGATGATAAAAAAGACAAGGTTGAACTGACAAAACATTAGCCTATTTGAAAAGTTTATTAAATTTGGAGAGAGAATCCCTTACTTAATCAGCAGTGGAAAAGTAAGGGGAACACATATCAAGTTTTTCCCTTTTTGAAACCAAGTAATTAAAGCACAATGCAATTATTTATAAGATTTGGAATTAGTAAACTTCAAAAAGGCAATAATACATATCATTTCTTTATTTATTTGATCTATTTACATATAGCTGGAGTAAAGTAATTTCTTTTTTTTTTTTTTTTTTTTGAGATGGAGTATCACTCTGTCACCAGGCTGGAATGCAGTGGAGGGATCTCAGCTTACTGAAACCTCTGCCTCCCGAGTTCAAGTGATTCTCCAGCCTCAGCCTCCCATGCAGCTGGTACTACAGGCATGTGCCACCACTCCAGGCTACATTTGTATTTCTAGTAGAGACAGGGTTTCACCATGTTGGCCAGGATCATCTCTATCTCTTGACCTTGTGATCGGCCCACCTTAGCCTCCCAAAGTGTTGGGATTATAGGCATGAGGCACCACGCCCAGCCATAAAGTGATTTCTTAAGTGAACACTGTCATGAGGCTGCAACACTACCCAAGGTCACAGAATTAATACAACCTGTAATGCAAACTCCATTCTTTAATCTAATAGCTTGCTTAGTTTTACCTCTTATAAGGATTGATATGGGAATATAAGATAAATATTGATGTAGAGAATGTATTTAAACCAAAAATTTGAGCTTCTCTTAGCAAACTATAGGCCCTGAAGTTAAAACAATTACATTTTTAAATTTTGAAAATTTGAAATATTTACTTTGAATATATTCATACTTTTAATGTTTGTGTGACGTATGAATTGTTTGTGTGCCGAGAATATTTACATTATAAAGTTTCACATGTTATGATAGAGATTTACTATATCATTATTTAATAAATGCTTACTGTTTGTTATAACTAGTTTTGAACTTGAAAAATTATGAAAGCCAAATATAAAAAGTAAATATATATGCTATAATGTTAAATTTTATCATTGCTTTTTCTTGAGGATGGTGGCACTAGTTTGTTCACTGGAATTGAATGAGAAAGAAAATATATGACTGATTATTTGTATTAAATGTCACAGCATCTGGGTATTTATGCCATAGTCTATGAAATGTGACAGGCAGTCAATACCTAAGAGACAATTCCACCTTGCATGAGGACGAAGAAAAAAGTTCCATATATATATATTTAAGCAAGTCAAGATGATACATGACAACATGCAATACTAATTTTTAAGCAGATATGAAGAAATACAAACATAGAAAACATTTCCAAAAGTCACTTATGCCTAAAACAGTTTAATAGGACATTTTCTTATCCTGTTCAAAGTTCCTAAATGAATTTCTGTTGTACTATAATTTCTATTAAGATTAGAAAGAATGAGACATCACTGTCTGATGAGCAAATTAGCTATAAGAATTTTTAAAATCAACACATAGTAATTGTACATATTCATGAGTACAATGTAATGTTTCCATACGTGCATACATTGTATGCTGATCAAATCATTGCAATTGTTTGTTTATAACCTTAAATATTTATCATTTCTTTGCTCTGAGAACATTCAACCTCCTCTTTTCTAGTAAAGTTACATATAGAATGAATTACTGTTAGCTGCAACCACCCTACTATGCAATACAATACCATAACTCATTCCTCCTATCTAACTGTAACATACCATAACTTATTCCTCCTATCTAACTGTAACATTGTGCTCCCTGACCAAAATTTCCTAATCTCCTCTCTCCTTTATTATTCCAAGTCTCTAATAATCACTACTACATTCCCAAATTTCATGACATCTTTTTTTTTTTTTTTAAAAAAAAGATTCCACAAGTGAGTGAGATCATGCAGTATTTGTCTTTTCGTGCCTGGCTTATTTCACTTAACATAATGCCCTCCAAACTCATTCATATTTTTTTCAAATGACAGATTCCATCCGTTTTATGGTTTAATAGAATTCTATTGTAATTCCGTTGTATATATGTACCACATATTATTTTTTATTTTTTTTATTTTTATTTTTCTGAGATGGAGTCTCACTCTGTCGCCTGAGATGGAGTGCAGTGGCCAGATCTTAGCTCACTGCAAGCTCCATCTCATGGGTTTAGGCCATTTTCCTGCCTCAGCCTCCAGAGTAGCTGGGACTACAGGCGCCCGCCACCTCACCCGGCTAGTTTTTATGTATTTTTTTTTAGTAGAGACGGGGTTTCACCGTGTTAGCCAGGATGGTCTCGATCTCCTGACCTCGTGATCCGCCCGTCTCGGCCTCCCAAAGTGCTGGGATTACAGGCTGGAGCCACCGCACCTGGCCATATTCTTTATCCATTAATCCTTTCATGAACATTTAGGTTGATTCCATATCTTGGATGTTGTGGATAGTATTGAAATAAACATGGGAATGCAATTATCTCTTCAATACACTAATTTTCCTTCTTTGGATATATACCAAGCAGTGGGTTTGTGGAATAGTGTGATAGATCTATTTTTAATGTTCTTGTGGAACATTCATACTGTGCTTTATAATGGCTCTATTAATTTACGTTCCCATCAACAAAGTCATAAGAGTAACACTTTTTCTGTATCCTTACCAGCATTTGATACGTGCTGTCTTTTGGATAATAGCCATTCTAACTGGAGTGAGGTGATATTTCGTTGTAGGGGATCTACTTTGCCATCTGAAAGTGCTCCACACTTTCTATAATAATTCTTAATACTTTAATTAAAAATGGTGATTAAAATACATAACTCTCCTTGATATACTATTGCCCCCCATTGTCTTTTAATTCAACTAATGAAGATACTTAATATGTAATCAGTTATTTCTATCAAGCTAAATTTAGAAAAAAAATGGAAGTATGTGTTGAGGAGTAGGATATGGGAATTGGGCATTTAGAGAATGTTGAAAAAACGTATACACAAAACACTTTTTAAAAAGTCTTGAGAAAGAGAGACTAAAATTCTATAGAAAGTACATTCTGAATTTGTTGGTTTTCTCATTCAAAGTATGATGGTCTAAAGATCCAGAAATAGATTAAGCTTTATCGAAAGAGCTTATTGATTCAAGAATGAGATCAAATTGTAAAATCAAATGCAATTTTATTTTAAGCACAGATTTTGCTGGACATGAATATGACAAAAGCAGTGAACTAAACCTCAAACAGCCAGCTCTTATCTTTCTTACTTCATGGTAATTCCTTAAAGAAGGCAATAGGAATTGTATTGTAGATCAGACGTGAAAATGAAGAAATATTATTATAAAGAGAAAAACAGATACAGAGAGCATATGTGTGTATGTGCATTCTTTTAAAAATATGTGTACCTCTTAAAATTATGACTAGAATTCTTCTATAAATTTATTAATTGCCATTTCCAGGATTACCTTGTGAAAACATTATTATGCTTGCAGACCAGAGCACGATGGCTGTATAGGAGGCTCCACTAATCATCCTCTTGCAAAGACACAAATTAACATCTACAGACACAAAATCACTTTCATAAGAACCAAAATTAGGTAAGCACTCAGAGTACCTGGTTCTAACTTTATATCACTGGAAGAGGCACTGAAGAGGGAAGAAAAGACAGTCTTGAACTGCTGATACTACCTCTCTCTCATCCCCTGACAGGTACCACATGGCATAGAGAGAGAATGTGTGCACTTGAGAGAGTGCGTCACTTACGAAACATTGCATTTAACACAGTCCTTCCCTGTCACAACAGAAAGCAAAACTGATCTGAACTCAGCTGGCACCCACCCAAAAAGAAAGTATTTAAACCAACCCTAGCCAGAGGGGAATCAACCCTTGCAATGGTCATAACTTGCATTCCCAGAAGCCTTTCCACCAAGGGTTAAAGTGCTGTGGGCTCTAAATAACTTGAAAGGCATTCTAAGCCACAAGAACTGCAACTCCTAGGTGAGCTCCAGCGCTGAACAGGGCTCAGAGCCAGTGGACATGAGGACATGCAACCCACTGCAACAACAGCCAGTGGGGCTAAGGGAGTGCTTGTGCCACCTCTCTCTGATACCCAGGCCACACAGTTCAGGGCGCCAAAACAGACTCATTTTTTATGCTTGAGAAGAGGAAAGGAAAAAGGAAAGAAGACTTTGTCATGCATCTTGGATACCAGCTCAGTCACAGTAGGACAGCGCACTGGTCAGAGTGGTGAGGCTGTATTCCAGGCTTTAGCTCCCAGATGACATTTCTAGACACATTCTGGGATAGAAGGGAAGGTGCTACTTTGAAGAAACAAACTCAGTCCTGGCAGGAGCCATGACCTGCTGATTAAAGAGCCCTGGGTACAGCCAGCACTATGAAGGTAGTATGACATGGGCCTTGGGTGACACTCTTGAGACTCACTGGCTTCAGGTGAGACTCAGCACATTCCCAACTGTGGTGGCCATGGGGAGAGGCACCTTCTGCTTGGGAAGAGTAAAAGGGAATTTGTCTTGCACTGTAGGTACTATCTTAGCCACAGAGGGCTAGAGCAGCAAGAGGCCTCTTGGGTCCCCATTTCAAGGCCTTGACTCTAGGATGCCATTTCTGGACCTTCCCTGGGCCAGAGGGGAGCCTACTGTCTTTAAGTGTGAGTCCTAGACCAGGTAATATTCACCACAACATCACTAAAGAGCCCTTGGACCTTAGCTGTAGCCTGGAAGTACTGTGGGCCTGTACTGTACTGGTGGCGGTCATGGAATGAGGATCCTCTGCCTGTGGAGAGGGAAGGGAAGAATGGGAATGGCTGCATCTTATGATTTGAGTGTCAGCTCAGTCATAGTACTATAGAACAACAGACATTCAAAGTTTTTGCCTATGGTGTCTGATTCACAAATGGCACTTCTTGACCTGCCGGGTGCAAGGGGGACCTTGCTGCCTTGAAGGGAATGACACAAGCCTGGTTGATTTCCCCCCATTCAGATCATTGAACCCAAGTGGTCACCTAGTATCTGCACAGCTCCATGCTTGGGACTCAAGACCCTGGTGGCCTGGGCTCACAAGGAGATCTCCTGATCCATGCGGTGCACAGATCTGTGAAAAAATTGTGATTTCCTGGGCTGAGTAGCACAATCACTCACTGCCTCCCCTGGCTGGGGGTAGCAGCTCTCCTTGCCCCACACAGCTCCCAGGTAGGCCACCACTCCACTCTGCTTTTCCTTGCTCTCTGTGGCCATGCCAACTGCCTAGTCAGTCCCAATTAGAGAACCTGGATTCCTCAGCTGAAGGTGCAGGGTTCACTCACCATTTTTGTTCTTCTCAGTGGGAGTCCTTGACAGAAGCCACTTCTAGTCAGCCATCTTAGCCCCTTTTGAAATCTATTTTGTCTGATATAAATATTTTATATCAGATATAAATTCCTCATTTTTTTTGATCCATTGGCATAGAATATCTCTTTCAATCTCTCTGATTTTGGTCTATGTGAATCTTTATAGGTGGCATGTGATCACTGGCAACAGATCACTGGCTCTCTTTTTTTTTAACTCATTCAACCACTCTGTCTTTTGATTGGATTATGTAGTCTATGCACATTCAATGTTATTATTGACAAGTAAAGACTTACTCTTGCCATTTTGTCCTTGTCTCTTGTCTTGTGGCATTTTTTCCTCTTCTCTTCTCTTCTCTTTTCTCTTTTCTTTTCTTTTCTTTTCTTTTCTTTTCTTTTCTTTTCTTTTCTTTTCTTTTCTTTTCTTTTCTTTTCTTTTCTTTTCTTTTCTTTTCTGAGTCTTGCTCTGTCACCCAGGCTGGAGTGCAGTGGCGCAATCTCAGCTCACTGCAAGCTCCGCCTCCCAGGTTCATGCCATTTTCCTGCCTCAGCCTCCAGAGTAGCTGGGACTACAGGCACCTACCACCACACCTGGCTAAATTTTTGTATTTTTAGTACAGACCGGGTTTCACGGTGTCAGCCAGGATGGTCTCGATCTCCTGACCTCGTGATCCGCCTGCCTCAGCCTCCCAAAGTGCTGGGATTACAGGCGTAAACCACCATGCCCGGCCATTCCCCTTCTTTCTTAAATGCTCCCTCTTTGGGCAAGTATTAGCTGATTTTAGCCTGGCTTTACATTCTGCCATTAGAGTGAAACACTGAGCTCAATGTTTCAGAATTGCTCTGCTTTCTCCCTCCACAATGCATAAAAAATAGTCTCATTATGCTGAGGATGCCAAGGGATTATCTAGAGGTTGCATCAGCAATTCAAGTCTTTTTTTTTTTTTTTTTTTTTTAATCCTGTCTGATTCAGTGCCTTTTTAAGCAATATGAAGTTAAAATCTGGTACTTTGATTACTCCCCTGATTTTTTATTAATATGAAACTTCTTTTATTGTGTAGATAGTTGTTAAATTGGTGTTCTGTTGGAAGCTGCTAGTCTACTACCTTGCTCTTCCTCTTACTCTTGAGACAGCTTCATGAAATATCCAATACTGCTTTCATTATTCTGTTTCATAAGTTGACTGGTTATGACAGAGATAATAATGCTTATAACATCTAAAATATTTGCTACGTGAGATATTACCAAAATATATATATATATTTTTAACCCTGGATGACATTTAGGTGAATATGTCTTTTTCTTGGGGATGAGAATGCCTTTTTTCTCCTAGGTTTTTAGTGTCAAAGTTTGTGTTACATAATGAAAAGTGTTGTTGTGCTTTAATTTTACTCTCTACTTTTCTTTATGTTTTTCCTGTGGACTGTATTACAGAGAAAATCTGTCTATTTCAACATTCATAGATATATGAAAATATTATTTTTACTTAATACTTATTAGCAAATTATAAAATATTCAAATAATAAAAAATGAAAATATTACAGGAAAATATATGTGCAACCCCCTAGCAATACATTTGTGAAACTATAATAAATTGACATTTTATCAATAAAATACAAAAGACCAAAATTGAACAAGGAATTAGAAAATAGAGAAAAAGTTTTTTCTGATGTTCTGAATATATCTTTGGTGAACATGAGGGCTTGGGTCTTAGAGGTGTGGCTTTCACCTGTGTTACTTTCCTTCCTCAGATAAAATTCTGGACCTACTACTTATTCCTGTTCCCCAAGGGTAGAGATATTTCCCCCCCATCCTGCTTCTCTCAACCATAATGGGTTTCCACTAGTGTTGAAAGCTTATAGCTGAGATGTCATCATCTCAGCCCAAAATCTCCTTAAGCTGATAAGCAACTTCAGCAAAGTCTCAGGATACAAAATTAATGTGCAAAAATCACAAGCATTCTTATACACCAGTAACAGACAAGCAGAGAGCCAATTCAGGAATGAACTTCCATTCACAATTGCTTCAAAGAGAATAAAATACCTAGGAATCCAACTTACAAGGGATGTAAAGGACCTCTTCAAGGAGAACTACAAACCACTGCTCAGTGAAATCAAAGAGGACACAAACAAATGGAAGAACTTACGATGCTCATGGATAGGAAGAATCAATATCGTGAAAATGGCCATAGTGCCCAAGGTTATTTACAGATTCAATGCCATCCCCATCAAGCTACCAATGAGTTTCTTCACAGAATTGGAAAAAACTGCTTTAAAGTTCATTTGGAACCAAAAAAGACCCCGCATTGCCAAGACAATCCTAAGTCAAAAGGACAAAGCTGGAGGCGTCACACTACCTGACTTCAAACTATACTAAAAGGCTACAGTAACCAAAACAGCATGGTACTGGTACCAAAACAGAGATATAGACCAATGGAACAGAACAGAGTCCTCAGAAATAATACCACACATCTACAGCCATCTGATCTTTGACAAACCTGAGAGAAACAAGAAATGGGGAAAGGATTCCCTATTTAATAAATGGTGCTGGGAAAATTGGCTAGCCATAAGTAGAAAGCTGAAACTGGATCCTATCCTTACTCCTTATACGAAGATTAATTCAAGATGGATTAGAGACTTAAATGTTAGACCCAATACCATAAAAACCCTAGAAGAAAATCTAGGTGGTACCATTCAGGACATAGGCATGGGCAAGGACTTCATGTCTAAAACACCAAAAGCAACAGCAGCAAAAGCCAAAATTGACAAATGGGATCTAATTAAACTAAAGAGCTTCTTCACAGCAAAAGAAACTACCATCAGAGTGAACAGGCAACCTACAGAATGGGAGAAAATTTTTGCAATCTACTCATCTGACAAAGGGCTAATATCCAGAATCTACAAAGAACTCAAACAAATATACGAGAAAAAAACAAACAAACCCATCAAAAAGTGGGGAAAGGATATGAACAGACATTTCTCAAAAGAAGACATGCCTACAGCCAACAGACACATGAAAAAATGCTCATCATCACTCGCCATCAGAGAAATGCAAATCAAAACCACAATGAGATACCATCTCACACCAGTTAGAATGGCAATCATTAAGAAGTCAGGAAACAACAGTTGTTGGAGAGGATGTGGAGAAATAGGAACACTTTTACACTGTTGGTGGGATTGTAAACTAGTTCAACCATTATGGAAAACAGTATGGCAATTCCTCAAGGATCTAGAGCTAGATGTACCATATGACCCAGCCATCCCACTACTGGGTATATACCCAAAGGATTATAAATTATTCTACTACAAAGACACACGCACACGTATGTTTATTGCAGCACTATTCACAATAGCAAAGACTTGGAATCAACCCAAATGTCCATCTGTGACAGACTGGATTAAGAAAATGTGGCACATATACACCATGGAATACTATGCAGCCATAAAAAAGGATGAGTTTGCGTCCTTTGTAGGGACATGGATGCAGCTGGAAACCATCATTCTTAGCAAACTATCACAAGAAGAGAAAACCAAACACCGCATGTTCTCACTCATAGGTGGGAACTGAACAATGAGATCACTTGAACTCGGGAAGGGGAACATCACACACTGGGGCCTATCATGGTGAGGGGGTAGGGGGGAGAGATTGCATTGGGGAGTTATACATGGTATAAATGATGAATTGATGGGTGCTGACGAGTTGATGGGTGCAGCACACCAACATGGCACAAATATACATATGTAACAAACCTGCACGTTATGCACATGTACCCTAGAACTTAAAGTATAATAAAAAAATGAAGAAAAAAAAAAAAAAAGAAAGCTTATAGCTTTTTTGACCCTTTCCCTTCAGTTTGTTGCTTACAGGAGATAAGAGTGATGGGTAAGAGTGAGATAGTTGCTGCTGGTCCCCTTGTCCAGCCAGCATTATGGGAGATGTTTTCTCAGGATGCTTTCCAATCTACTCTGTGATTGCTTGTTAGGGTTTCTGAAAGAAACTGCTATAAAGGGGTTTGAATCCCACTATGTGTCTTTGACCCTCAGTTCTTTTCCATTCTCATGCTACCGACTTCGTTTTAAGCAATTTGTAGTTTTCAAGCTACATTTTCTAATGAATTATATAGTTGGTGAGTATATTACAGGAAAATGAAAGCTAGAATACATTTTCTCCTGTAGACCCCTATCTATTCATAGATTTTAAGTAAGTTGTTTATCCTGTTACCTCAGTTCTTTGACTGTTTCAAGTAAATTCATTAATTTTCAGTTTATGGTCTGTTTGCTCTTTCTCTCTCTCTTTCTTTCTTTCTTTCTTTCTTTCTTTCTTTCTTTCTTTCTTTCTTTCTTTCTTTCTTTCTTTCTTTCTTTCTTTCTTTCTTTTTTTCTTTCTCTTTCTTTATCTTTCTCTCTTTTCCTTTCTTTCTTTCTTACTTTTATCTTTTTTGTCTTGCCCTCTGTTGATGGTGAGGGTGTGAGAGACACTTTTCAGATCTCTATAGAATAGATAAATTCCTCTGATTTTGCTTTTATAAAAATTCTAAAACAAGTAATTAATACCTGGAATGTTTGAATTGTGGTAACTTTTGGAGAGGAAGAGGAAATAATGCATGAGGAGGGTTTTTATGTTGCTGTGTTCATTTTCTTGATCTAATTTCTGGGTGTATGAATTGTTTCTTTGTATTGATTCAATGGTAGCTTTATGTTTTATGTACTTGTTTGCATGTGTGTTGACTTCTAATTTAAAATCTAAGAAATAAATTCTAAGTAAATGAAGCCATGATAGTAAACCAATTATGTTTATATATTATATATATATATATAACCATTGATATTTTAAATAAAATACCTTTAAGCCATGTAAGCCATATTAAACTGAATATATATGTAATTATATATATAATCACTGATTTTCTAAATCAAATACATTTAATGAGTATTTTGCTTGACATTAATCTTCTACAGTTGCAATGCTTACCATCATGCACCAGCTAATATTTTTCTCCCATTAAATTATCTTTCCCCTTCAATATATTCATTAACTATTCTAAAGATTAAGTCTTATTTACATAATTTCTTTCCAGAAATTTAGTCTCTGATAATTATTGTCATCTTTTAATAATCACACAATCTTCTTTTATTTAAAATCACAGATTATTTTAAATAATTAAAGTAGTTAACTGACTCTTAGGTTTCAAAAGTTCTCCATATCTATGAAGATATTTGAACTTCAACCTCTGAATATTTAGTCAAGGTTTTGAAGGATTAAAAATATTATATTAAATTATGCAGACTTTTTTTTTTTTTTTTTTTTTTTTTTTTGCTTGTTACTGGTAAGCACATGTTCAAAATACACAGGCTGAAATAAAACTAGCATTTATGTTTTTGTATCTTTGAGCTTCCCAATCTCTATCTATATCCCAAAATTCTTACGCAAAATTGAGGGAGAAAATTGTTTTAGGAATTGAAATTGGAATGTCACATATTTTATTTCCTTCAACAACTCTTACATGAAACACATTTACAGGCAAAAACAAAGTCATTGCTGTTAAGATAAGCATTTGAGCTGTCAGAGTCTGGATGATTATAGGGGACATAACTAATTTATGTGTCAAAAAGCTATTCTACTCAGCACCATCAACACCTATTATACACATTATTGGGGACTATAGCTAGTCCTATTGATGTATAGATTGATAGTCAATGCCAGTCACATATGAAATAAATGATAGCTCTTTAAACTGTTATGGTTGCAAAGTAGTAATTTTTAGTCTATCTCCTTCTACTTTATCCACTAAAGAATATTTAGATAATACTTATAAGATTTGTTTATACTTGAATGTATATACACATGCACAGACATATATATATATATATATATATATATATATATATATATTTGTGTGTATATACAATATTTAGAAATATGTATATTTTCATCAGTATTTTAGTATCTTGTTGCCTTATAGCATAGAGAAAAAAGAAAAGAAACAAAATATACACATTATTTTTGATGGAAAATTTATCCATTTATATTTAAATAGTACACCATGAGTTTCTGTTGGTCTGAATTTTCAATTTCAGGTAAGAAGGCCTGTTGCATATTGCTGCTAGATTGCACATTTACTGCATCATGTCAAAGTGAAATATCAGTATACAAAAAAGTCTATGAATTATTTAACCCATAAGTTAAAAAAAAAGTTAGTTCCTAGAGCAATAATCTGATAAGGCAGAAATATATCCATGTTTTTATTCTTTAAAGAACCTCAAAGATTGTAAAACTGGCAGATAAATTTTAAGACTGGTCAAGTTCAAAACAAATATAATTCTGTAAATTAAAGCTTCATTGAAGCAGAAAAAAAATGTTCTTCATATGAGAAGGAAAAAAGTCATAAAATTTATATATTTTATGTAAACACGCAGGGTTCAACAAGGAATATGGGATACATTAACCATAATATTTTTCTAATCACATACACAGTCTTTCTCCTACTTTAAGCTTTCTTATGTTAGTTTGTTCTCTCCACTCCTTTTGGCCTTCCACTTCTCCTTTCTGCTGCCTTCCTGCTAATATAGAAATACCCCCTCTTAACAGGACACCACTGAAAGTTTACTATGATACATATTTGAATACATTTTACTTTTTGTAATAAGAGAGTTACAATGTGAATAATAAGAAAATAGGACAACAAAAGGTGTCATATGGTAAATAATATTTAAATAATCACCTCTTCATCTAGAAATATCTAATACTGTCTTACTTATTTTTTCCAGTTATTATTTTATTATAAGGTGTCTATGCTTTTTAACTCAAAGTTGAGTCTCTCTGTTTATAATTGGAGTTGTTTACTAAATTTTTTGTAAGACTTTCCTCTTTTATCTTCTTTTGTTATTTTTAATTAAAAAAATAAATATCTCTTGCTACTCAGAAGAAGCATATATTTACTCCATAGGTTTTGTGTTCTTTAGTTATGCCTGAAGGTATTCAGTAAGTTACTCTATGACACACATTAAATACATGGAAATTTATGATGCAACTTGTCACAGAATGTACTGCTGTAAATATTTTTAAGCACATTAAATGTAGCATACAACTTGAATTTATTTAGTATTTTCATTGAGTATATTTGTAAAAATAATAAAATATTTTTAAGTAATTATAATTTTATGCATAAAATATTTTTATATAAACCAAAAAACAGATTTTCACAATCATCTAGGGGAAGGTATAGTAAAAGTTAGTTTATTTATGGCCTGTACTAATATTTTCTAAAGAAATATTTGTCTCTTTTTTTTCTTTCTTATAACATTTACATGAAGAGGATTCTGTTTCCAAAATAATTTTTTATGGTTAAAGAACAAACTTAAGCTAATATCCGGAACAAATGATTATTGATCAACCATGTTTTGTTTACTGTTGGCATATTATAGAAAGGCTGGTTTTGCACATTTATTTTGTATCCTGCTTGTGATGCATATTCTGAAAGTTAATTGTTTAGATAATGCTTTAATGCTGACTACATAACTATACTTCTTTTAATGCATTGCCTTTTGACTCTTTTACAAGTCCCTTTTGAGAGTCCACTTCAGTGAACACTTTATAATGTTATCAGTTCATAAATGCAAAATCTGGAATCAAAACTGATAATAATTCTTAAAAAATAAATTTTAAAAAATTAAAGTAAACAAATATAAAAGTGGAACAAAACGTTGCAACTATAGTGCTCTATATAAAATCAGAAACTGACTAAATTAATAGCCCTTTCATGGATGATGACTGGATTTCTTAGTGCTTCTCGTCACACATTAGAAAATCTATTTTTATTTAAGATTAATGAAACTGTAAGGAGTTAAAAAGTTGTCAAAGAAAAGTTGTACTGAGTGGAGTTAAATGAGCAAGGAAGATTGAATTCAGGGCTATATAATAGCGAAGAGAGACTGCTTTAATAGAAGAGAGATTGAATTCAATTCTGTTGAAACAAAATGTAGGATAGTTTTTAAGCCCTGAAATAAGCTAGGTAAGAAGTACTGGTGCACAAGGATGTTAGTGAAGAGGTTGGTCAATGTAATTAGGCCATCTGCATTTTCTTACGGGGGCTTGACAAATGAGCCTCCTACCCTTCCATTGAGACTGGGAGATTAGAGACCTATGTTTTTGTTTTGTTTTGTTTTGTTTTTTGGAATTTCACTTCAAAAGGATGGCTCCCAGATCTTTGAGAGAGATATTCCATAGTTTAATATCTGCAATGGCCTGAAAGATTTGTCTGTATTTGAAAGGAACATAGAAAAAATTTACAAAGTTACTGATATAAATGCTCTAAGAAAGGAGAGGTCAGAAGTTTATAGTCAAAAGGAAACCTCTTTGAAGTTTGTTCAAGCCAAGGGTAACATTAAGTAATTATTTTAGTTCATTACAAGTAGTTCACACCACCTAAATACAAATACATAAGCTAAATGTTTAATGATAAGCAAATTTTGAAACAATTATTACACATAAAAACCTAAAGAAAAATAATTTAAGCCATGAAATATGGAAGATACATGTCAGATGTTGCTCTTTTGTCACATAAAATTGCTAAATATTACCTCGTTGTTGCTTTTATTATTGTGTGGTTTTGTGTGGTGTTGCAAGGAGGAAGTAAAAAAAAAAGCATGAATTTCAGTGGAAGAGTCTATTTATTAGAAGACTACCGTCAATTGTTGTATATATTTTGTCTTGGTAAGTTCAATGCATCTGACATGTTTTCCTTTGAATGTATAGCAGCATAAATGCTCATCAAAATCATTTGAAATTTTATTAATCTGTAGATTAGAAATGATGGGAAAGTGAAGAATTGCATACATAGAAGACTTCATTATATTTTTTAAAGTTGTCTTGGCAAGCTTGAAGAGCAAATGGCTGGGATCCTAGGTATGGCAAAGAGCATGACATTAGCATGATGATGGAGTAAAAATTTTGCAAAATTCCTCCTTACCTTGAAAATAGCTTTATATCTAGTCTTTTGTGACCTACATAGAATAACTTAACTCTGACAACAATCACAAGTGAATATACAATTAAAGTAGCTTCTGTAAAACCAGCCTGAATGAAGGTAACTTTCACAACAGAATTAGAAAAGCATTTCCAAGGCAAGACAGAAGAGATTATGATTTGAATGGAATAGCAAAGTCACACTTGCGGGAACAAAATGAGGTGATTTTTTTTTCTTGGAAAATTTGGTTGTTAATGATATCAAAGTAAAAAAATATAATTAACACATATCATCATTTAATGATGGTTTGTATATGAGAGGTTTGTATATGAGGTAAGTATCCAAAAATGAGTACTAATCAGATAAGACAAAACAGAAGCCAAGAGCATCCTAAGAAAGCAAACATGAGTATTAATGCAAAATTTAAATATAATAGAATATCTGGGAACCACATGTACATTAAAATAAGGAAATCAGATATAGAGCAGTAGAAAATGAACCTGCAGACAAGAATCAGGTTGCTCTGTTATAAGATCTGAGAAACTTGAATTTCATTTAAGAACTAAGAACCTAGGAATAAAGGGAATGGGGTTAAGAGTGTAGAAACACTCTGATGATAGTGTCTTTTGCTGTGCAGAAGCTCTTTAGTTTAATTAGATCCCATTTGTCAATTTGGCTTTGTTATCATTCCTTTTGGTGTTTCAGTCATGAAGTCTTTGCCCATGCCTATGTCCTGAATGGTATTTCCTAGGTTTTCTTCAGGGGTTTTTATGGTTTTAGGTCTTATGTTTAAATATTTAATCCATCTTGAGTTAATTTTTGTATAATTACCTTTTCCTAGGAAAAGATCGATTCTTTGTGTTAAGTCAAACTTTTCCCAGAAAGAAAGATATTAGCTCTGAATGTCTAGCGTAAAGTGGATAAAACAAAATTTGAATTTATGAGACCTGAAGCCTGTATTGTTGGAATACTTGGAGTAGAAGTATATAGCATGTTTTTCAAATAGTGGGTCAGAGGTTTCCACAGACAGGATATTTCAAGCCAAATGTGGATATTAAGATATCATTAACTCATGTGGGGATGTATGTATTCACCCTGTTTGTCCTCAGGGAAAAGTGTTAAGTAGCTAGCTAACTTCGAGGGTTGTCGCTTTTCTGCCGTGAAAAAGGGGTCTGTTTTAGCAATCAGTATGTATAGGTCCTTAGCAAGCCTTCTGTCTACTACATATCCACATGTTTTAAGCAACTGGAAATCCCTGTTACTCTAATTATTGGATGAGTGTGTGGGTAATGGGTAGCAGCAGAGTCTATCATTAAATAGGTGGGATTTGAGGATCCACATTGGCTTAGAGTTCTTTTGTAACAATAGGCATTTTGTGTACATTTGTTGCATGGGGAATTGGTACCAGTACATCCCATGAATACCAAAATATATGGATGCCGAAGTCTGTTACATAAAATGGTGCAGTATTTGCATGTAACCTACACACATCCTTTGGCATACTTTAAATTATTTCTAGATTACCTATAATACAGAATACAATGCAAATGATATGTAAACACTATATCATTTTACTATTTACTATTACTACATCGACAATGTAAATGATATGTAAACATTATATTTATTATACTATATTATTTAGGAAATAGGGACAAAATAGTTTGTATATGTTTGTTACAGGCAATTATTCATTGGTTTATGTTTTGAAGTAGTGTCAGTCCATGGTAGGTTGAATGCACTGATGCAGAACATATAGACATGGAATGCCAAGTATGCTTACATATTGGCAATTATAGAAAAAAAAGTGTATAACTTTTTCTCACCTCCTGTCTCCAAACCCTTCCAACTGTCTCCAGAAGAAAACACAGACACAGAAGTTCAGTTAAGTCTTTGATGTCTAAACACACAACAGCGATTCAGCTTTCACATCTGTAATTCATAGTATAAATATAATCATCTGCTCGTGATGGTCTTTTTGCCCATAGCAAATTATTTTTAATGGAGATGGATTGGAGAATGGCTGACTCACAGTGTGTAATGAGAATATTTGTAACTATAAATCTTAGGAAACAAATATTTGAAATCCCTTTATTTCACATCTGGGTAGCACTATAGTTCAGAAATAATGGAGTTTAGGGTCAGAAGTTTTCTTCAATTACACCATGTAAGTACTTAAAATCAATGTGATATGAAATTATTTTGAAAATCAAAGTCTTACGAAGTTAAAAGTATTAGTGTATCATTAAATCAAGCGACATAGAAGGAAATGTTAAGATATAGACTGAAATAGAAAACCAAGGCCGGAAAGGTAAGAATGAGATTATTATAGTTATTATTGAGGACATTAAGTTCAGGCCTCTTTGAATTTATAAATAGATGTGAAGTTCTTGGTGAATTGATTGCCTGGATTTAAATACCTTTATATACAACAATGGCTAATCCAGAATCAGCTCTTAAAGATGCTAACAACTAGCCTTAGAGACTGAAGCAGTTTTCTATTGCTACATAGCATATTCCCAAACATTTAGCAGCTTAAAACCACACTTTTGTTATACCACAATTTATGTGGTCAGTAGTCTTGGCACAATTTAGAGGAATCCTATTCTCAGGATCTCTCAGCTAGAAGATCAAGGTGTCAGCCAGGTTGTGTTTTCATCTTAGGATTGGCTGGGGAAGAATCTACTTCAAATTTTACTCAGGTTGTTATTTATTTCCTTGATGTTAGAGAATTAAGGGCCCTAAATTATTGCTGGTTATTGGCTGGAAGTTGTTCTTGGTATCTAGAGGGCACCATCAGCTTCTAGATGCCACAGTCCCTAGAGGTCTCCCATATTTTCTCGCTACATGAGCTTGCGCAATATGGCCATTTGTTTCAGTGAGCCAGGTAGAAGAATCTCTAGGGCAAGCCTGCTAACAAGATGGAGTCTTCTGTAATCTAACATAACCATGAGAGTGACATTCTGTCATTTTCATTGTAAACTATTCAATAGAAGACATTCTCAGGCCCTTTCTAAGTTCAAAGCTAAAGGGTTACACAAAGGCATGAACACCAGGCAGAAGGGATCTGATGGGGAGGGGGCTTAGATTATGCCCACACAGAAACTAATACATAAATAGGAACACAAATTAACATTTTAAAATCCAAGATAAGCACAAGTGTAAAATGAAAACTATAGACAAGAAGGATCTAGTTTGTTCTATGAAGAGAAAATAGATGAAGAAATCAGGAAGATAAATCTCGAGAGGTTTGTATATGAAGTAAGTATCCAAAAATAAGTACTAATTAGATAAGACAAAAAAGAAGTCAAGAAGCACCCTAAGAAAGTAAACATGTGTAGTAATGCAAAATTTAAATATAATAGAATATCTGGGAACTACATGTACATTAAAATAGGGAAATCAGATATAGAGCAGTACAAAAAGGAACCTGCAGAGAAGAATCAGGTCATGGATACTCTGTTATAAGATCTGAGAAAATTGAACCTCATATAAGAATTACGAACCTAGGAATAAAGAGAATGGGGTTAAGAGGGTATGAACACTCTGAGGATAGTTTCTTTTGCTGTGCAGAAGCTCTTTAGTTTAATTAGATCCCATTTGTCAATTTTGGCTTTCATTATCATTGCTTGTGGTGTTTTAGTCATGAAGTCTTTGTCCATGCCTATGTCCTGCTATTGCCTAGGTTTTCTTCAAGGGTTTTTTATGGTTTTAGGTTTACATTTAAGTCTTTAATCCATCTTGAGTTGAATTTTGTATAAGGTATAAGGAAGGGGTCCAGTTTCAGGTTTCTACAGCTAGCCAGTTTTCTCAACACCATTTATTAAGTAGGGAATCCTTTCCCTGTTGCTTGTTTTTGTCAGGTTTGTCAAAGATGAGATGACTGTAGATGTGTGGAGTTATTTCTGAGGCCTGTATTCTGTTCCATTGGTCTATATATCTTTTTTTGATACCAGCACCATGCTGTTTTGGTTACTGTAGCCTTGTAGTATAGTTTGAAGTCAGGTAGCGTGATGCCTCCAGCTTTGTTCTTTTTGCATGTGATCGTCTTGGGTATACAGGCTCCTTTTTGGTTCCACATAAAACTTATAGTAGTTTTTTTTTCTAATTTTATGGAGAAAGTCAATGGTAGATTGATGGGGATAGCATTGAATCTATAAATTACTTTGGGCAGTATGGCCATTTTCACGATATTGATTATTCCTATCCATGAGCATTGAATGTTTTTGCATTTGTTTGTGTCCTCTCTTATTTCCTTGAGCAATATTTTGTAGTTCTCCTTGAAGAGGTCTTTCACATCGCTTGTAAGTTGTATTCCTAAGTATTTTATTCCCTTTGTAGCAATTGTGAATGGGAATTCACTCAGGATTTGGCTCTCTGTTTGTCTATTATTGGTGTATAGGAATGCTTATGATTTTTGCACATTGATTTTGTATCCCGAGATTTTGGTAAGTTGCTTATCAGCTTAAGGAGTTTTTGGGCTGAGACGATGGGGTTTTCCAAATATATAATCATGTCATCTGCAAGCAGAGACAATTTAAGTTCCTCTCTTGCTATTTGAATATCCTTTATTTCTTTCTCTTGACTGATTGCCCTGGTCAGAACTACCAATTCTATGTTGAATAGGAGTGGTGAGAGAGGACATCCTTGTCTCGTGTTGGTTTTCAAAGGGAATGCTTCAAGCTTTTGCCCATTCAGTATGATATTGACTGTGGGTTTGTCATAAATAGTTCTTATTATTTTGAGATATGTTCCATCGATACATAGTTTATCGACAGTTTTTAGCATGAAGGGGTGTTGAATTGTATCGAAGGCCTTTTTTTTTTTTTAATCTACTGAGATAATCATGTGGTTAGTATCATGGGTTCTGTTTTTGTGATGGATTACATTTATTGATTTGGATATGTTGAACCAGCCTTGCAACCCAGGGATGAAGCCGAATTGATTGTGGTGGGTAAGCTTATTGATGTGTCGTTAGATTCTGTTTGCCAGTATTTTATTGAGGATTTTTGCATTGAAGTTCATCGGGGATATTGGCCTGAAATTTTCTGTTTGTTTTGCCTCTGCCAGGTTTTGGAATCAGGATGATGCTGGCCTCCTAAAATGAGTTAGGGAGGAGTTCCTCTTTTACTGTTGTTTGGAATGGTTTTAGAAGGAATGATACCAGCTTCTATTTGTACCTCTGGGAGAATTTGGCTGTGAATTCTTCTGGTTCTGGGATTATTTTTGGTCGGTAGGCTATTAATTACTGCCTCAATTTTAGAACTTGTTATTGATCAATTCAAGGATTTGATTTCTTCACCATTTAGTCTTGGAAGGTTGTATGTGTTCAGGAATTTTTCCATTTCTTCTAGATGTTCTAGTTTATTTATGTAGAGGTGTTTATAGTATTCTCTGATGGTAGTTTGCATTTCTGTGGAATCAGTGGTGACATCCCCTTTATCATTTTTTATTGTGCCATTTGATTCTTCTCACTTTTCTTCTTTATTAGTCTGGTTAGCAGTCTATCCATTATGTTAATCTTTTCAAAAAATCAGCTCCTGGATTCATTGATTTTTTGAAGTGTTTTTCATGTCTCTATCTCCTTCAGTTCTGCTCTGATCTTAGTTATTTCTTCTCTTCTACTAGCTTTTGAATTTATTTGCCCTTGTTTCTCTAGTTCTTTTAATTGTGTATTAGGGTGTCAATTTTAGATCTTTGAAAATGTTTACAATCTATCTATCTGACAAAGGGCAAATATCCAGAATCTACAAAGAACCTTAACAAAGTTACAAGGAAAAAGCAAACAAACCTATCAACAAGTGGGTGGGTGAAGGATTTGAACAGACATTTCTCAAAAGAAGACATTTATCCAGCCAACAACCTTATGAAAAAAGCTCATCATCATTGGTCATTAGAGAAGTGCAACTCTAAACCACGATGAGACACCATCTCATGCCAGTTAGAATAGCAATCATTAAAAGGTCAGGAAATAACAGATGCTGGAGAGGATGTGGGAAAATAAGAATGCTTTTACACTGTTGGTGGGAGTGTAAATTAGTTCAGCGATTATGGAAGACAGTGTGGTGATTCCTCAAGGATCTAGAACCAGAAATAACATTTGACCCAGCAATTCTATTACTGGGTTGTACCTGAAGAATTATAAATCATTCTACTATAAAGACACATGCAAATTTATATTTATTGTGGCACTATTCATAATAACAAAGACTTGGAACCAACCCAAATGCCCATCAATGATACACTAGATAAAGAAAATGTGGCACATATACACCCTTGAATATTATGCAGTCATAAAAAAAAGATGAGTTTATGTCCTTTGCAGGGACATGAATGAACCTGGAAACCATCACTCTCAGCTAAATAACACAAGAACAGAAAAACTAAACACCGCATGTTCTCACTCGTGAGTGGTAGTTGAACAATGAGTACACATGGACATAGGGAGGGGAACGTTCACACACCAGGGGCTGTTGGGGGATGGGAGGCTAGGGGAGGGATAGCATTAGGAGAAATACCTAATGTAGATGACGGGTTGATGGGTGCTGCAAACCACCATGGTGCATGTATAGCTATGTAACAAACCTGCACGTTCTGCACATGTATCCTAGAACTTAAAGTATAATTTCAAAAAACGAAGGTAGAAACATTTTGAAAAGGAAAAAATCTGAGAATCATTCTGATATTAATTCTTGTCCCACCATCAGTGAAAACCATTATATTGTCACTTATTAGAGAGATGTATCACGATCCTTATTCTGGCAGTGACATAAATATATGTTGGGATGATATAATATGGTGGATAAATGATAAGGGTCAGAATTAATGCAATGGAAGTAACAATGAAGAGAAGAGGATGGCTCTGAGCAATATCTAGTAAGTGTGTAGGATATAGTAAATGAGAAGTCTTGATCAAAATTGGGAAACAGTGTTGAAGCAGTCAGGATTCACTTCCATAATTCTGTCATTAAGTCTGATAATAATATTACCAACCTAACTAAGAAAAGTGTGGAACAACAGAATTGATGATGTAAATATGTCACTTTTGGACATATTTATTGTCAAGTGCTGTGGTAGATTAACTTCCAAGAATGACCTCAGTGACTCTCACTGTTTTAAAACCCCTTTCTTTTCAATGTTTTTGGAACTTATAAATATCATGTGACTTCACTCCCATGATTTTGTTATATAGTTTACAAAGATTATCTGAGTGGATCTGATTTAATCATGTAGCTCTTTAAAAGAAGAGAGTTTACTCCTGATATTGGTAAAAGGAAGTCAAAGAGATTTGAAGCATATAAATTTGATGTTAGCTTAAAAAGGAAGGTGATTATGTGACATGAATATGGGCAGACTCTAGGGGCTAAGGTTCTACTGAAAGTAATCTAGTAGATGAGATCTCAATAAGAAATTGTATTCTGTCAACATCACAAATGAGCTTGTAAGCAAATTCTTTCCTTGGTGCACCATGTAGAATTCCAGCCCAAATAATTATTTTCATTATGGCTTTTTGAGAATCTAACACGGGAACCCAAAAGAGCCAGTCAGGCCTTTTGTCCTACAGAACTGTGAAATAACAATTGAGTATTGTTTTAAGACTTTAAATATGTGATAATTTGTTGTACATTAATAGAAATAAATAAAGTACCTCCAGGACTTCCAGATAAATTTATAGAGCTGACATTAGACATTTAATGTTGTGCCTGAAGTGAAGCTGTAGATGGAGAAAAAGATTAAGACATCATTAGAATATAGGTCATACAGGTTGAACCATATGAAATAGCTGATATTGAATTGCTTTCAACTTATAAAAGTGGAAGTTTCATAGAGTCCAACCTAATGCAAAATGTTAAAATCCCGAGTGCACTAAATTGTCCAACATTTTTGTATCCAAAGAGGTAGATGGACATTGTCGATGTTTAACAGTCTGAACTTTTTTTCCTCCACAAATTCAGTATCATTGGAAATTTGAAATCAAATTGATACCTTCAATGGATGAAGAACATTTTAACCCTTTGGTTCTGAGTCAGTTTACTGATTCAAATCTTTAGTTTTGTAAAGCAGTCTATATAAAAGATAGGAGAGGGTGAAACATGGTAACGTGAAAGGGGACAGGAAGAAGGCAATGCAATGCAAACTGTTTTGAGTAAAAACTAGGCAGATCTAATAATTTTCAAAATTATTCCCATGCATGACTACATTTCAGTATAAAATTAAAAATGGTTATAGAAATAGCTTCTTAAGTCAAGAAGCATTTGCACATATTTGATGAACTGTAATTGTCAAAAGTTCATCGAGTTACAAAATTGAGAGGAAAAATTCTGAGTTATCAAATCAGAATCGACTCGTGACCTTCCAGCAGAAAAACAATATTGTAAAGCACACAGTCAAAACAAATAAATGGAGGGACTAGGCCTTTTTAAAGGTCAAAAAATAGCAAGCAGTTCTGGACTAATTGATATCGGTATGTTCAACATGAGTAGTGGGGCGTGGGTAAAGGAATCAATGAGGAGCAGTCTGGAAGAAGGTTCCAAAACAGGTACATAACAAGAGAGGATAAGACTTAAGACAGCGTAAACTGAATGAAATGTAAAGGGGGAATAATAGGAAAACATAACCAGGCATGGTGGCTCACGCCTGTAATCCCAGTACTTTGGGAGGCAGAGGCGGGCAGATCACGAGGTCAAGAGCTCGAGACCAGCCTGGTCAACATAGTGAAAACCCACCTCTACTAAGAATACAAAAATTAGCCGAGCATGGTGGAAAATTAGCTGGGCGTAGTGGTGCATGCCTATAATCCCAGCTACTCAGGAGGCTGAGGCAGGAGGCAGGAAGCAGGAGAATTGCTTGAACCTGGGAGGTGGAGGTTGCAAGGAGCTGAGATCGCACCACTATGCTCCAGCCTGGTTGCAAAGACTTCTCTCAAAAAAAAAAAAAAAAAAAAAGGAAAAGAAAAGAAAAGAAAATGTTGGCTGTTTGCTTAGTATTTGAGTGTTTGAAGATTCCATGCAGCAGCAAATACTGGGAGAAAAAAGTTAATTTTTGTCTATAAAAAATGCGGAACAAACTTTCTTTCTGTTATGTTAATGTACTATGTATCAACTACCTGTAAATAAGGCTGGAGTCAGACTAAAATACTGAAACCTATATGAGGACTAGTAAAAAATATAAACATGGAGGGATAAAAATGAGTCAATAACTCACTGAAATTGAAAAATTAAGGCTTTAGAACCAGTTAACATTAAGTAGGATTCTAGCTGCCTCTAAGTTTAGTGAAATTTGGTAGTTCTATAAAATTTCTATGTTTAAATTTCCCCTGTAATGCATGATTCTCTGTTTTATAATATGGCTACATGAGCCATAAAGCAGTTGATTTGATGAAAGAGTAAGTACTCAACACACTTTTTTTTTTTTTTAACTTTTTTGAAATGATAAAAGGACACCACGGAAAGGTTTGTGGCTATGCTTCATTGGTCACAACTATATGTAGTTTAATTATATAGCCAGGAGCTAGGAGTTAACACTTTAAAAACTTAGGTAAGTCCAGATTTCATGCCTGTCTATTTAACATTTCTTACTCCCGAGTAATTTTTGCAAACAAGGAACTGAGATAGATAGAAAGAAATGATAAATAAATCTCAAGTAGAAGATGAGATGAAGAAATTCTTAGTTTTAAAAGAGAGCTGGATATACACAAATATAACCACTGTTATTATTTAAATATTTAGGACTTCAATTGAGATTATTCTCTTGGTCTGTTAATTGAATCACTAATCAATATATTTTTTTTCTGATAATATCTAAAAGATGTTGTTAACACACAGCCAGTCATTGAAATGTAAAAAGAAAAATCAGTAACGCATATGACAATTTTATGCCAGTTTAGATATGCCAGTTAGAGTATTTTTGAAAAATAAGAGAAATTATTTTCATCAAGTTACTTTCAGCTATATGTCCTAGAAATTTTATGAGAAAAAGATTATTCTATAAAATAAGAAAACAATTTCACTCACATATGAGAATAAAAATAATAGTAATTTTGCACTGATCATTAAAAATGCAAATGCTAAGAAAGATTTTATAAATAATTTAACAAATTCTGAAATTCAGTTTCTAATTTCTTTCCAGTCTTTTTCAGAAATATCTAATAATATTAACCTAGATAAATCATGTTCTAATTTTGAAATATAGATCTATAAATAAAATTTCTAGAAATGACCAACAGCTTTTGCTAATTGAAAAACAAAATACATCATATTGCAGATGTTTTTCCTTTTTGACTAGGATCATCTATCAATGACCTGAAATAACTTAGAAAAACAAAGAAAAAAGAAACACATGCATTAGAAATATTATTGGTTTTGAAGTACTATTTTCATTACTGTTATTAGTAAAGAACAATAGAAAATAGGTAAACATATGGCTCTAAAATTTTAGCGTGCATCAACATTAATAGTAATAAAAGCAACCATTAATAATACAACTAACATATTGAGTGTTCAGTTGGGGGAAATATATTTATTTGAATTACTTCTTATTTTATATGGTAATCTTATGAGATAATTATACTATTATCTTAATTTTTACAAAGAGGTTATGATTCTGTCTCTTGGAACAGAGGTTCTGTCATCTGTAATTTTAATAAGATTCCCAAGTATTGATGCAAATCCAAGTTTAAATGATTTAAGTTATCTACAAATTTCTCAATCCATTGAGTAGGTTAAGGTTCTGGATATATTTCCCAAGTTTCCCAGAAATAAGCTGATTATTTTTAGAGAGTAAAACATTTTAATCAGGAAACTCCAAAATCTTCCTGTGTCCAATAGACTGATATTTTCCTAGCGGTTTAAGCAAAATTTTATGTATTTCAAATTATTTGATCTATGATATTCAGTGCACCTTTTCTTTCCAATTAGCGTTGGAAATGTTTAACTTTTATTCTGTAATTAAATCAAGTCACTATAAATAGGAAAACACATAAATATTCACCTACACAAAATATTAAGTAGTTAATTAAAATGATGAACAAAGCAAGACTACACAAATGTGATGTGTTAAAAGAACCAACTAAAATTCTGTTCCAACAGATTTAGGCTGTTCAAAAAGATACATCTTAAACTTTGATTTAAAGTTTAACAGGTCTCTTGTCTTGAATTATCAGAATGTGCACTATATACACTCTTTAAATATGCAATATTTTCAACTGTCTTCTGCATTACATTCTTTCTAAGACCTTGGCATAGCAATTAAAATAAGAAACATATTTTTAAATAATGTTTTCAGTTATAGTTTCCAAAACAGTTCTTCTCTCCTCCCTTCTAGCTTATTTCTCTCTCTGACTCACACAAAACCACGAGGTGAACTTGAAAGATACTTTAATTGCTATTTCTGACCTTAATAACAAATGCAAAATGTAAGCTCATCAGTATAAAATAATTGCATATATATATATATTCTGTATATTACATTGTAATAGAAAATATGTATATACCCATTTTGACTTGATTTTTTAGGCAGCCAGAATTTTTAAAACCATATATTAATCCAACCATCCATTCTTAGTTGACATATTCAATGGTACTGTGCTCATTCTAACAATGGCTTCCAACATTCAGGTAATTTTGGGGAAACATTTTATCTTTTTCTTCAAATATCACAGCTTGCCAAATGGAGTTCTAAGTGTTACATCTACCAGAGAAAATTTTGCAATTGAAATTTGAAAATAAATATACATTCTTAAGAAATTTTCATCTTTTATTGCTATTTTAAAGTGTTATGGGAGTAAAATATATTATCACTGGACTTAAAGAAACCTTCAAGAAAATCTTGTTGTAAACCTCAATTTAGAGATTTAAGAACTTGAGGTGATTATAAAACAAGTGAGCTTCAGTGATACTAACACTCCAACACTTAGGTCTCCTGTTACAACCCTGTTGAATTTACCCTACACCATGTGACTTTTTTTCTATTCCTTTCTCTGAGCAATAAAATGCACCCAATCTATTGCCTAGACAACCACAGCTACCTTTTAAAAGTTATATCTGGTTTTAATCTTGTTATGTACAAAATGGATTTGAGAGGCCACTTAAATTTCAAATTTCAGAGAGAATATGTGGATAATCTAGCTTAGGTCATAGACCTGTCCCTGATTTTAGACTCCAGCTACTAGGTTGCTTCTAATGGATATGAGGTAATTAGTTAATATTTATTCACTTTCACTCTGTGTAATACACTGTTCTGATGGTTTACACATTTCAATCCACTTAATTATTATAGCAAACATGATATTGCTGCTGTTTTTCATTCCATTAAAGAAAATTGTGGAATTACAGGCAACTCGAGCAAGGTGGCCGAATAGGAACAACTCCAGTCTCCAGCTCCCAGAGCGAGCGACACAGAAGACAGGTGATTTCTGCATTTTCAACTGAGGTACTGGGTACATCTCACTGGGGAGTGCCGGACAATCGGTGCTGGTCAGCTGTTGCAGCCTGATCAGCAAGAGCTGAAGCAGGGCTAGGCATCGCCTCACCTGGGAAGTACAAGGGGGAAGGGAATCCCTTTTCCTAGCCAGGGGAACTGAGACACACAACACCTGGAAAATCGGGTAACTCCCACCCCAATACTGCGCTCTACCAAGGGTCTTAGAAAACGGACACACCAGGAGATTATAACCCACACCTGGCCGGGAGGGTCCCACGCCCACGGAGCCTCCCTCATTGCTAGCACAGCAGTCTGCATTCTAAGGGCAAGACAGCAGCGAGGCTGGGGGAGGGGCGCCCACCATTGCTGAGGCTTAAGTAGGTAAACAAAGCCGCTGGGAAGCTCAAACTGAGTGGAGCTCACAGCAGCTCAAAGAGGCCTGCCTGTCTCTGTAGACACCACCTCTGGGGACAGGGCACAGCTAAACAACAACAACAACAACAACAACAACAACAACAACAACAAAAGCAGCAGAAACCTCTGCAGATGCAAACCTCTGCAGACTCTGTCTGACAGCTTTGAAGAGAGCAGTGGATCTCCCAACACGGAGGTTGAGATCTGAGAAGGGACAGACGGCCTGCTCAAGTGGGTCCCTGACCCCTTAGTAGCCTAACTGGGAGACATCCTCCACTGGGGCAGACCAACACCCCACACCTCACACGGTGGAGTACATCCCCGAGAGGAAGCTTCCAAAGCAAGAATCAGGCAGGTACACTCGCTGTTTAGCAATATTCTATCTTCTGCAGCCTCTGCTGCTGACACCTAGGCAAACAGGGTCTGGAGTGGACCTCAAGCAATCTCCAACAGACCTGCAGCTGAGGGTCCTGACTGTTAGAAGGAAAACTAACAAACAGGAAGGACACCCACACCAAAACCCCATCAGTACGTCACCATCATCAAAGATCAGAGACAGATAAAACCACAAAGATGGGGAAAAAGCAGGGCAGAAAAGATGGAAATTCTAAAAATAAGAGAGCTGCGTTCCCCTCGAAAGGAACGCAGCTCATCGCCAGCAATGGATCAAAGCTGGATGGAGAATGACTTTGATGAGATGAGAGAATAAAGCTTCAGTCCATCAAACTTCTCAGAGCTAAAGGAGGAATTACATACCCAGCGCAAAGAAACTAAAAATCTTGAAAAAAGAGTGGAAGAATTGATAACTAGAATAATTAACGCAGAGAAGGCCATAAACGAAATGACAGAGATGAAAACCATGACACGGGAAATATGTGACACATGCACAAGCTTCAGTAACCGACTCGATCAACTGGAAGAAAGAGTATCAGCGATTGAGAATCAAATGAATGAAATGAAGCGAGATGAGAAACCTAAAGGAAAAAGAAGAAAAACAAATAAACAAAGCATGCAAGAAGTATGGGATTATGTAAAAAGACCAAATCTACGTCTGATTGGGGTGCCTGAAAGTGAGTGGGAAAAGAGAACCAAGTTGGAAAACACTCTTCAGGATATCATCCAGGAGAACTTCCCCAATCTAGTAGGCCAGGCCAACATTCAAATTCAGGAAATACAGAGAACGCCATAAAGATAATCCTCAAGAAGAGCAATTCCAAGACACATAATTGCCAGATTCACCAAAGTTGAAATGAAGGAAAAAATCTTCAGGGCAGCCAGAGAGAAAGGTCGGGTTACCCACAAAGGGAAGCCCATCAGACTAACAGCAGATCTCTCAGCAGAAACTCTATAAGCCAGAAGAGAGTGGGGGCCAATATTGAACATTCTTAAAGAATTTTAAACCCAGAATTTCATATCCAGCCAAACTAAGTTTCATAAGTGAAGGAGAAATAAAATCCTTTACAGATAAGCAAATGCTTAGAGATTTTGCCACCACCAGGCCTGCCTTACAAGAGACCCTGAAGGAAGCACTAAACATGGAAAGGAACAACCAGTACCAGCCATTGCAAAAACATGCCAAAATGTAAAGACCATCGAGGCTAGGAAGAAACTGCATCATCTAACGAGCCAAATAACCAGTTAATATCATAATGGCAGGATCAAGTTCACACATAACAATATTAACCTTAAATGTAAATGGACTAAATGGTCCAATTAAAAGACATAGACTGGCAGATTGGATAAAGAGTCAAGACCCATCAGTCTGCTGTATTCAGGAGACCCATCTCACATGCAAAGACATACATAGGCTCAAAATAAAGGGATGGAGGAAGATCTACCAAGCAAATGGAGAACAAAAAAAAAAAAAAAAGCAGGGGTTGCAATCCTAGTCTCTGATAAAACAGACTTTAAACCATCAAAGATCAAAAGAGACAAAGAAGGTCATTACATAATGGTAAAGGGATCAATTCAACAGGAAGAGCTAACTACCCTAAATATATGTGCACCCAATACAGGAGCACCCAGATTCATAAAGCAAGTCCCGTTAGAGACTTACAAAGAGACTTAGACTCCCATACAATAATAATGGGAGACTTCAACACTCCACTGTCAACATTAGACAGATCAACAAGACAGAAAGTTAACAAGGATATCCAGGAATTGGACTCATCTCTACAGAAAGCAGACCTAATAGACATCTACAGAACTCTCCACCCCAAATCAACAGAATATACATTCTTCTCAGCACCACATCACACTTATTCCAAAATTGACCACATAATTGGAAGTAAAGCACTCCTCAGCAAATGTACAAGAACAGAAATTATAACAAACTGTCTCTCAGACCACAGTGCAATCAAACTAGAACTCAGGACTAAGAAACTCAATCAAAACCGCTCAACTACATGGAAACTGAATAACCTGCTCCTGAATGACTACTGGGTACATAACAAAATGAAGGTAGAAATAAAGATGTTCTTTGAAACCAATCAGAATCTCTGAGATACATTTAAAACAGTGTGTAGAGGGAAATTTATAGCACTAAATGCCCACAAGAGAAAGCTGGAAAGATCTAAAATGGACATTCTTACATCACAATTAAAAGAACTAGAGAAGCAAGAGAAAACACATTCAAAACTAGCAGAAGGCAAGAAATAACTAAGATCAGAGCAGAACTGAAGGAGATAGAGATACAAAAAACCCTCCAAAAAATCAATGAATCCAGGAGTTGGATTTTTGAAAAGATCAACAAAATTGATAGACCACTAGCAAGACTAATAAAGAAGAAAAGAGAGAAGAATCAAAGAGACACAATAAAAAATGATAAAGGGGATATCACCACCGACCCCACAGAAATACAAACTACCATCAGAGAATACTATAAACACCTCTACACAAATAAACTAGAAAATCTAGAAGAAATGGATAATTTCCTGGACACTTGCACTCTCCCAACACTAAACCAGGAAGAAGCTGAATCCCTGAATAGACCAATAGTAGGCTCAGAAATTGAGGCAATAATTAATAGCCTACCAACCAAAAAAAGGTCAGGTCCAGATGGATTCACAGCTGAATTCTACAAGAGGTACAAGGAGGAGCTGGTACCATGCCTTCTGAAACTATTCCAATCAATAGAAAAAGAGGGAATCCTCCCTAACTCATTTCATGAGGCCAACATCATCCTGATACTAAAGCCTGGCAGAGACACAACAAAAAAAGAGAATTTTAGACCAATATCCCTGATGAACATTGATGCAAAAATCCTCAATAAAATACTGGCAAACCGGACCCAGCAGCACATCAAAAAGCTTATCCACCATGATCAAGTGGGCTTCATCGCTGAGATGCAAGGTTGGTTCAACATATGCAAATCAATAAATGTAATCCAGCATATAAACAGAACCAAAGACAAAAACCACATGATTATCTCAATAGATGCAGAAAAGGCCTTTGACAAAATTCAACAGCCCTTCCTGCTAAAAACTCTCAATAAATTCGGTATTGATGGAACATATCTCAAAATAAAAAGAGCTATTTATGACAAACCCACAGCCAATATCATACTGAATGGGCAAAAACTGGAAAAATTCCCTTTGAAAACTGGCACAAGACAGGGATGCCCTTTCTCACCACTCCTCTTCAACATAGTGTTGGAAGTTCTGGCTAGGGCAATCAGGCAAGAGAAAGAAATAAAGGGTATTCAATTAGGAAAAGAAGAAGTCAAATTGTCCCTGTTTGCAGATGACATGATTGTATATTTAGAAAACCCCATTGTCTCCGCCCAAAATCTCCTTAAGCTGATAAGAAACTTCAGCAAAGTCTCAGGATACAAAATTAATGTGCAAAAATCAGAGGCATTCTTATACACCAGTAACAGTCATACAGAGAGCCAAATCATGAATGAACTTCCATTCACAATTGCTTCAAAGAGAATAAAATACCTAGGAATCCAACTTACAAGGGATGTAAAGGACCCCTTCAAGGAGAACTACAAACCACTGCTCAGTGAAATAAAAGAGGACACAAACAAATGGAAGAACTTACCATGCTCATGGATAGGAAGAATCAATATCATGAAAATGGCCATACTGCCCAAGGTAATTTATAGATTCAATGCCATCCCCATCAAGCTACCAATGAGTTTCTTCACAGAATTGGAAAAAAAGCTGCTTTAAAGTTCATATGGAACCAAAAAGGAGCCTGCATTGCCAAGACAATCCTAAGTCAAAAGAACAAAGCTGGAGGCATCATGCTACCTGACTTCAAACTATACTAAAAGGCTACAGTAACCAAAACAGCATGGTACTGGTACCAAAACAGAGATATAGACCAATGGAACAGAACAAAGGCCTCAGAAATAATACCACACATCAACAGCCATCTGATCTTTGACAAACCTGAGAGAAACAAGAAATGGGGAAAGGATTCCCTATTTAATAAATGGTGCTGGGAAAATTGGCTAGCCATAAGTAGAAAGCTGAAACTGGATCCTTTCCTTACTCCTTATATGAAGATTAATTCAAGATGGATTAGAGACTTAAATGTTAGACCTAATACCATAAAAACCCTAGAAGAAAATCTAGGTAATACCATTCAGGACAGAGGCATGGGCAAGGACTTCATGTCTAAAACACCAAAAGCAATGGCAGCAAAAGCCAAAATTGACAAATGGGATCTCATTAAACTAAAGAGCTTCTGCACAGCAAAAGAAACTACCATCAGAGTGAACAGCCAACCCACAGAATGGGAGAAAATTTTTGCAATCTACTCATCATATAAAGGGCTAATATCCAGAATCTACAAAGAACTCAAACAAATTTACAAGAAAAAAGCAAACAACCTCATCAAAAAGTGGGCAAAGGATATGAACAGACATTTCTCAAAAGAAGACATTCATACAGCCAACAGACACATGAAAAAATGCTCATCATCACTGGCCATCAGAGAAATGCAAATCAAAACCACAATGAGATACCATCTCACACCAGTTAGAATGGCAATCATTAAAAAGTCAGGAAACAACAGGTGCTGGAGAGGATGTGGAGAAATAGGAACACTTTTACACTGTTGGTGAGATTGTAAACTAGTTCAACAATTATGGAAAACAGTATGACGATTCCTCAAGGATCTAGAAGTAGAAGTACCATATGACCCATCCATCCCATTACTGGGTATATACCCAAAGGATTATAAATCATGCTGCTATAAAGACACATGCACACGTGTGTTTATTGAGGCACTATTCACAATAGCAAAGACTTAGAATCAAACCAAATGTCCATCAGTGACAGACTGGATTAAGAAAATGTGGCACATATACACCATGGAATACTATGCAGCCATAAAAAAGGATGAGTTTGTGTCCTTTGTAGGGACATGGATGCAGCTGGAAACCATCATTCTCAGCAAAGTATCACAAGAACAGAAAACCAAACACTGCATGTTCTCACTCATAGGTGGGAACTGAACAGTGAGATCACTTGGACTCGGGAAGGGGAACATCACACAGTGGGGCCTATCATGGGGAGGGGATTGGGGGGAGGGATTGCATTGGGAGTTTTACCTGATGTAAATGATGAGTTGATGGGTGCTGACGAGCTGATGGGTGCAGCACACCAACATGGCACAAGTATACATATGTAACAAACCTGCACGTTATGCACATGTACCCTAGAACTTAAAGTATAATAATAATAAAATTAAATTAAAAAAAGAAAATTGTGATACTGACTACAAATATTATTAATATAATAAATGTCCTCCCTTCATGAAGCAAACATTCTTCTTAGGGATATATTCTTGTGAAAGGATTCTGAATGTAAGAGTTTTACTTGTATTAAGACCATACCAATAAGATAAAATAATTATGATAATCTATAAGACTAAATAGCTGTGTCATAGGAGACTTATTCTGAAGGCCAGTACTATGTGAAATATATTATTAATTATGTAGAAAATGTTCATTACTTCAACCTCAAATACCTAGACAATTTGAATGTGAATAAATTCAGTCCTGACCTCTGCTTTAAGTGGGGAATTCCTTTTTTTTTTTTTTTTTTTTTTTTTTTTTTTGAGACAGAGTCTCACTCTGCCACCGAGGCTGGAGTGCAGTGGCACGATCTCAGCTTGCTGCAACCTCCGCCTCCCAGGTTCAAGCAATTCTCCTGACTCAGACTCCTGAGTAGCTGGGATTACAGGTGCCCACTACTATGCCCAACTAATTTTTTGTGTTTTTAGTAGAGATGGGGTTTCACTACGTTGGCCAGGCTGGTCTCGAACTCCTGACCTCATGATTCGCCTGTTTTGGCCTCCCAAAGTGCTGGGATTACACGTGTGGGCCACCGCGCCTGGCCTAAGTGAGGAATTTTTAATAGAGGATTTCAAAATCATTTTGTGGCACAGAACACACAGCAAATTACCACAAAATGATTTAAAATGCTTTTCTCTTATTTGATGGTTTTTGTTGGTTGGTTGGTTGTTTTTTATCTGTTACAGAATCAGAAACTTTGGAAAAGCAGTTTCTTAAAGAATATTAGTAAAAATTATCTGTATTTAAATAAAGAAAAAGTGTTTAATTCAGGCACTGACAGTAGTTCAAAGGAGGCATCACTACTTCAAATCAGCAATGAGAAGTTTCCGATACATCTTCTGAAATACTCAAAGTGAGGAGCAGACAATAACTTGCCACTATCTCTGGGTCATGACTTTGTATACAAATGAGCAACCAGGCACTACTCTTAGCCATAATACAGCATCTGTTCTTTCCTAGCGATTATCATTTTTTCACGTGAAATTTGATGGATGCTGTTAGCAGCTGATACGTCATTGGTAATCTTACCTTTTATATACACGTCACACGTGATGAACTCTAGTTTAATTTGTATATTTTACTATTCTGTGAACACCATCACAAGTAAATAAAATTTCTCTGAACTGATAAAATATGAATGTGTGTGTCTTATTTGATTCTGTTACTCAAGTGGATTTAAAAATTTTATGATGATAAAACTAAATAAGGGGATTTCATCTTAAGTACACTGTGTCTATTGCAATAAGCCTGGAAGAGTGAAGAGAATTGTGACTCACTTAGAAGGCAGTAGAACACAGGTGAGAAATTTCCCAAAAGCTTGAATATTAAGAACTTGCTATATTTTAGAGGTATTATTTCTAACTAGTCGTTAATTTATGTAGGGACTTTTTAAATAAGACAAGGTTTATATTAATCTGGATTTACCTTTGGTGATTAATAAAAAGTTTTCAGTTGCAATATATGCATTTTAAAAGTTATATCTATTGCAATAGATTTTGACCATTATTTTAAGTGATCCCAACGTTTGTTCTTTTTACTGCTACTAGATAATTAGAAATAATGATTTACCTTTATGTTATCTAATCAGATGATTTTTAATTTCATGTGTATTTATGTTAAAATGTCATTTGAATATAGTCATTTTATCATTAATCCATGATTTGTGTTTTCTCATTAGGTTTTATGTATGCCTAACTCGATAGCTATAATTTTGTGTTATTAATTTGACAAGAATATTTCACTTTTTAAAGAACCCAGTACAGTTGGAAAATACAATTCATATTCAGTGTTTTTTTTTTTTAATCTCTATTTAGTAGCAATGAGGAATATACATTGTTTTCTGTTTTTGCTTATTATCCACTCATTTGTCATACCTACGATTAGGCAAAATAACAAAATTTGCAAAATTAACCTGTTCATGACCTTATGTGAAAAGCTAGTGAGTCAACAGAAAGGGAAAAGAGGCTTGAACGGTTCTACATGCAGTCCTGCTTTGTGGCTGTGAAAGACTTGCCCACTTACTGTATGATCTTGAGCAAGTGCCTTAAGTTCCCTGCCCCTCGGTTGCATTCTTGATATAATGAGTATTAGACTAGATAATGACCTGAAATGTTTGCAGCTTCATGATACTTTCTTTTTTTCTGGGAAACGTAATGTTATGGCAAAAAATATATAGCTGAAATTTGTTATACATTTTATTGATTGGGTTTTGGGGTTTTTTAAAGAAAATATTGTGCAGTTGACACTATGCCTAATAACTGCATCTTAAATAATTCTTTGAAAATAATATCAGAAATTTAACAGCAATAATAAATTTATAATTTGTTTATAATTTATAGTTATTAATTAAATTTATTAAATTATATCGATTAAATTAATTGAATTTAACTAATTAATTAATTGATTAAATTTATTATTTATTTTTAATAAAATAAATATTGTTTATATATGATTTATAATAAAGTTATTTATTGTAATAAATAATAAATATCAGAAATTTAACAGTAGTAACTAATGTAATGTAGTCTGTTAGTAGTGTATTTAAGTGTGGCTACATTCTAACTCTTCTGTCTCTTTCATAATTAACCAAATCAAACCAAGCAAAACAAAACATAAAACAAGATGGTGGAGAAGAGAATAATAACATTTAAAAACAGAGAGAATATTGTTCATTGGTATAAAGCATTTAAAGTTGGCACAATGACATAACACGTTCTCTGTGATGTATTAGTGATACCCACATGGAAAAGCAATCATTTAAAAGATGCAAACTTGGGCTATGGTGACTTAAGCCTGTAATCCCAGCACTTTGGAGGCCCAGGCAGGAGAGTTGCTTGAGCCCAGGAGTTCAAGGCCAGACTGGGCATCATAGTGAGACCTCCCTGTCCCTACAAGAGATAATAAAAATTAAAAAATTAAAAATAAATTAGCTGGCTGTCATGGTGTGCACCTGTGGTCCCAGCTATGAGGGAGGTTGAGGCTGCAATGAGCTGTGATTGTGCCACCACGCCCCAGACTGGGCAACAAAGCAAGACCTTGTCTCAAAATAAATAAATAAATAAAATTAAAAATGCAAACACTTAATGAGTTCCAGTGCAAATTTGATTTGTAGAGGATTATTCTTTTTTTTTCTTTTTGAGATGGTGTGTTGCTCTGTTGCTCAGGCTGGAGTGCAGTGGCACAATCTTGGCTCACTACAATCTCTGCCTCCTGGGTTCAAGCAATTCTCCTGACTCAGCCTCCTGAATAGCTGGGAAAACAGGCACAGGCCACCAGTCCTAGCTAATGTTTGTATTTTCAGTAGATAGGGGGTTTCACCATATTGGTCAGACTGGTCTTGAACTCCTGACCTCAGGCGATCCACCCACCTCGGCCTCTCAAATTGCTGGGATTACAGGCATGAGCCACAGTGCCCAGTTGAGGCTAATTCTTAAAGAAGTGAATTCTAAATTGTTTGTGTTTCTTCTTTCGCCCTGTCTCCTTCCTTTCCTTCTCCATTTCTCTATCCCATCTCTCCCTCTGCCACAAAAAAAAAAAAAAAAAAAAAAACACAAGATCAAATTGAAGAATGTTTTAGTATCTATTTCAGCACATAAGATCTGATGGCGACACATAAAATCTGAAGTAAAATGTAAGCAAATAAATGTAAAATATTAATAAATTGTTTTTATCTCTTTTTTAAAGGTATTTTTTAAAATATTAGAAGCATATAAGCTAATACAAAGTACTTCTGTTTTTGAATCTGTTGTTGAAAGTCTGATTTCATTGAGAAAAAGTGCATTGCTGAGCATTATCATGAAGAATATGTAATTTAAATATATACCTATTTATACATTCAGTTTCCTAAAGTAAAAGAAACAGGAAAGGAACATCTCTGAGTGATGCAACATCAGATATACAATAAAAATAAATGACTTTTCTACAAGTCTTAAAGGAAAATCAAAGTGATGAAATTCTTCTCTGAGCTAGTAAGCTTTAATAACGCTTTCAGAGTTTCCTGAATTTGAAAGAACAGTAGAATAAGGGCAGTTATGCTTTGTGAACCCTAATGTCATTACCATTTTAAAAACATAATCACTAACTAAGACATTTGAAAAGCTGCTGTTATATTTCTGTTTTGTTAGTTTTAACTTAAGCAGATGATACTTTGACACATTAATCATAGTTTCCAATTTTAAAGAATGGGGACTCATTAAATTTTAGTGTATATTATGAATAATAATTATATTACTCTGTAAATACTAGTGTACTATATATATATATATTAGTGCTTAATTATTTTACAAGGATAAGAACATTTTCTTGGAGGCATTTTCATATAACAACTTCTTTCCTTTGGGTAGACACCCAGGAGTGGGATTACTGGATCAAATGGTACATCTGCTTTTAGCTCTTTATGGCATCTCCATATTGTTTTTCATAGTGGTTGTACAAATTTATATTTCCACCAGCAGTGTGTATGTGTTCCTTTTTCCCTACATCCACAGCACACATTTATTGTTTTTTTTAACTTTTTAATAATGGCTATTCCTACAAGAGCAAGGTAGTGTCTCATTGTGGTTTTAATTTGCCTTTCCCTGATGATTAATGAGGTTGAGCATTTTTTCTTGTCTATTTGTATGTCTTCTTTTGCATAATGCCTATTCATGTCCTTTACTCACATTTTAATGGGATTATTTGTTTTTTCCTTGCTAATTTATTTACTTGCCCCATGGATTCCAGATCCTAGTCCTTTGTTGGATGCATAATTTGCAAATGCTTTCTCCCATTCTATGGTTGTTTGTTTACTCTCCTGATTATTTTGCTGTACAGAAACTTTTAAATTATAAATAGGTCCCATATATTTACTTTTTCTTTATTTGCTTTTGGAATTTGTCAAAAATTATTTGCCTAGGCTGATTTCTAGAAGAGCTCTTCCAACACTGCCTTCTACAATTTTTATAGTTTCATTTCCACATTAAGTATGACGTTAGCTGTAGGTGTGTAACATATGTAGCTTTTATTATTTTGAGGTTGCCCCCTTTATGCATACTTCATTGAGAGTTTTTACTATAAAGGGATTCTGAATTATGTCAAATGTTTTTCTGCATCTATTTAAATAATATGGTTTTTGTTTTTAATTTTGTTTATGGGATGTATCACATTTGTTGATATGTGTATGCTAAACCATCCCTGCACCTCTGGGATAATGATGGATTATCTTTTCAATGTGTTGTTGAATTCGGTTATCTAGTATTTTATTGAGCATTGTTGCATTAATGTTCATCAGGAAAATTGGTTTGTAGGTTTTTTGTTTTTGTTTTTGTTGTTGTTGTTGTTGTTGTTGTTGTGTTCTGTCCTGGTTTTGGTATTGGGGTGATACTAGCTTCACAGAATAATTTAGGGAGGATTTCCTCTTTCTCAGTCGTTTCGAATAGTTTCAGTGAGATTGGTGCTGATTATTCTTTGAATGTCTGGTAGAATTCAGCTGTGAATCCATCTGGTTCTTGTCTTTTGTCGGCAATTTTTAAAAAGCTGATTCAATGTCACTGCTTGTTATTGATCTGTTCAAAGTTTCTATTTCTTCCTGATTTAATCTGTGAGAGTTGTATATTTACAGCAATTTATTCATTTTCTCTAGGTGTTCTAGTCTGTGAGTCTAAAGGTGTTCATAGCAGTCTCAAATCATTTTTTGTATTTCTGTGGTGTTGGATGTAATGTCTCTAGTTTCATTTCTAATTGAGCTTATTTGGATCTTCTCTTTTCTTAGTTAATCTAGCTAATGGACTATCAATTTTGTTTACTTTTTCAAAGAACCAGCTTTTTGTTTCATTGATTTTTGTATTGCTTTTTGTGTTTGCATTATATTTAGTTCTGCTCTGATCATCGTTATTTATTTTCTTCTTATAGCTTTAGATTTAGTTTGTTCTTGTTTCTCCAGTTCTTTGAGGTAAATATTAGGTTATCAATTTTTGCTCCTTCAGACTTTTTGATGTAGGGATTTAGTATTTTAAACTTTCTTCTTGGCCCTGAATTTTTGTTGTATCCCAGAGGTTTTGATAACTTGTGTTATTATTATCATTCAATTCAAAGGAAATTTTTAATTTCCATTTTGATTTTCTTTTCAAGCAGTATGTCATTCACGAGATTATTTAATTTCCATTTATTTGTATAGTTTTGAGGGTTCATTTTAGAATTTATTTCTATTTTTATTCTGCAGTGATCTGAGAAGATACATGATAAGATTTTGATTTTTTTAAACATATGAAGACTGATTTTGTGGCCTGTCATATCGTCTGCCATGGAGTATGTTTCATGTGCTAATGAGAAGACTGTATATTCTGCAGTTCTTTGGTAAAATGTTCTGTATGTATCTGTTAAGTTCATTTGTTCTAGCATGTCATTTGAGTTAATTGTTTCTCTGTTAACTTTATATCTCAAAGATCTGTCTAGTGAATGTTGTCACTGGTGCATCGAAGTCTCCCACTGTTTTGGTTTTGTTCTCCATCTCATTTCTTAGGTCTAGCAGTAATATTTTTTTATGAATCTGGAAGCTCCAGTGTTTGGTGCATATAAATTTAGGATTATAGTATCTTCTTGTTGAATTGATCATTTTATCATTGTATAATAGCCATCTTTTTTGTTTGTTTGTTTGAAGTCTATTTTGTCTGATATAAGAATAGCTAATTCTGCTCCATTTTGGTTTCCATTTGCACAAAAATTGTTTTCCATGCTCTTACCTTGAGTTTATATAAATCCTCCCATATTAGGTGAGTCTCTTCAAGACAGCAGGTGTTCGGATTGTGATAGTGTACCAGTTCTGCCATTTGGGGTGTATGTGTGTGTGTGTGTGTATTTTTAATTTTATTTTATGTTATTTTATTTATTTATTTATTTATTTATTTATTTATTTATTTATTTACTTATTTATTCATGTATTTATTTATTTTGAGAGGATTCTTGCTCTGTCACCCAGGCTGAAGTGCAGTGGCATGATCTTGGCTCACTGCAACCTTTGTCTCCCAGTTTCAAGTGATTCTCCTACCTCAGCCTCCTGAGTAGCTGGGATTATAGGCACGCACCACCACACCCGGCTAAGTTTTGTGTTTTTAGTAGAAATGGGGTTTCACCATGTTAGCCAGACTGATCTCGATCTCCTGACCTGGTGATCCACCCACCTCAGCCTCCCAAAGTGTTGGGATTACAAGGGGTGAGCCACTGTGCCCTGCCCATTCTGTATATTTTAAGTGGAACAATTACCTCATTTACATTAAATGTTAATATTGAGATGTGAGGTATTTTTCTCTTCATCATGTTAGTTGATACCTAGATATATTGTTTTGCATTGTGTTATTGTTTTATAGACTCTGTGACTTTTAAGCTTTCAAGAGTTTCTATTTTGGTGGATATTGGGCTTTTGTTTCAAGGTTTAGAATTTCTCTTAGCATTTCTTGTAATGCTACTTTGATAGTGACAAATTCTTTCAGCATCTGTTTGTCTGAAAATCACTTTATTTCTCCTACATTTATGAAATTTGTTTCTGCAGGATTCAGAATTCCTGTCTGACAGTTGTTCTCTTTATGGATGTTGAAGTTAGGATCTCAATTCCTTCTAGCTTGTAAGGTTTCTGCTGAGAACTCTGCTGTCTGTTAGGCTTTCCTTTGGAATTTACCTGATGTTTCTGGCTTCTACTTTTAAAATTTATTTCTTCATGTTGACTTTAGATAGCCTGATAAATGTATGCCTTTTTTGAAGATCTTTTTGCAACGAATTTCCTGGAAATTCTTTGAAAGTCTTGGATTTGGTTATCCAGATCTCTAGACAGGCCAGGAAAGATTTCCTCAATTATTTCCTTAAATAAGTTTTCCATAAACATTTTATCTTTTCCCTAAGAAACAAAAATTATTCTTAAGTTTGGTCATTTTACATAATCCCTTATTTCTTGGAGACTTTTTAAAAATTCTTTTTTCTTTGTTTTTGTCTGATTGGGTTAATTAAAAAAAAAAAAACTTTGCTCTCAAGCTCTGAGATTCTTTCTTTTACGTATTGTAGTCTATTGTTCAAAATTTCCACTGCATTTATTAATTCCCTAAGTGTGTCTTTCATTTAGAGAAGTCCTGATTGTTTTTTCTTGATTATATCAGTTTCTCTAGAAAATTTTTTATTCGTATCCTTAGCTGCTTTCAAAAATTTCCTTATACAATTTCCATTTTTATCTTTCTCTGATATCTCTTTGAGTAGCTTAATAATCCACCACCTGAATTCCTTATCTGGTATTTCAAAGATTTTATCTTTGCTTGGATACATTGCTGGAGAGCTAGTGTGATCTTTTGAGGGTGTTATTAGAGCCTTGTTTTGTCATATTACCGGAGTTAATTTTCTGGTTCCTTCTCATTTGAGCAGACTATTTCTTCTAATTATTATTGAACTTATGTTTAATTTGCCTGCATTTCTTCTTTCTTTTTGTTTGCTTTGTGATTTCCTTTTTTCCTTAAATATGAGACATTAATGTTTATAGTTAATTATAGTCTAATTCAGTACTTGGTGCTTTCAGGGGTGAAGACTCTGTAAGAGTTCCTTGGTTATTGAGAGTCTTTGAATGATAGTTTTTTCATATGCTGGTTGTTGTAGGAATGTGTTCAGTGTGTAAATAAGTCCACTGTCTCTTATGGGGTTGGAATGGTAGAGGTCTCTTAAAGCTTATCTTGTTTCCCTGTGGCATGCATTTATCTATTTCCTTTCCCCCAGTATTTCATTTACTGGCTTGATGTTTCATGCTTCTGGCTGATAGGGAAGTTGTCCCCAGGTGGAAACTGGTGTGACAAATGCAGGTGGGTAAATGCAATATCCACTAGGAGGCAGAGGTCTCAACCTTGACAGAAGTGGCTAGTGGAGCTCTCAGTGAGCCACACTAAGGTATTCTCAGGGGGAAGGTTTGGAGCCACCTCAGCTCCCCTGTCAAGTAAGCAGGAAAGTTATCCATCTCTAAGACACACACTTGTCCAAGTGTTCTAGCTATTCAGATCACACAAGCAACTCTTTTCATCTGTAGGAATGCTGATGTTCCAATTAGAGAGAAATTGTGACTCTGTCTCTCATGCAAACGTGAACCTGGAGGGTGCTCTTCTTATGGGGATATAGTCACACTGACGTGTTCCAGAAAGTCTCTATAGTTGCACCCATGCAGAGTTTCCATGGGAGAGGCACCAACTGTGCCTTTGCTGGTGGACAAAGGAGGAAAGACATGTTCTTCTCCACTACCTTTCATGCACATCAGGGCTGTCTGACTGTTGAGTTAGAGCTGAAGACTTCCCTGCTGAGCCCAGAATTACAACTATGCATTTGCTGAAAGAAACTTCCCACCAGTTGAAAGAACTTGTGCTTAAGGTCTACTTACCAGATTCTTTTGTCCCACAGGGTTCTCACTTGATGTGGTACATTCCCTCTTCTCTTAAGAGTGGGAGTCCGGCCGGGCACGGTGGCTCAAGCCTGTAATCCCCAGCACTTTGGGAGGCCGAGACGGGTGGATCACGAGGTCAGGAGATCGATACCATCCTGGCTAACACGGTGAAACCCCGTCTCTACTAAAAATACAAAAAACTAGCCGGGCGAGGTGGTGGCGCCTGTAGTCCCAGTTACTTGGGAGGCTGAGGCAGGAGAATGGCGTGAACCCGGGAGGCGGAGCTTGCAGTGAGCTGAGATCTGGCCACTGCACTCCAGCCTGGGTGACAGAGTGAAACTCCATCTCAAAAAAAAAAAAAAAAAAAAAAGAGTGGGAGTCCCTGGGAACCAGACTACTGAGAACATTGTTGCTCTTGTGGGTCTAGCTACCCAATAAAGTTTCCACACTCCAGGCTGGTGCTAAGGAATGTCTTCAAGAGATCAGGTGATGTGACCTGTCCTCAAGTTTCCTAGAAGTGGTTTTCAGCAGCAGGTCTAATGGGGTGGCAGAGGAGTGATGTAGTCTCTGTGAGATTTCTTGATTATTTATAGCATTAGTGTGTTGGCTTTCTTGAATGCTGGTTATACTAGTAATGAGCTGGTCACATGAACAGACTCAGGATGTTGTGGTTAGACAGAATGGGGCAAGCAATGGTGACACCTGAGGTCATGGAGCCATTTTCTCCTTCCTGCATGCAGTGTTATTCTATCAGAAGATACTGTAATGAACTATGTTAATTGCCTCTAGCCAGGAGGTGGCATTTGTGAAAGAGCACCAACTGAAATAGTAGTACTGGGATATTTGCTTGCTTTATGTTTTCTGAAGGATACTCTGCTTCCTCAAGCAATGGGAAAGACTGTGTAGCTCCCAAGAGTTTCTGTCTTGTTTTAAGCCACCAGAGCTGATGGTGGACTAAAGACAGGTAGAAGCTGGGTTAGGTGGGTTTGTGCCCTGAATCTCCATGTTCAGGGCAAGCAGCAGACTCTGTGACTGTTGGGGGACAAGAGCAGTTCCCAGGCAAATAGGTCGATGTTCCAGAGGGGAGTGTTGCTGCATCTGCTGCACAGAAGAGTTTGCACAGGGAATGGGAAAAAAAGCAGGAAGCCTTACACCGTTCAAACACAGTTGGTGAGGCGGATTCATTCCTGCGGTGTTCCCCTGGCAGCAGTGAGCTGAGTTTCAGTCAGCCTGCACTAAGAGCTTGCAACTGCATTAAAAACTATCATAAGCTTTCCCCACAGAGATAGCAACCACGGCGTTCAGGCCAGCCTCTCTCTGTTCACTGCCAAGAAAGGCATCTTGTTCCTGTACCTGCAGCTCCTGCACCTGCCCTTTCTGCACCTGCACTTCCTGCACTCACTATCTTGCACTCTCAATTTTTGCACTCCTGACTCCTGCATTTGTGCTGCAGCCCACTTTTCACTCTCTCAGTCCCAGCTCTGTCCAACAGAGTTCTTCCCCACCTGAGGTTATATCAGGAAAACTTGTTGAGGGCTTCTTTTAACCTGTCACCATTACCTGAAATTTTTGACTGTCCCCTGTAGAGTCTCCTGTGAAGAACAGAAGGGAATTGATTCCCTCAGTCTGTGCTGGAATCTGGGAGTGTGTGCAAGGATCTTCCCACTGCTGCTCTTACTTTTATATTCCATGACCCTCCCCAAGCTGGTTCCTGCAGTGAGTGAGGTTAGGGCCTTCCCCTGTAGCCTGGACTTTCAGGGTCCCAAGTGGGTATGTATTCCAAAGGGTGGTCTTTCTGCCTTTCACACCGCAGGGACCCACCATCTTTGCCTGACTCAAAGTGTAGGCTGCAGCCTCCTGCTTCCTTCAAAAGGTCTGTAGATTCCTTGTGTTTTCCAGTTATTTTCCTAGATTGCTTCTTGAGAAAACGTTCACATTGTGAATCTTAACAGACTATTTTGTTCTTCCAAGTGGGAGATGATTTGCTTTAATGCGACCCCCAGAGCAAATGCCAGAGAAAAGGCAAGTAGGCAAGGCAAAAAAAACTTTATTTACAAGCCAATATGAAGGAGGGAGCAAGGTTCACCGGTCTCCGGCAGTGGAGGCCGACGAAGTCGCTCTGGCGTTCTTGGGCGAGGTTCCTAGGCCCGCACAGGAGCAGGGGCCAAGGAAGTTCGCACCGGCGTTCTCCGACGAGGTTCCTGGGTCCCGCGTATGAGGAGGGGCCAAGGAAGCTCGCACCGGCATTCTCGGAGGAGGTTCCTGGGTCCCGCGTAGGAGGAGGGGCCGAGGAAGTTCGCTCCGGCGTTCTCGGACGAGGTTCCTGGGTCCCGTGTAGGAGGAGGGGCCGAGGAAGTTCGCACTGCGCGCCCGCCGGTAGAGGCTTTTATGTCCTGGGCCCGGGAGTGGGAGGGCAGTGGGCGGGACATAGGCAGGTCGGGGGCGGGGAGGTAGGCATGGCTAGGTGGGTTCCGGTTCTTCTCCGTGGGAGTTCGGGTTGCGCCTGCGCAGTCGACCAGTGTCTTTCCCGGGCACAGGAAAGTTGACGGTGAAGAACCCAGAACTGCGCGATCTTGCCTCCGTTCGTCTAAACAGTCCAACCTTTTATTGATAATAGTGATAAGGGGCGGCGTGGTCTGTCTGGCTACTTCCTGCTGTTAAGGGACGTCGTTAAGGTTGGGGGTCTATGGTTGGTATTTGGATGTACGGAAGAAGAAGCATCTGGTTGAAGGTGACGCACATGATCTCTTGAACTTTGGCTCGGAGAAATTTGATTAAAACAGGAGCAAGACATAAGACAAAACAGAGGACTAGTATGGGAATTAGGAACAGGAGCATCTGCTGTATTACGGGCAGCAGCCATACTGGTGGTCCGGGGGTGAAGGGGGTATTGTAGGTTTTTAATTCTGCTTTAATCCTGTTTAGGGTTTGGATGTTAGTGTCTACTAGGCCTGACTCGTTTACGTAATAGCAGCATTCTTCTCCTAAGAAGAGACATGTTCCTCCTTTTTCGGCAGTAAGTAAATCTAATGCTCGCCTATTTTGTGCTGCTACCTGGGCCACTGAGGTAATTTGACGCTGCAGAGAGGCCAGGCTTTCAGCTGAAGCCTCTATGGCCTCTCGGATTTGAGCTGCTAGAGATTGGGTCAACTGTACCAAGTGGGCAAGTGCCCCAGTTCCAAGCCCTGACACCACTAAGGAGGAGGCCAGGGAGACTCCGATGACTAGGGGAAGGAAGACAGCCCATTTTTGGAGATCATTAGGAGGAGGGTTAAATTGTATGACAAGTTCAGCTACTTCTGCTTTGCTATATAAGGTTAAACTAGGTACTAGGGACACTGGGACACAAAGGGATTGACCAATAGATGTGTGATTAAGGACCTTGAAGAGGGTTTTGTTGCACCAGAAATAACTTCTGATGGGAGCCGTCTGGGTCTTAGCGGGTGGCTGGGTATAGTTACACCAGGAGATGTTTGGGGTAGAGTAGCAGAAAGGAAGGATTGGACTTTCTGGGCTTTGGTATAGTGGGACTTGGAGTAAGAATGGTTTTTGGGAGGTGCCTATGGAGTTAGTTGTAGCCTTGAAAGCAGTAGGTAAAGGGACTGCCACTAAAGGGGCTCTTTCAAGGGCCACACAGAGGAAACAGTGGGAGAGATTTGTTAGGTTGGCTGCCCATGTTAGGTTTAACCCTTGACGGACTAGTTTTAACCATGAGAAAGGGTCCTTATTGGAGGAGTGTAATTGATCTTGTAAGGCCTGTTCTTGTGCTTGTATGGCTAAGGTTAAATTCTGTAGGGCTTGTATGTTTTGAGGAAGGGATTTTTGCTGGACAAGTGTTCTTTTTATCAGGAGAGTAGCCATGGGATATGAACTAAGGATTGTGTAGCCTGTGTAGAGTCCACCTTTGACTCCGTCTGCCCATCGGGGGTCCCATGGGTCTTTGATATTTAATTGGTATTGAAGGGGGGTTCGTTGATTCGCAATGGTGAAGAGAGCAGTGGGTTTCGTCTGTCTCAAGGTTGCATAATGGATCTTAAAATAAATATAAGGGCATCCTAGGTTCTTTTGTTTCCAGTAAGTCTTGCAATTGTAATGTGTCTGATCGTGCAGAAAGCAGAGAGCCTTAGCTCCGGCCGCACTGCAACATGATAGGGTGAAATTTATAGTAAGATGGGGTTGGCAGCCTGAAGGGGGGCAGTCAGCAGTGCCTTGTAGCTGTGAGTGCTGTTTATTTTTGTGTGACCAAGTTTCAACTATAGAGAATCTCCATATGAAAGTTGGGTTAGTAATAGAGATTGAAATGCAAGAAAAAGATAGTAATATAAGTATGAAATAGTACTTCATCTTCAGTGTAATCACAGGGTACACCTTGTCACTGAAGATGTTCTATAAAGGTAAGCGGGAGAACCACTGTGATGGGCTATTATCTGGAGGCAAGTAGGGATCTGGGGTAAGATATTGGAATTCTGTTATGTTTATATAGAGTATGGCGAGAAATCGGGATAAGCGCAAGGGGTCAGAGAACGTGTGGTGGTTGAGAGAATTTGGTGAATTTGAGACGGGGAGGGGTAAGTTTAGTAGATGACCACTGATTGTCTTCTGTGGGGGCCTTTTTTAATTGTGATATACGGACCCAGTGTGTGTGTCCTAGAAGTTTGGCTGCTGTGTATGTGGATAGAAGGACAGTATAGGGGCCTTTCCACCTAGGCTGAAGATCTTTGGCTTGGATATCTTTTAAGTATACTTGGTCTCCTGGGCTGAGAGAGAGATGTGGGCTATAGGTGTCTGTTGGAGGGTGGTGTGCTAGTTCTGCATGTTGTCTCAGGAGTTGTCTCAAGAGGGTGAGGTATGGGAGATAAGTTGCCAGCGGGGAAGAAAGGGTGGGTAACTGCTGGAGGGTGAGGGACCGGCCGTAAACTAATTCAAATGGACTAAGGCCTGTTGGACTCCGTGGGGCTGCTCGCAGCCGGGTTAGGGCCAGGGGAAGGAGAGTTACCCATGATTGTCGAGTCTCGAGGGAGAGTTTGGTGAGTTGCTGCTTAATGAGCCTGTTGGCCTTCTCTACTTTACCAGAAGACTGAGGTCTATAAGGGATGTAGAGTTTCCAGGTGATGTGTAGGAGGGCTGCCATCTGTCGGACTACCTTGGAGATGAATGCTGGGCCGTTGTCAGACTGAAGAGTGAGCGGGAGGCCAAACCTAGGAATGTGTTCAGTGAGTATGGAGGCAACTATATTGGCAGTTTCTCCTGTAGTAGGATAGGCTTCTATCCATCCTGAAAAAGTATCAATGAGGGTTAAGAGATATTTGAATTTTTCATGCCTTGGCATGTGGGTAAAGTCAATTTGCCAATCTTCGCCTGGTTGGTGCCCTCTGAGTTGATGGCTCGGATGGGGGTTGCGCAATGTGCCTTGAGGGTTTGACTTGAGCCATGTGGAACACTGTCGGTTGATTATAATTAGGTGTTTCATGAGTGTGGGGCAGTGAATGAGGGGGCCTAGAAGGTTATATAAAGCTTTGGGTCCTATGTGTAGGGAAATATGTATGTCTTTTAGAATGGTGTGGAGTTGAGTTTCAGGAATAACTACTTTATTATTGATGTAAATCCAATTGTCTGCAGCTAGTTTGGCTGTTGAATCTTATAATAGTTTGGTCTTTTCCTCTTGGGTATAAGTAGGGGTATATTGAGGAGAGAGAAAACAAATAGAGGGAAGTGTGGGAGTGGAGAATCCGGCTGCCGACTTGGCAGTGGTGTCGGCAAAGTTATTGCCAGCCGCCACCAAGTTAGATGGAGTCTGATGACCTTTACAGTGTATGGTGGCTGCTCTGGAAGGCGCTGATAAAGCGTCTAGCAGTTTGAATATCTGTTTTTTGTTGACTATAGGGGTACCACTGGTGGTTAGGAACCCTCTCTCCTTCCAGATGACAGAGTGGGTGTGTGCAATCAAGAAGGCATACTTGGAGTCTGTGTATATGTTTACCATTTTTCCTCTGGATAGGAGGAGAGCCCTAGTTAGTGCGATAAGTTCTGCCTGCTGTGATGTTGTTCCTTGTGGTAAAGGCTTAGCTTCTAGGACAGCAGAAGATGTAACTACCACGTATCCTGCCTGTCTGTTTCCTAGAGAATTTATAAAAGAACTGCCACCTACAAATAGCGTTAACTGTGAGCCTTCCAATGCCTGGTCATGTAAATGTAAGTGACTAGGTGGTTGGGCCTCTAAAAGTTCTGGACAGGAGTGTTCAGTACTAGGTTGCTTGAGAGGGTCGGGAAGTAGGGTTGCTGGATTCAGAGAGGAACAGACTCCTAGGGCAATGGTGGAGTCTTCTATGAATAAGAGGTGAAAGAGTTGGAGTCTGGATGGGTTTAGATGGCTAATACTTCTGTGGGCAATAAGATCTTGAAGGCGGTGAGTAGAGAAGACTGTTAGGTTACCACCCCTAATAAGTTTCTTTGCTTCTTGGGTTAGACAGGCTGCTGCTGCCAGGGCCTGAAGACAGGGCTGCCACCCTTGTACGGTGGGGTCTAATTGTTTAGATAGATATGCCACGGGGCGGTGGGTGGCGCCTATAGATTGGGCTAAAAGACCCACTGCAACTTTTTGTCTTTCATCTGTGAAAAGCTGGAAGGGGCGTTGGAAGTCTGGGAGTGAGAGAGTGGGATGTGAGAGAAGGCAGTTTTTCAGGTGAGTGAAATGCTTATAGATTAACTTTGGGTTAGACAAAGGTCCTTGGGGAGTCTCCTTGACAGCTGCATAAAGGCTTCGCCAAGATTCTGAAATTAGGAATCCAGTGTCTGAAAAATCCTACTAGGCCTAGGAAGGATTGAATTTCCTTAGCGTCTTGAGGAGGAGAAAGATTTTGTATTAGAGTTAAGCGGTCTGTAGTTAGTGAGCGTGTCGTAGGAGTGTCTCAATACCTAAATATATGACACATTGTTGTGCGAGTTGAGCTTTGTGTTTGGATATTCGGTAACCTTTGGATCCTAGATGATTAAGGAGGATCACAGTGTCTAAAAGAGAGTCCTGTCCCATGGGACTACAGAGTAAAAGGTCATCTACATATTGGAGAATTTTACTATTGGTAAGAGGACAGGAGGCTAAGTCTTTTGCTAGGGTCTGCCCAAAGAAATGGGGGCTGTCTCGGAACCCTTGGGGAAGGACTGTCCATGTCAGTTGAGTGGAGGTATGGGTGTCTGGGTCTTCCCATGTAAAAGCAAAAAGAAACGGACAATCTGGGTGCAGGGGAATAGTGAAAAATGCATCTTTTAGATCCAGTACAGTAAAGTGTGTTGTATTAGGTGGAATGAGAGAAAGAAGGGTATAGGGGTTGGGAACTACCGGATGGGTGGGACAAACAGCTTCGTTGATAAGACGAAGATCCTGCACTAACCGAAAAGTTCCATCTGCCTTCTTTACAGGTAGGATTGGGGTGTTACAGGGAGAATGAATGGGGATGAGGATGTGTTGGCTGAGTAACCTAGTAATGATTGGTTTTAGTCCTCGTAAGTGCTGTGAAGAGAGAGAGAACTGTGGGTGGGTTGGAAACTGAGATGGTTTCTTAAGTTTTATAAGTATTGGTGGATGATGGTCCGCCATGACAGGAGTGGAGGTGTCCCACACTTGGGGGTCGATAGGAATGGGGAAATCGGGGAAAGGGTTAGTAGGATTGTTGGAGTCATTTGAGTTAGTCAATACTAGAAGCAGATGGTGGGTAGGGTGGGGGGTGCTAGTAGGGATGGAGATACAGGCTTTCAGTTGACTTAAAACATCTCGGCCCAGTAGGGGAGTGGGGCATGAGGGGATAATGAGGAACGAGTGTGCAAAATAGTTGTTGGCCAGGCAGCAATTAAGGGGTGGGGTTTTTCGAGGGCTGGACGGGGAGCCATTGACTCCTACAACAGAAATATTGGAGGGAAGGCTAGGCCCTTCGAAAGATGGCAAAACAGAGTAGGTAGCCCCGCTGTCGATTAAAAAATTAATTGTCTTACCCACTACCAGGAGAGTTACCTGCAGCTCGGCGAGGGTGATGGGGGTCCCCGAGTCCCGGCACCTTCAGTTGTCATCCAGATGTAAGAGCTGGAAGGAGCTCCCAGGATCCTGAGAAGGGACATCACATTGAGGCGCCATGCCCGTTTTCAGGGTGGGGCAGTCAGACTTCCAGTGCCCTTCTTCATGGCAGGCTGGACAAGGAGTTGTTGGCAGACGAGGGTTAGGACACTTTTTAGCCCAGTGTCCAGCTACTCCGCACTTGCAGCACAGCCGCACTGGCTCAGATGGTTGGGGACTCTGGGGACATCTATTAGCCCAATGCCCTGGGTTATCACATTTATAGCAAACCCCTTTTATTGTGTTTGAGCCTCCAGGGGTTTTGCTCTCCAGTTTTGGGTTACAGCTAGGCTGCAAAGCAGCAACTAAGGCTTGAGTCTGGAGCTGTACCTTCTGCTTTAGGCGGGCCTGTCGTTGGGCCTCAGCCGTTTCCTCCCTTGAATTATAGACCTTGAAGGCCGACTTGACTAGGTCTTGAATAGGAGTTTGAAGTCCATCCTCTGCCTTTTGAAGTTTTTTCCGAATATCCGAGGCCGATTGTGAAATAAAATATGATGCTTGAATAGTGGCCCCAGCTGGGGAAGCTGGGTCTAACCGAGTGTATTGAATTAAAGCCTCAGTTAGCCTGTTTAAAAATGTGGCCGGGTTCTCATCTGGACCTTGAATAATTTCTTTTACTTTATTGAAATTTACTACCTTATTTGAGGCCGCCTGCATACCAGCCAGAAGACATTGAGCCATCATATCTCGTCTTCGGCGGCCTGGCTGGCCTACTTGATAATCCCAGTCTGGGTCTATAGAGGGGACTGCTTGTTCCCCTAGTGGGAACGCAGGGTCTGTTAAGTGTAATTGGTTGGCATGCTTCCTGGCGGCCACTAGGATGTGCTCTTGCTCCTCAGGGTTTAGAGTAGAGGTAAGAATAACCTGGAGATCATGCCAGGTTAAATCGTAGGCCTGGCAAAGGTATCTAAATTCTTTGGTATAAATTGTAGGGTTGGCAGAAAAATCTCCTAGGCGTCTTTCAATCTTTGAAAGATCTGCTAATGAAAAGGGAACATGAACTCTAACTACGCCCTCTGCTCCGGCCACCTCATGCAAGGGTGCTAAGACCGCAGGGGGGTTGGATAGGGTGGGAGTAGGAGCGGGGGCAGTTAGGCAATCTTTAGAGCGGGTATGGGCAGAGATAGGTGAACTAAGATGACCAGGCGGAAGTGCCGAGGGGTCGGAGGGAAGTGTAGCCTCAACAATGGTGGGAGGGGCTGAGGAGGGAGGTGGAACAACCGCCAGAGCGGGAGGGGGAGGTGGAGCTGAAAGAGGAGGTGGGGCCGAAGCGGGAGGGGGAGGTGAGGTATACAGCGGGAGTGGAAGGGAGGGAGGGGAAGTAAGGTCTTTGGGCAACTCAGACAGGAAAGATGACTCCCCTTTTCGGACTTTGTTAGGCCTGCGTCCTTAGCTAACATGACTTGAGCCAAGGAACACTGGCTACACAGGTCCGGACGAGAATGCAAGGCCCAAAATCCTTGTATATAATTAATTTCGGGCCACTTGCCTAAGCGTTGACAAAAACTACTGAGGTCGGTTAAAATGTTATGGTGTAGAGTGCCCTCAGGCGGCCATTGAGACTGATTGTCTAATTTATATTGTGGCCACGCCACAATGGAGAGGAACACCAGTCGCTTTCGCCTGAGATCTTGTTCTAATTGCAAAGTTTTGAGGTTTTTTAGAAGACACCCTAAAGGAGAGTCTCTAGGTATTTTGGATTGGGGGTTTCCCATTGCCTTCCTCTTGCCAATAGGTGGAAACGGAAACCGAACTCTACCTGGCCACAAAGCGTCCTTTGGAGCCACTAGAGACCAATGAGAGGCTCCTGGAGCCGGAATGGAGATTACCTCCAGGCGGACGTCTCCGTCCTGGACGGGTCTCCCATGGAACGGAATGGAGATTACCTCCAGGCGGACGTCTCCGTCCTCGACGGGTCTCCCACGGAACGGAATGGAGTTCCTTTGGGCAGAGGTCTCTGCCTTTGGGAACTTCCCTGGGTCACCTGGTGACTGGAAAAAAAAAAGCCTTGGGCCTGTGCAGGACTTCTGGCCAAGGAATATGAGAGGGAGGCAGAAGGTACTCACCCCTAGGAGACTTGGAGGTGGGGAAAGCGATGTCCAGGTCCTCGTCTGTCTGGCGCGTGGAAGGAGGAGGCTCCTCGGACGTTGGGGGGCCCTAAGGAGGGGTCTCCTCCCGGGTTTCGGCACCAGCTGATTTGCTTTAATGCAACCCCCAGAGCAAATGCCAGAGAAAAGGCAAGTAGGCAAGGCAAAAAAAAACTTTATTTACAAACCAATGTGAGGGAGGGGTGAGGTTCACCGGTCTCCGGCGGTGGAGGCCGACGAAGTCGCTCCGGCGTTCTTGGGCGAGGTTCCTAGGCCCGCACAGGAGCAGGGGCCAAGGAAGTTCGCACCGGCATTCTCCGACGAGGTTCCTGGGTCCTGCGTACGAGGAGGGGCCAAGGAAGCTCACACTGGCATTCTCAGACGAGGTTCCTGGGTCCCGCGTAGGAGGAGGGGCTGAGGAAGTTCACTCCGGTGTTCTTGGACGAGGTTCCTGGGTTCCGCGTAGGAGGAGGGGCCGAGGAAGTTCGCACTGCGTGCCCGCTGGAAGCGGCTTTTATGTCCTGGGCCCGGGAGTGGGAGGGCAGTGGGTGGGACATAGGCGGGTCAGGAGTGGGGCGGTAGGCGTGGCTAGGTGGGTTCCGGTTCTTCTCCGTGGGAGGTCGGGTTGCGCCTGCGCAGTCGACCCATGTCTTTCCCGGACGCGGGAAAGTTGACGGTGAAGAACCCAGAAAGGCGCCATCTTGCCTCCGTTTGTCTAAACAGGAGAGGTATACTAGAAATACCTCTAATCTGCCATCTTGAAAAAAAAAGAAAGAGTCAATCAAAATGTTCTCAACTTTCATGAGAGCCGTTATTTTTCTTTTATTATTTAGTTGTAGAAATTCTTTAAATATTCTGGACACAAGTCTTCTTAAGATGTATGCATCATAAAATTGTTAGCCAGTTTTTGGCTTTCCATCAAATTTCTGTTGAACTGTCTTTGAAAAGCAAAAATTTTAGACATTACTGAAGTTTTTTTTTTTTTTTTTTCTTTTTTCTTTAAGGTACGTACTTCTTTGTGGTTAATCTTGAAAATATTTCCTAAAATAAAGGTCACAAAGGTTTTCTCCTAAGTTTTATTCTATCACTTTTATAGTTTTAGCTATTACATTTAGGACTACGGAAAATTTCTATTTACTTTTGGGTATGCAAAAGCTAAATATGTGTTTCTTGTTTTCCCTTGTATATGGATATCCCTTTTTCTAACACCGTGCTTTTTCTACTTTAATTAATTAATTTATTATGCTTTAAGTTCTGAGATACATGTACAGAACATGAAAGTTTGTTGCATAGGTATACATGTGCCATGGTGGTTTGCTGCACCCATCAACCCATCATCTAGGTTTTAAGTCCTGCATGCATTAGGTATTTGTCTTAATACTATCCCCCTACCTTGCTCCCCACCTCCCAAAGGGCCTTGGTGTGTGATGTTCCCCTAATGGTGTCCAAGTGTTTTCATTGTTCAACTCTCACTTATGAGTGACAACATGCAGTGTTTGGTTTTCTGTTCCTGTGATAGTATGCTGAGAACGATTTCCAGCTTTATTCATATCCCTGCAAAGGACATTAACTTATTCTTTTTATATGGTTGCATAATATTATTCCATGGTGTATATGTGTCACCTTTTTTTTTTTTTTTTTTTTTGAAACAGAGTCTCGCTCTGTTGCCCAGACTGGAGTGCAGTGGCACAATTTCCACTCACTGCAAGCTCCACCTCCAGGGTTTATGCCATTCTCCTGCCTCAGCCTCCCGTGTAGCTGGGACTACAGGCACTTGCCATGCACCCGGCTAATTTTTTGTATTTTTAGTAGAGACCGGGTTTCACTGCATTAGCCAGGATGGTCTCGATCTCCTGACCTAGTGATCCGCCCTTCTCGGCCTCACAAAGTGCTGGGATTACAGGCGTGAGTCACCGCGCCTGGCCGTGTCACCTTTTCTTTATCCATTCTATCATTGATGGACATTTGGGTTGGTTCCAAGTCTTTGCTATTGTGAACACTGCTGCAATAAACATACGTGTGTAAGTGTCTTTATAGTAGAATAATTCATAATCCTTTGAGTATGTTACGCAGTAATGGGATTGCTGGGTCAAACGGTATTTCTGGTTCTAGATCCTTGAGGAATCACCACACTGTCTTCCACAATGGTTGAACTAATTTACACTCCCACCAACAGTGTAAAAGTGTTCCTATTTCCTGACATCTCTTCCAGCATCTGTTGTTTCTTGCCTTTTTAATGATTGCTATTCTAACTGGCGTGAGATGGTATCTCACTGTGGTCTAGATTTGCATTTCTCTAATGACCAGTGATGATAAACTTTTTTCATATGTTTGTTGATCACACAAATGACTTCTTTTGAGGAGTGTCTGTTCATAACCTTCACCTACTTTTAATGAGGTTTTCTTTTTTCCTTTTACATTTGTTTATGTTCCTTGTAGATTTTGGATATTAGACCTTTGTCAGAAGGATAGATTGCAAAAATATTCTCCCATTTTGTAGGTTGCCTATTCACTCTGATGGTAGTTCCTTTTTCTGTGCAGAAGCCTTTAGTTTAATTAGATCCCATTTGTCAGTTTTGGCTTTTGTTGCCATTGCTTTTGGTGTTTTAGTCGTAAAGTCTTTGCCCATGCCTGTCCTGAATGGCATCGCCTAGGTTTTCTTCTAGGGTTTTTATGGTTTTAGATATTACATTTAAGTCTTTAATCCATCTTGAGTTAATTTTTTTATAAGGTGTAAGGAAGGGGTCTGGTTTCAATTTTCTGCATATGGTAGCCATTTTTTTCCCAGCACCAATTATTAAATAGGGAATCCTTTCACATTGTTTGTTTTTGTAAGGTTTTTTGAAGATCAGATAGCTATAGATATGTGGTGTTATTTCTGAGGCCTCTCTTCTGTTCCATTGGTATATATGTCTGTTTTGGTACCAGTAACATGCTGTTTTGGTTACTGTAGCCTTGTAGTATAGTTTGAAGTTAGGTAGTGTGATGTCTCCAGCTTTGTTCTTTTTGCTTAGGTTTGTCTTAGCTGTATGGGTTCTTTTTTGGTTCCATATGAAATTTAAAGTAGATTTTTTCTAGTTCTGTGAAAACAGTCAATGGTAGCTTGATGGATATAACATTGAATCTGTAAACTACTTTGGGCCCTCTGACCATTTTCACAATATTGATTCTTCCTATCCATGAGCATGGAGCGTTTTTCTATTCATTTGTGTCCTCTCTTACTTCCTTGAGGAGTGATTTGTAGTTCTCCTTGAATAGGTCCTTCTCATGCTTTGTAATTTGTATACCAAGGTATTTTATTTTCTTTGTAGCAATTGGGAATGGGAATTCACTCATGATTTGGCTCTCTGTTTGTCTATTATTGGTGTCTAGGAATGCTTATGATTTTTGCACATTGATTTTGTATGCTGAGACTTTGCTAAAGTTTCTTATCAGCTTAAGGAGTTTTGGGGCTGAGATGATGGGGTTTTCAAATATGCAATCATGTTATCTGCAAACAGAGACAATTTGACTTCCCATCTTCCTAATTGAATATCCTTTATTTCTTTCTCTTGCTTGATTGCCCTGCTCTGAACTTCCAATTCTATGTTGAATCAGAGTGATGAGAGAGGACATCCTTGTCTTGTGACAGTTTTCAAAGGAAAAGCTTCCAGTTTCGACCCATTCAGTATGATATTGGCTACGGTTTGTCATATATAGCTCTTAATATTTTGAGATATGTCCTATAATACCTAGTTCATTGAGTGTTTTTAGCATGAAGGGCTGTTGAATTGTATCAAAGGCCTTTTCGTTATCTACTGAGATAATCATGTGGTTTTTGTCATTGGTTCTGTTTATGTGATGGATTACATTCATCAATTTGCATATGTTGAATCAGCCTGGGACACCAGGAATGAAGCCTACCTGATCATGGTGAATAACCTTTTTGATGTGCTGTCTGATTCATTTTGCCAGTATTTTATTGAAAATTTTGCATTGATATTCATTAATGATATTGGCCTGACATTTCTTTGTTGTTGTTGTGTCTCTGTCAGGTTTTGGTATCAAGATGATGTTGGCCTCACAAAACAAGTAAGCGGGGGAGCCCGTCTTTTTCTGTTGTTTGGAATAATTTCAGAAGGAATGAAATTCTCCTTTTTGTATCCCTGGTAGAAATAGAGTGTGAATTCATCTGATGTTGGGCATTTTTTTGGTTGGTAGGCTATTGATACTGCCTCAATTTCAGGCATGGAAACTGAAAAACCTGCTCCTGAATGACTATTGAGTAAATAACAAAATTAAGGCAGAAATAAATAAATTCGTTGAAACCAATGAGAAGAAAGACACAATGTACCAGAATCTCTGGGACACAGCTAAAGCAGTGTTAAGAGGGAAATTTATAGCACTAAAGGCCCATATCTGAAAGTGGGAAAGATCTAAAATCGACACCCTAACATCACAATTAAAAGAACTAGAGAAGCAAGAGAAAACAAATTCAAAAGCTAGCAGAAGACAAGAAATAACTAAGATCCAAGCAGAACTGAAGAAGATAGAGACATGAAAACCACGTCAAAAAATCAAAGGAGCTGTTTTTTGAAAAGACTAACAAAATAGACTGCTAGCCAGACTAATAAAGAAGAAAATAGAAGAATCAAATAAACACAGTAAAATTGATAAAGAGGATATCACCATTGATCCAAGGGAAAAGAAATCAGAGAATACTATAAACTTTATGCAAATAAACTATAAAATTTTGAAGAAATGCATAAATTCCTGGACACATACACCCTCCCAGGATTAAACCAGGAAGAAGCTGAATCCCTGAATACAACATACATTTAAAAACTATATTGTTCTTATTGAATTTGCTTATCAACTTTGTCACAAATTAGTGTATCATATGTGTTAGTCTTGTTATTTTGTTGCATTAATCTATATGTTTATCTTTACACAAATTTAACTCTGTCTTTCTAACTACAGCATTATGGTAAATGTAAGTTATCTATTATCTTTTTTTCATAATTATTTTGCTTATTCTACTTCCCCGGATTTTTAATATACATTTCAGAATCAAATTTCTTTTTAGAAACCCTTCTGTTAGAATAGTAATTGACATTGTCTTGAATCTATAGACCAATGTACATTTTATCATAACAATGTATTGTCTTTGAGTCCATGATATGCTTATATCTTCATTATGATCACAATTTTTTTGCAGTAATATTTTCAGTCTACAGGTTGCAAATTTCAGTTCAATGTATAGTTTTTGAATATAATTTCTTAAATTTATCTTTAAATGTTTCACATCCTAATGATATATTGCATGATTTTTTCCAAAATTAATGTCCAAGTGGGTGTTGCTAGTGTAAATAAATATGTTTATATGTTAAATATAGCTCTGAAAACTCTTACTACTTCTAGTAAATTTTGAAGTGTCTTAAAATTTTTAATTTTTTTAAAAAATTAATTAATTATTTTGTGACAGAGTCTCACTTTGTTGCCCAGGCTGGAGTGCAGTGGCTCTATCTCGCTCACTGCAACCTCCACCTCCTGGGTTCAAACAATTCTTCTGCCTCAGTCTCCCACGTAGCTGGGATTACAGGCATGTGCCACCACGCCTGGCTAATTTTTGTATATTTAGTAGAGATGGGGTTTCACTACTTTGGCCAGGCTGGTCTCAAACTCCTGACGTCAGGTGATCCACCCTCTTCATCCTCCCAAAGTGCTGGGATTACAGGCGTGAGCTACAACACTGGGCCGATTTTCAACATTATTATGAATTTTCTCTGCCTTATATGGGGTAGGGCATCCAATATTATGTTGAATGGGAATGATGAGAAAAGTCTCACTTGTCTTATTCCAGATCTTAGGGAAAAATTACTTTAAACTTTATCAGTGAATAGAAAGTGAGTCCTGATTAAGTGTAGATACTTTCTACCAGGTTGAGAAAGTTGTTTATATTCCTAGTTTTCTGAGAGTCATTAACCCAAGTGAGTATGAAATTTTTCCAAACTTTTTTTCTGGAATCTATTGAGATGGTCACATGATTTTTCATTTAAAAATAGTTTAATGTAACTGATTACATTGATTCACTTTCTAATGTGGTATAAATATTTTATTCCTAGGATAAACCATACTTTATTATTATATTGTCTCTTGATAAAATTGTATTAAAGATTTTATATTTGTATTCTATAGGGATATGTATCTCCTGCTTTTGTCTCTTGGAATGTGTTGGTCTGGTTTTAGTGAGAGAGTAATGCTGATTTCTTTTTCCATGTTCTGTTAACATTCTGAACTATGTTCAGAATTTGTATTATTTCTTCTTTAGCATTTTTCACAATTCACCACTCAAGCCATCTGTGGCTACAGTTTTCATTTGAGACATTTTTGGATATAAATTTAATTTCTGAGGGCTATTCAGGTTATATATCTCCTCTTGATTAAGCTTTTTTAGCTTGTGACTATCAAGGAATTTGTCCATTTTAAGATGTTAGATTTATTGTTAAAAGTTGTTTATACTATTTTCTTATAAGCCTTTAATGCATGGAGGACTACAATTATGTCCCATTTTCATTCCTAATAATTATAACCTATGCTTTTGTTCTGTTTTGTCTAATTTATCTAGCTAGAATTTTATCAGTTTTATTGATTTTTTAAAAGCTTTTTGTTTCCTTGCCTATTTTGTATTTTCTACTTCATTGAGGTCTTTTTTTTTTTTTTTTTTTTTTTTTTTTTTTTTTTTTTTTTTGTGAGACAGTGTTTCACTCTGGTTGCCAGGCTGGAGTGCAATGGCATGATCTCAGCTCACCGCAGCCTCCGCCGCCCACGTTCAGGCGATTCTCCTGACTCGGCCTCTCGAGTAGCTGGGATTACAGGCATGCCCCACCACGTCTGGCTAATTTTTTGTATTTTTAGTAGAGACGGGTTGTCTTCATGTCTGTCAGGCTGATCTCGAACTCCCGACTTCAGGGGATCTACCCGCCTCGGCCTCCCAACGTCCTGGGATTACAGGCGTGAGCCACCGCGCAGGGCTGAGATCTCTTCTTACATCTATTATTTATTTATATCTGCTTACTTTTGATTTAAGTCATTGTTCTTGTTCTAGGACCTTATTTCCAGTCATATATTAAAAAAGTAGTAAAACCAGAATCCACAACCTGTAGGCAGTTTAGACAAGTCTCCGCTGTAAGTTATGGCACCTTAGGAAGAAAATGGTTTTCTCTTTTCTGTATCTTCTAGATGGGTAAAACATTAAATACATCTGCTAAAATTTTTTTTTGTCTTATGAGAGTCATCTTTTTAAGTATCTCCTAGCCAACCCAGGTACATGAGCACCCTTGCTCTCTAAAAATGAAAGAGAATTTTAGGCCTAGTGTGGAAAACCATTAATTGTCTAGCATCATATTCCTGTGGAAGTACTGCTTTAAAGGAAGTCCATACCCTCTGCGTCTTTCCAAGCATTTACTAACAAATTACCTCTCCACTTAGTGTCTTCAATTGGTTTACAATTTTTAATAATGGGTGAAAAACATGTTTTATAATAATTTTACAGAAAAAAAGCTTCAACTTCCTTAAAATATGAAGATTTAAAAATATATATATTAAGTACAATAGAAGAATGGAAAAAGAATAAGCTGTTTACAATAAACAAAATTAACATCTTTTGTTTTCATAAATATAAAAACATGAAATTTTAAAAAAACAGCAAAATAAGATAAATTTGTTTTTAACCTATTGTGCAGATTTTTAAGTACATGTAGTCCTTAGAATTTCAAAATTACATCTAGGTCTAATTGTAGCATATGCAGGTATAAACATTTAAAAATATAAATAAACTAATTTTGTTGTACTTACAGCCTGTGTGAGCTTTAGAACATGTGTAAAAATCATTCTTTTCTCCAAGAGAATATATTAACTGAGTAGTAATGAAAGGTTGATGTGTCAAAATAACATGTAAAATAACGGTGTATGAAATTTATGTATTTAGCTCTATACATCACATTTACATTATATTCATCGTTATTTTAAGATTGCAGAAGTTATTTTCCTTTGCAAGCATTCTGTTTAAATATATAACTTCTTTAATATCTTCTTACTACTTAGCTTCCACCCAAATAAATATAAGAATAATTTAAAACTTATGTTTAATTGACATTCTGTAAACAAACTAACAAATGTAGTGTTAAATTGATATTTTAGTATTACACCCACTTATGCTGGTACTAGCCAGACATATACTACTTTCGACTCTGCCTTACTTCTCATTTCAATTGTAACGGCCCTGCTCCCCTCTCAACAAGAAGAAAATAAGTTCTGCAGATGGTCTTACAGCTGTATTTGATTTAAACTGAGGTCTCTTCCCACATGTACATATGTAGGACTATATAGAATTCTACTGTAAATATGTACTATATTTTATTTACTTTGCCTGCTATTTTTGGTATACAGAATATTTCCATTGGTTTTCTATTTTAAACCATATACTGCAGAGAAAATTTGTGTGTATTTATTAATTCATATATATGCTATAACAAAATTATTAAAAGATGGATCAAATTATATGTATTATACTTGTTGATATATTGATTAAACTGCTATACATAAAGGTGGTATATATTTTCACTGCTATCAGAAATATGAGAGTACTTCTTCTCCCTTATTGTCATGAACCCTGCCTCACCAAATTATCTGATTTTTGACAAACTACTATGGGAAAACATGGTATTGAATTTTAGTTATTTCATAGTTTGTTTATTATTAGGACCATTGAAAATTTTACTGTGTTTAGATGTTAATTTTGTTTACTGTAAGCAGATTTTTCTTTTTCCATTCTTCTATTATACTTACTATATTTTTCAAATAGATCTTCATATTTTAAGGAAGTTGAAGGTTTTTCTGTAAAATTATTTGAAATTTGTTTCTTCCCAAGTTATCATTTGCATTTTATATCTGCTAAGGGTGACTCTTTATCATATAATACATTTTGATTTTTTTAAACATTTTGTTCTTTTGTCTCATTGCATTGCATAGCAGCTAAGAGTCAATTGTAAATTATGGTGATGCCAGTTGACTTCCTGAAGATACTGGAAAAATTTCTCACTTATTTTTTTCTGTTCTTATTTACAGTAAAACTGTCTTTGGGTTTTGAACTTATTTATAATTTTCATCTTAAGAAAGTATTCTTTCGTGTCAGTATATAATTATTACTAATCAAAAAATCACAGTATTTTTTTGTATCTTCAGATATTATTACATTATCTTTTTCTATTTAGATGTATTTATTTAGTAAATTACTTCAAAAAATTTTATTAACATTGCCTTCATGACACCTACCATGTCTTGTTTTATGACTTTAGAATAAATACGTATTTATTCCCTAAAATATAGTCTTTGCTTGAAGGCAGACTTTGACCTCTGATTCATCTTTATATCTCCCTACAAGTAAATCAGCATTTTCTGCATATTAATTAACAGTTATTTACTAAATGAATATATAGGTATATAAATGATAAAGTACTGTAAGGATTGAATAATTGTTATACAAAGCCAAAAAAATTTCAGTTTCAGAAATAGTTAAATACGACCTTAAAATATAGTGAATACGAGAGTTGAATTGTTATGAAGAGAAATATGTAGTTCCTTGAATGGTATTTTGCACATAACAATGAATATAAAAATTAGAAGATATAGTCCAAATATGATTTTGTTTTTGCAATTATTTTAGTTGTTATAGATACATAATGATTTTACATATTTGTAAGGTATATGTGACATTTTGATAGAAGCATACAATGTGTAATTATCAAATCTGGGTAACTGAAATATCCATCACATCAAACATTTTTTTCTTTGTGTTGGAAGTATTTCAAATATTCTTTTCTAGCTTTTAAAATATATAATAAATTATCTTTGCCTGTAGTTTGTTCTATTTTGCTAAGGATCATTAAACCTTATTCCTTCCATCTAAATATTTTTGTACCCATTAACCAGTACCTCTTCATCCACCTCTCCCCACTTCCCTCTCCAGCCTCTGGTAACAACCATTCTATTCACTAACGCTATGAGATCAAGTTTTTTAGCTTCCATATATTAGCGAAAACTTGAAATATTTGTCTTTCTGTGCCTGGCTTATTTCACGTAACATAATGTCCTCCAATTCCATACATGTTGCTACAAACGACACCATTTCATTTTTTATCGCTGAATAATATTCCATTGTGTATATGTACCACATTTTCTTTATCCATTCATCTGTCAATGGACATTGGGTTCATTCTATATCTTGGATATTGCAAATAGTGCTACTATAGATATAGGAATAGAGATATATTTTTGCTATACTAGTTTTCTTTATTTGGATACATATTGAAGATCAGGATTGCTGGATCATATGTTAGTTAAAATGGCTACTATCAAAAAAAGAGAAAATAACCAAAGCAAGTGAGGATATAGAGAATGGAAATGTCAGTACACTGTTGTTAGGTGAACAAATTAATACAGTCACTATGGAGTTTCCTCAAAATATCAAAATATCATTTACTTCATATACATGTAATTTTGTTCGGGTGTTTAGTTTCATTCAAATAATTTTTACATTAAAAACATTCATCTTCTTTTTACTACCATTAAGTTTTACAATTATCTATACAAATATAATTTTCTTTACTAAATCAGAATAATTGGGAAAGAATTATTTAAAATAGTAAATGGTGAGTTATTTTCTAATTACTTAATAAAAGTATTTAAAATATATCTGCTTTATTTGGATCAATGTGGGATACAGAAATTTAAATAGTGTATACAACAGCATGAGCTGCCATAGGGAAATGAAACAAAATAACTCTTTACGATTTTATGTCAGGGAAACATTGACAAATTGCCAAAACTGGTGAGGGCTAGGGGAACAAAAACAACAATATCAAGAAAACACTTTTTCTGGTATAAAACAATTCATTATAATCTAAGAATGACATACAATTTTATAAAAATGTTTCATGGTTGAATAGGAAAATACATTGTAATATTATAAAGTTTTAGTATCGTTACACTATTTTAAAATTTTAATTAGCATAGATTGTTTCGAAAAATAGTCAATAATAGAGAATTGATATATTTTCTATTTAAAGGATAGATAAAAGACAGCATAATATCCCTGATTATACTAAAAGTAGCTGATCATGTTTAATATTAATATATATATAAATAATGTGCACACTCAGAAGTGAGATGAGATGAAAGAAAATCAATGTCAAATATCTGAAACATAGATTTTAAAATCTAAATATTTTACATCATAGAAAAGATGTGGTTTTATTTAAAATTGAATATAAAGTAAAAATTCTATGCAATATACAAAATAAATAAAATATTCTAGTTTTTTCCAAGGGCAATAATTCCCTTTTCACTTTTTCTGAAACAAGGCTTGACTTTTTGTTGAGGAAATCCATTTAAAAAATACTATGAGGCTCAATGACAGAACCCCAGTTTACTGTATAAATTCTTTTGTCTAGATATATAAATGAATTATTTTTCAAAGACACTTTGACATTGTGAAACTGAAGTTGCAGTTAAAATGTTTATATCCTTTTAATATATTTCAGAATTTAGAAAATAATGAATGCAAAAAAAGTCATTGACATATTAAACAAAAATTGAACATTTAAATGAAAACTAAACACTGTTTCATTAGGGTTATTTACAATACGCAAATTTTGTGTCACATAACCAAACAGGCTTGAATACTTATAAACATTATATTCTAATATTATAGGTTATTCTTTTACCAAGAAAATGTGATATATTTAAGGAAGATCTCAGGTATAGATAAATATGTGCAAATATATAAATATATGTATACATTTAAAGACAATTATTTTTACAGACATGTACGTGCATATACATCTGAAAGTGTGTATACATGTCTGTACACATAGCAGGACAGTATCAAAGCTTCCCAGAAGCTAAGTGTAAGCATCTTATAGAAGTAGCCAGAACACAATCAGGCACTGTTAAATAAAGTACCTGAAGATATAACAACTTCCAGCACATCTAGATCTGTAGTTCTGGTTTGTTTGATCAAGAGCTTTCATCTGTTCTTCATCTGAAGAAATGTCATCAAAATCTTACTCTATTTCACATGAGAGAAAGGATAAAGTATGAGTGAGATCTGAGAAAATAAAAGATCAGTGTTTGACAGTATTTTCAAATCTAATCAAAGCCAATGATATTTGGCATATTGTCTCCACTTTGTTTTTTATCAGCTCCAAGAGCAAAGAAGGGATAATTAAAAAAATAAAAGTTGAGACTGCACTATATTTATTTTAAATAAAGAAATTATGTATCATCGAATGATTCATAGCTTTTAGTTGATAAACGTTTAAGGACTTTAGTGCAAGTTTTTCCAAAGATTTTAGTATTTATGTCTGCACAAAGGTAACTTTGAATTAAGCTATAAACTAACATTGATTTAGTCTTTATTTTGCAGTACAAATGTTGGCTAAAGAGGACTAGTCCTTTATCAACTATATGCATACCTCAGAAATATTGCGGGTTTGGTTCCAGACCATGGCACTACAGTGAGTTACATAATATTTGTTTGTTTGTTTCTCAGTGAATATAAAAGTTATGTTTAAAGTACACTATAGTCTGTTAAGTGTAAAATAGCATAATGTCTAAAAACTACATCTTAATTTAACAATACTTTATTGCTACAAACATGCTAATAATTATCTAAGCCTCCCATTAACTATAATCTTTTTGCTGGTCTCAATGTTGATGCTTGTTAGCTGATCAGTGTGGTGGTTGCTGAAGTTTGGGGTAGCTGTGGTAAGTAAAATAGCAGTGAAGTTTGATGCATCGATTGGCTCTTCCTTTCATGAAAGTTTTCTCTGTAGCATGCAGTGCTGTTTGATAGCATTTCACTCACAGTAGAATTTCTTTTAAAGTTGGAGTTAATCCTCTCAAATTCTGCCACTGCTTAGTTAATTAAGTTGATGTAATATTGTAAATACTTTGTTGTCAGTTCAACATGTTCACACCATCTTCACCAAGAGATGAATATGAAACCATTTCTTTGCTCATCCGCAAGGACCTCAAGAAACCACTTTCTTTGCTCATCCATAAGGAACAATCTCTCAATTTTTAAAGTTTTATCATGAGATTCGTACAACTTGGTCACATCTTCAAGATCCACTTCTAATTATTTTTCTCCTGTTCTTTCCATGCCATTTACATCTATTTTCTAAAATCTTGAATCCTCAAAGTCATCCATGAGGATTAGAATCAACTTCTTCAAACTCCTATACATGTTGATATTTTGACCTTCTTCCATGAATCATGAACGTTCTTAAAGGCATCTTGAATGGTGAATACTTTCCAAGAGTTATATTTTAATTTATTTTGTCCAGTTCCATCAGAGGAATCACTATCTATAGCAGCTATAGCCTTATAAAACGTATTTCTTAAATAATAAGACTTTGAAGTAAAGATGACTCCTTTATCTATTGTCTGCAGATTGGATGTTGTGTCAACGGGAAAGAAAACAACATTAATATCCTTGTACCTCTCCATGACAGCTCTTGGGTGATGAGGTACATTGTCTCTGATGAGTAATATTTTGAAAGTAGTTATTTCTAAGTTCTAAGTTTCAACCACGAGCTTAAAATATTCAGCAAACCATGCTGTAAACAGATGTGCTATCATCAGGTCTTTATTGTTCTATTTCTAGGGCACAGGCAGAATAGATTTAGCAGAATCCTTAAGGGCTCTAGGAAGAATACAAATAAGCTATGGGTCCAACTTAAATTTACCAACAGCATTGGTCCCTAATGAGAGAGTATACCTAGCATTTGAAACTTTGATATCAGACACTGGCTTCTCCTCTGTACCTATGTAAGTCCTAGATGACATTTTCCAATATGAGAATGTTCTTTTTTTTCTACTTACCAAGTCTATTGTTTAGTGTAGCCAACTCATGACTTTTCTTAGCTAGATCTTTTGGGTAACTTGCTGCAGCCTCTAATCAGCATTTGCTACTTTGCCTTGTTATTTTGTGTAGTGGAGAGAGCTTCCTTCCTTAAATCTCATGAACCAATCTCTGTTAACTTCAAACTTTTTTTTTTTTTTTTTCTGTAGCTTCCTCATTTATTTCAAATTATGTAGTATTAAAGAGAGTTGGGGTCTTGCTCTGAGTGACGTTTGTCTTAAGGGAATGTTGTGGTCTGAGTGAAGTTTGGCTTAAGGGAATGTTGCTCTGAGTGAGGTTTGGCTTAAGGGAATGCTGTTGTCTTTTACCCAGACCACTCAAACTTTCTCCATAATGGAAATAAAGCTACTTTACTATTCTTGTATTCACTGGAGTGGCATTTTTAATTTTCTTCAAGAGTTTTTCTTTGACCTTCACAGGTTGGCTAACTGGTACAAGAGATCTAGCTTTCAGCCTGTCTCAGCTCTCAACATGCCTTTCCCACTAAGCTTAACAATTTTTAGCTTTTTCTATAAAATGAGAAATATGTGACTTTCACTGGAATACCTAAAGGCCATTGTAGGCTTATCAATTGACCTAATTTCAGTATTGTTCTGTCTTAAGGAATAGGGAGTTCTCTAGGAGAGGGAGAGAGATGGAGGAACAACTGGTTTTCGGATCAGTCAGAACACACATATTTATCCATTAAGTTCACGATCATATATGGGCACAGTTTGTAGTACCCCAACACAATTACAAAAGTAACACCAAAAATCACTGATTGCAGACCACTGTTACCAAGTATAATAATAATGAAGATGTTTAAAATATTGCAAGAATTACCGATATGTGACACAGAGACAAAAAGTGATCACATACTGTGGGAAAAAATGACACCGACAGTTTTACTTGACACGGGATTGCCACAAACCTTCAATTTGAAAAAGATCTCCAAAGTGTAATTTTGTAAACGTTTTTAAAAATATTTGCAAATTGTTAAATGTGGCATCTTAAAAGGATATATGTCTGAAACTGGAAAGTTAGGGTGCTGAGACAGAAACTTTGAAGTCAGATTGCCTGACTCCCAAGCTTTGGCCATTTTATTTGCACAATTCTAGGTCTTTATATTGTAAACTCATTATATTGTTCATGCAAGCCTACAGGAGAAAACTACAATAAATTCTGAATTACCAGTTTTAAATTGGTAATGATTATTTAAATGTTTTTTATTAGTTTTTGTTTTTGCTGGTATTTCAATTAAATGTGATAGTAATGGCAAATTAGTTTTCATTTTTACTTATATTTAACATGTGAAAAATTAACTTATGGTCAGTGTAGTAACTAACATATTAAAATAATATTTTTAAAGTAATCACTAATTCCTTTTTTTTTTTTTTTTTTAATTTTTGCATCACCACACTCTCAATCCAAAGCTAAGCAAATAAAAGTCCTGGTGTGTTCCAAACTGTTTTTCAACTTTTAGAATCAAGTTGTGAAGAAAGTATGGTTGATTTACTTTACAGGAAAGTAATTGAAGACATCACTGCTCAACTTGGGTAGAATTTTGCAGTGTTATCTTAAATTCATATAGTTGAACTGTCCACAAAGCTATTTTAGAAATGAAAGGTAGAATTATGTGATTGATTTAACTATGATAAATTTGTATCCATGTGGCAAAAACTTGATATCACACACACACACTAAAAAATATTGTATTATATTTATACATTAAAGATACATTAAATCTATATTTAATTTTGTTATAATATAATTTAGTAATGAGAATGCCGTGCCATATTTGCTTTCTCATTAAATCTACACAATATTTTATAAAATATAAAGAGGTGAGGTGACTTGCCTGAGACCAGGAAGCTAATAAGTGGCAGAATTGGAATAAAAGCTGAAACCTTCACCTTCATTCTCCATTGCAATTTTATTCTCTCTCTCTTTCTCTTTCTGAAAGCATTGATTATCTAAGTTCTCTGTGAATATTCTTGAAACAATATATGATTACTGCTTCTTATGTCAAGTATGTATTTATTTTTCTAAATTTTTACTGCTATATTTTTTGAGATGCATGTGATAATCTTCTGATTAGAATAGTAGCAGTGTTAAATCTGAACAGCATATTCAAAAATTACTTGAAAAATGTATATCATTAGCATTCTGTTATACAAAATATAAAATTTTTTGTTAATCAAGACAACATTATAATACTCATACCCAGGCTATTATTAATGCAATTTTTATTGTAAATAACCAAAGACACTTTATTAGCAATCTACAAGTTAACGTTGTGTCTACTATTTTTAGAATCTATGACATACACATGCTATTTGAGTTCCTAGAGCATCACATTATAAAAATGAAAGTATGGAGAAAATTATGCATTATTTGTTTGAAAGAAATAATTATTGACCTGCTATACTGTGATAAGATCCTTAAAAAGCAGCAATGAACACATAATGATTATGTAGTAGACTTCTAAGAAAGATGGAAGTCATCTAGTGTGAAGGGCCTTGGTTGTGCTCTGTGGGTTATTTACTCAGAACAAGGGAGAGAATGCTGAGTTGTTACTAACAGTAGTACTGTTGCTCTATTCTTTCTCTAAATATTGTTTATAACAACTATTTAAAGAACATGGTTTTGAAGAAGCTACACATGCAACCCAGAATGATTCAGTCTTGCTACAAAATCTAGAGATCTTCACTGAGTCATTCCTGTCTAAACTTTCCAGTAACCTGCCAAGGTACCTTTATATATCGCAGATATATCTTAGACCATAGCCTGCACCTGCTGTAGAGCCCTCTCAAAACCAGTAACCTTCTGAGTCACCTGGAAAATAGATGATACCAGTATGTCCAATGTTTTACATATTCTCTCCAGAATTCAAAAGTAGCTGATCAAATATTGTGCCTCTTTTCCTTTGATGGAGGTTGAGAAGAATTATATCGCCCTATTTTTCCCCCAATGAGATGTCTCAAAATATGTGAAATACCACTGTACTCCTAATATTTCCCTGATGGTAAAAAGCCTTTTTAGGGTTTATCTTCCAGTCTCTGGTGTACATGTATTTTACCAGACTAACTGACATAGTTACCACTTGCTGAATATGTCTTATTAACATAATGTCATTAAGATAGTGCACCTGCAGATGTTCTGTCAATTATCAGTAAAAATTGAAGTAAAATTTATTTGGACTATATAGTTACAGAGAGCAGAAGAGTTAACTCTGGCCTGGGACAAGACTAAAAACAATTACTACAGTCTGATATACTTTCCTGATGGGACTGAAACAAAGACATTCACCAGATCAATAGCTGAGTATCAAGTGTGAGAGGCTGTGATAACATGTTCTAGAAAAGACACCACATCATATAAGGCAGTGTAAATTGTGGCTACAACTTCTTTTGAAGTTCAATTTAGTTCTTCTGCCCTGATTCATCTTGTTTTTGAAGTTATTATTCTGATTTCTTTTAAAGGGTATGATGGGCACCACCAGTGCTACATTTTTTAAGTCTGTATGAGTGGATCTAATATTTGTCATTATACCTGTGATATAATAGTGCTTCAGTTTTACTGATTAGATCAAGGAAGGGAAATTTCAGTGACTTCCATTTGGCCATTCCCCTAATAATCAATCAGTAGACTTCATATCAGTGTTCTGCTAACTGCCAAATATATCTACCTCAATTTATGTACTCAGGGATATAAGAAATAGTCACAGGTGTGATATGTAAACTTATACTTGTAAAACAGCCTTGTACCAGGACCAAATCCTTCTCATGGTGTTTCTACACGGTCCCACTGTATGAGGGGAACTGTGATGGCATTTTGGGTCTCTTTATATGAACGTCTCTGTAGACCCCATATACAACAGCCCTTGAAAAGTGTATTTCCCCATTATATCGGTACTCTGATAAATTGCCATAAATCTCTTCAAAAAACAGCTACTTAAATGTTAGACCTAATACCATAAAAACCCTAGAAGAAAATCTAGGTAGTACCATTCAGGACATAGGCATGGGCAAGGACTTCATGTCTAAAACACCAAAAGCAACGGCAGCAAAAGCCATAATTGACAAATGGGATCTAATTAAACTAAAGAGCTTTTGCACAGCAAAAGAAACTACCATCAGAGTGAACAGGCAACCTACAGAATGGGAGAAAATTTTTGCAACCTACTCATCTGACAAAGGGCTAATATCCAGAATCTACAAAGAACTCAAACAAATATACGAGAAAAAAACAAACAACCCCATCAAAAAGTGGGGAAAGGATATGAACAGACATTTCTCAAAAGAAGATATTCATACAGCCAACAGACACATGAAAAAATGCTCATCATCACTGGCCATCAGAGAAATGCAAATCAAAACCACAATGAGATACCATCTCACACCAGTTAGAATGGCAATCATTAAGAAGTCAGGAAACAACAGGTGTTGGAGAGGATGTGGAGAAATAGGAACACTTTTACACTGTTGGTGGGATTGTAAACTAGTTCAACCATTATGGAAAACAGTATGGCAATTCCTCAAGGATCTAGAACTAGATGTACCATATGACCCAGCCATCCCACTACTGGGTATATACCCAAAGGATTATAAATTAGTCTACTACAAAGACACATGTACACGTATGTTTATTGCGGCACTATTCACAATAGCAAAGACTTGGAATCAACCCAAATGTCCATCTGTGACAGACTGGATTAAGAAAATGTGGCACATATACACCATGGAATACTATGCAGCCATAAAAAAGGATGAGTTTGCGTCCTTTGTAGGGACATGGATGCAGCTGGAAACCATCATTCTTAGCAAACTATCACAAGAAGAGAAAACCAAACACCGCATGTTCTCACTCATAGGTGGGAACTGAACAATGAGATCACTTGGACTCGGGAAGGGGAACATCACACACTGGGGTCTATCATGGGGAGGGGGGAGGGGGGAGGAGGGAGGGATTGCATTGGGGAGTTATACATGATATAAATGATGAATTGATGGGTGCTGACGAGTTGATGGGTGCAGCACACCAACATGGCATAAGTATACATATGTAACAAACCTGCACGTTATGCACATGTACCCTAGAACTTAAAGTATAATAAAAAAAAAAAAAAAAAAAGATTGAAATTCACTTACTTTGCTATTATATAATAAGAGTTTTAATAATATACTTTGCTAGGCTGCTGAGTTATATTCTGACCATGTACACATAATTTTCTAATGTTATTAGTTATACATACATTCTTTTTTAAAATTAAAAAGAATTTTATCTCTGAAAAAAAAAAAAAGAAAAAAAAAAAAAAAAAAAAAAAAACAGCTACTGGTTATATTTGCTGTAACATTACAAAATGCTTCCTCAAAGGGACATGACATCTTTAAAATTATTTATGAATTTCACTTTCATTTGCTTACTTCTTCTAAATTATTTTAATGCACAAAGTATATCACCTATTATTTAGTATATGGCTGCTCAGAATATGAAGTAAGTGGCCAACAGACTTATTATCTGGAAGACTTATTAGATCACTCAAATGTACTGAACTAGAAGTCTGTATTTTATCAAGATCCTCAGATATTACCTACATACATTAAACTTTGTGATACTAATATGGTACATATACATTGGCCAACTTGTAAGAGTAATTAACATTTTCTTTTTATTTTATGTATTTTTATTTTTATTTATTTATTTTTTTGAGACAAGTTTTCACTCTGTCACCCAGGCTGGAGTGCAGTGGAAAGATCAGAGTTCACTGCAGCCTTGGCCTCCATGGTTCAAGTTATTCTCCGGTCTCAGCTCCCAGGTAGCTGGGACTACATGCCTGCACCACCATGTCCAACTAATTTTGTGCTATCCAGGCTGGTCTTGAACTCCTTGCTCAAGTGATTCACCTACCTCAGCCTCCCAAATGCTGGGATTAAAGGCGTGAGCCACAGCACCTGGTCTGTAACAAATATTTTATGTTTTATCAGTTTTATTTATAAACCAAGTTATAAAATTTGTTGTAGACAAGAATATTAAAAACTCTTGTGTATTAAAAAAAATCAAAAGATCACAGTTACTGCATTAGCACCTGAGTTACATGCTAATAATGTATTGAAATTGTCATACTAGAGTTTTAGTTCATAAATTATGGATTTATGCATTTATCTCCTTTATATGATTGTCTTTTAAACACCTCATAGGAACCAGCATTTCTGATGTACACATTCCTATGGGTTTTATGCTACAGCAATTTTGCTCACAAGGTGCTCTGTTAATGTAATAATGTAATATGATATTACATATCATATAATTATAATTAGAGAAATGTAATTATTGTTGTTTCTCCAAAAGTACTTGAAATAAAAGATTCTTTGCTCAGAAAATAATAGATGAAGTACATTTTCAATCACAAATCCAGCTTATCTCTTGTGTAAGATAGTGTGATATTTTTCTATTTGAAGATATTGTAAATTAGATGGGGATTCAGTTAACCCTAGAATTCAATTAAACCAGAAAGTTTTTTTTTTAATTATAAGTTAATTTTCATTTAGCAACATTCAAGCATATTTTTCAAATAAACCACTCAACATTTTTGAGACTTTAGGTGTTGTGAACAGAAAGTTTCTTTATGGATGATTACCCTGAAAATGATTTAGCTGGAAAATAAGTGTGTATTAGGTACTAATATAAAATTATAGAATAAAGTAGTGGTACTCTCCATGTTAAACACTCTTAAGCTATATCACATATATTCTGGCAGATGTAAATGCAAACATATCCATATCCATATCTAGACATGCATATATAAGGAAACATGATAGGTAGACAGATATAGATAGCTATATACAGACATAGATATGAAGATATAAATTACAGTTATAAATAATGCCTCCATATCACAGTGTTTATTTGGTAATCATCATCGGAGCCATGAGTCAGTTGTGTTCATTTTACTCTTGGAGACACTGAGGCTTAGGGCAGGTGAACTACCTCCTATTTAGCTAGCAGCAGAGTAAAGTCTGAAATCAGGTATTGTAATTCTTTGCTGAAATAGCTTCTGAGGTTTTCATTTTACTTAGTGACTTCCTATTATGACTTTTCACAATGTCAGATTAAAACATTACTAAAAGTGGAATAACATATAAAACATTTTTACATTTATTTTTCTTTTCTTTTTGTATAGATGAGGTCTTGCTATGTTGTTCATGCTGGTCTCAAACTCCTGGCCTCAAGTGATTCTTCCACCTCAGCCTCTCAAAGTGTTGTGATTACAGGCATGAGATACCACACCTGGCTACTATTTTAAAAGTTTGAAAAAAATAAGTAGTTGTTACCAACAAAATATGTGCTCATTTTAAATCAAATAATCCAATATTGTTTGTAGTGTTCTTTGCTTTTAACAGCCCAGGGGATTCATTCTGCCATTTATTCGTCAAAGTAATTAAGGGTATCAATTGCGCATGAAATTTTACACTGCATTAGGATGAAGATATAATCAATAACTGGCCAGTTCATTCAGTATTTTGAAGACTGCAAAATGGCAGGTCATGCCTAATGAGAATACGATAGCAAAAGTGTCACCAAATGATTACTGTGACAGTAATTAGAGTATTATTTTTACTTAGATGCAGTATTTAACTTGGTTAATACCTTATGTGAAATTTAATATTGAGCTCTTCTTGCCTGCAATATCTTATTGGCAACCTAACTCCTTAGTGAAATTTCAGCTCAGTGTGTAGCTTTAAATGTCCATGTAGTACAGTTCATCTTTTTGAGTTTAATAAATGAGTGTACATTTTTTCAAAGTGTCATATGGGAAAACATAGCTAAATATGTACATAGTCAAATTTCTAATAATTTTTCAACAAATAATAATGTTCCTGAGCAGAGTGCCAAATTCAGTACAGTGGTGTCAGGGAGAAAGTACAAAGACCTATAAGTTAAGTAAAGCAATAATAGTAATAAAATAAATAATATAATTTAATTGTTCTAACAAGTCTTTCCTCTGGGCATTATAACCCCAATTTTACAAATGTATAAAGTGAGAAAAAGAAAAGTTAAATTACCTGCTTAGAGTCATATAACTATAGGAGCGTTCATGATTTGATCTCAGGTTTATTTACAGAAAACTACTTGCACTTATGTCAAATTTGAAAACAACTGGTCCTTCTGTCAAAGGGCTCATTATTAGGGTACAGATACCCAGAAGCACAAAATTAGCAAATTGACTAAGCAGACAATCTTGAAAACATATAGGTTTAAACAAAATGACAAGAGGGCTCTGTAGAATTAGCATTTAAATCTGACTTTAGCAAATATAGATTGATTCTCAGATAGGAGAATATTTGACCCTGAACTTAGATGTTAAATTTTGATGTACAAAAAATTGTTAGGCACTTCAGCAATATTGATGACTGGGAGTAAAGACAATGAGGCATAGTAGATCCTAGCATGCCCAGGTAAAAGCAAGCAGTTTGGTACCAATGAAACATAAAAAACAGAGAATAACAGAAAAGAAGAAAACAGTAGCTGAAAATGAGATTTTATAAAGTTATATTTTAAAATCCTTATGAAGATACTTACTCACCATGCCAAGGAATTTTAATTTTTTTAAGTAACAAAAAATATAAAACATAGAGAAAGGAATGTGGTAATCTTCTAGGGTGAAATGGCATGGAGAGAGATGAAGTCAAGAGTATCATTTGGGAGGATATCGTAAGAACTTAACTGCAGTCAGATACATTTCCCTCCTTGTCCATATAACTAGTGAGTTTAGTGCGCATCCAGAGTCATTCTTTAAACTGGTTGATAATATTAATTGTGATGATTACATGCATTTAGATATCACATTTTGGCCCAAATTTCTTCATATGTTACCATATTCAGTCCTAGGAAGAGGAGAAATGAGCAAAATGATGCAAGTATTCCATCAGTAATTTGGAGATACAGAATCTTTAGTAGAAAAATTAATGTCACTGCTTAGAGTCATACAAGTAAATAACCAAAGAAAGCAAAGTAAAATAAGTCAGGTACAGAAAAGCAAACTGCACATGTTCTCACTTATTTATGGAAGTTAAAAATTAAAATAATTGAACTCCCAACCCTTTCCATTATAATTTTCAGCAAGTTCTAAGTAATAAATGCAAAATATAACATATTTTAATATTCATTTATACACTTCAATATTCAAATTGGATATCTATTTTTGAAACATCAAATAGATTAACACTTTATATGTGTTTACTTTTTCAAATATAGAACACCATATTGAAAATTAATTCAACAAGTATTTATTGAGCACCTGTTAGTATTAACTAGTCACTGATGAGGAAAGAATAGCAATGAACACTAAAGCCTAGTAATGAAGGTAGAAATTAAGCTAATAATAAGTAAAAATAGTCATTTCTCTTCTTTTCATTACATATTTTTTAATTACAGAAATTTTTATTCACAATTTATATGCTTAAGTTTATAATACAACGGAATATATTTAAACAAATGTAATTGTGTTAAACTTATAAGCTACTGAAAATCTTGTCATAACTATGTGTCCAGTTCTTACAATTTTTTGATGCAGTCTGGTAGCAAGTCTTTTGAAATATACTTCAAAAGCTTTGAAATCAAAGTTTTACTGGGAAGTAGATATGGCATATAAAAGAACAAGAGGATGAAGGATTTATAGCTCAGCTTCCCCACATAACCTCACAAGAGAAAATCCAGGAGATTTTTCTGTCAAAGAGAATAGATGGTGTTCAATCATGGTAAGGCTTTAAAAAGTATCTCTAGACACCTCTAGATCAAAATGACACATGTCTAAGCATCCACCAATGTATAGTCTCCACATTTTTTATGCATAGATATACGGAGAGATGAAAACTCTCAGCAATTTGAAGAAAGACAGACTGGCACAAAGAAAATTGACAACATGGTGGGAAATATCTCATTAACAGTAAGGCATCTGGATGTGGATTGTGAAAAACCTAGCTAGACTCTAGAGCAGCACATGCCAAAATCTTTGAAAGGAAGACACCAAGAAATAAGTTCAAAGTGGCTTCATTTCTACATTATTCACTCATAATTTACTGACCCAGGGACTTGGAGCATGAACTGCTCAGAAAAGATGGCAGAAATTTATTTCCTCACTTAGGGAATTGATTTGTGAGTTATGCACCCCTTCTTCAATCTCTAAATCTATGCATTCTCCATATTCACAGTATATTTTAAAATTTAGAGTAGATTTAGATATCAAAAGCCATAAGCTTAATTTAGAGACTGGCTGGTGGTACTATTGCATACTTGAAGAAATCTATGCAGATATATAAGAGAGGACAATTATAATTATCTGTGTACTGTAATAGATTTAAGAACATAAAATATTGATTCTCAGATAGGAAAATATTTGACCCTGAACTTAGATGTTAAATTTTGATGTACAAAAAAGTGTTAGGCACTTCAGCAATATTGATGACTGGGAGTAAAGACAATGAGGCATAGTAGATCCTAGAGTGCCCATGTAAAAGCAAGTAGTTTGGTACCAATGAAACGTAAAAAACAGAGAATAACAGAAAAGGAGAAAACAGTAGCTGAAAATGAGATTTTATAAAGTTATATTTTACAATCCTTATGAAGATACTTAACTTGCCATGCCAAGGAATTTTAATTTTTTTTAAGTAACAAAAACATAGAAAACATAGAGAGAGCAATATAGTAATGTTCTAGGGTGAAATCGCATGGAGAGAGATGAAGTCAAGGGTATCATTTGGGAGGATACCAAGTCCTCCCAAATTGATTAAAAATCAAAAAGATTAAATTATGAAAATAAAAGAATTGTACTAGAAACTCAACCTTGTTTGAGTTTATCTCTAGCTAGCAAATTTTAAATGACGCAAAAAAATCCTGAAAAGACTGAAAGAGACAAAAGGTACTTCATTTTGGAAAATCTTTGTAGTCTTTTTTCTTTCTTTCTTTCTTTTTTTTTTTTTTTTAACAGAAAGAATATATGTCTTCAGTGTATCACGCGGAGAAAATTGGCTAATATTAAAAAGTGAGAAATTATATCAAGTATTCAAAATAAGTAATATGAAAAACTATCGTGGAAATGACAAATCTATTTTTTTTTTTTTTTTTTTTTTTTTTTGAGACGGAGTCTCGCTCTGTCGCCCAGGCTGGAGTGCAGTGGCCGGATCTCAGCTCACTGCAAGCTCCGCCTCCTGGGTTTACGCCATTCTCCTGCCTCAGCCTTCAGAGTAACTGGGACTACAGGCGCCAACCACCTCACCCGGCTGGTTTTTTTTGTATTTTTTTAGTAGGGACAGGGTTTCACGGTGTTAGCCAGGATGGTCTCGATCTCCTGATCTCGTGATCTACCTGTCTCAGCCTCCCAAAGTGCTGGGATTACAGGCTTGAGCCACCGCGCCCGGCCGACAAATCTATTTAAATATATACTAAAAAGTGCAAAGAGCAGAACTAATCAAGTCAACACAAACAAATACCTAAAAACAAAACTAAAAAAAAAAAAAAAAGAAATCCTAAAAATGCAATAAATAAGTAGAACAATTTGTATGCTTTTGAATAAGTTTGAAGAAGAGCTCTTAAAATGAAGAAAAAAGGTCAAAGTGGTTAACATTATGAGAAGCAAGATAATCAGTATAGATTATTGAGAACAAAAATCAAATATATGAGTCTTGAAGATTATACCAGATTATAATACACAGGAATTAAAATAGTTATATATACAAGAGATTCATAGAGAGCCAGGCTAAAGCAACAACAATGTAACAGGCAAATTTAGTTTTAAATGAAAATTGCCAGATACGGTAAACAAACAGGTAAGCGTGTGCTATGTTCAGGGAGCAAATACTGTCAAAAGAAACAACTTCAACAAAACTTAGATTTTGGATTTAGCATTAAAACCTTGACAGGGTCTACTATAAATGTGTTATCACGACACAAGAATGATTCAAGAAAATCAAATAAGGTGTGTACTGATTTGAAAGAAAGAATTAAAAATAAAAATATTTACTTGCAAAATATATTAGTGTGCATAAGGGAAATGCTAAGAAAATTTAAGAAATGCTACTAGAACTAAGTGGATTTAGTAAGTTTGAAAGTTAGAAGATTAATTTTAAAAGATTAATTTATTTCATATGTGTAACAATAAACAACTTAATTTTAAAATCTCTACAATATCATAAAAGCCTTGTGAAATATTTTATTAAAACATATGTGGCTGGGCGCGGTGGCTCAAGCCTGTAATCCCAGCACTTTGGGAGGCCGAGACGGGCGGATCACGAGGTCAGGAGATCGAGACCATCCTGGCGAACATGGTGAAACCTCGTCTTACTAAAAAATACAAGAAACTAGCCGGGCGAGGTGGTGGGCGCCTGTAGTCCCAGCTACTCGGGAGGCTGAGGCGGGAGAATGGCGTAAACCCGGGAGGCGGAGCTTGCAGTGAGCTGAGATCCGGCCACTGCACTCCAGCCTGGGCGACAGAGCGAGACTCCGTCTCAAAAAAAAAAAAAAAAAAAAACAAAAAAAAAAAACAAAAAAAAGTATGTAAGGCCTATGTACTGAAACTCTAAAACATTACTGAGAAAAATTAAAGAAGACTTAACCAAATGGAAAGCAATATCATGTTCATGTTTTGGAAAACTGGATATTGTTAAGATAATAATTCTTGCCAGAGTGATCTACAGATTTAATGTTATCCCAAATAAATTCCAGTTGTTTTCTAAATAGAACCTGACCTGTGTATTCTGAAATTTACATACATATACAATTGACCAAAAAGAGCCAATATTACATTTAATTTTTTTTTTTTTAATTTGAATGATGGCAGTACACTATTGCAATACTACAAAGCTACAGTAATCTTGAGAGTATAATTACATTAGCATAAACATATAAGTTGTGTACCAGAAAGTATCTGAGATAGGCCTCAATCAATTTGGAAAGTTTATGTTGTCAAGGTTAAGGATGCCTCCATGACATAGCCTCTGGAGGTTCTGATGACAGGTGCCCAAGGTGATCGGGGTAAAGCTTGGTTTTATATGTTTTACAGAGACATGAGACATCAATCGATATGTTTAAGATGTATACTAGTTCTGTCTGGAAAGGTAGAATAACTTGAATGAGGGGTAGAGGAGAGGAGCTTCCTGGTCATAGATAGCTAAGAGACAAAGAGTTGCACTATTTTGAGTCTCAGATCAGGCTTTAACTAAATACATAATTTCCATATGAGTCGGGGGTAAAGGAATAATAATTTATGCCTTAGACTGGTTCAGTGAATCTCCATTTTCACATAAACGAAAGTCAGAGGAAGCAATAAGATATGCGTTTGTCTCAGGTGAGCATGGGGATGACTGAGTTCTGTCCTGTGTCCTGAACCCGTGAAGACAAGCTATCAACGTACATTGCCAAGGTGAAATTAAACAGAACTGTTTTAGGATAGAGATCTTGAAGCCCACAAAGAAATTCCTTGTAGGCAAATTGTGAGGGAAGTATGCAGCTTTTTTATCTTTGTAGGTATGTTATTAGAAATAAAATGGGAGCAGATTTGCCTGATTCAGTTCCCACTTTGATTTTTCCCTTTGGCTTAGTGATTAGGGGGTCCTAAGATTTATTTTCCTTTCACAACATCAATAAAATAAAAACGAGCTTCCGTATGTTGACCCACATGTATATATGGTTTCAATTCATGGCTACTAAAGTGCTAAGGTAATTCACTGGGGAAAGTTTAGTCTTTCCAGCAAATGATGTTGAAACAACAAGATACCAATCTAGGGGGAAAAAAAATCCTTCACTCTTACACAGTGTTATATCTAATCACAAATGGATGGTGGGTTTGGATATTAGAGGTAAAATCAAGAAAATCCTAAAACAAAACTTTGAAAAAAATATGTGTGACTTTGAGTTGGCAAAAATTTCTTTGATAGAACTGGTAGGACACAAAACAAACAAAACTTGAAGGAAAATATAAACATCAGTTGTTTTTTGCTCATCCAATAACACCATTAAGAAAGTGAAGGGAACACCCAGTTTCAAAGAAATATTTTTAAATCATATATCTGATATAAAACATCTACGCAAAATATATAAAGAACTCACACAATGCAGTAAGACGAATGATACAATTTTAAATGAGCAATTTGAATAGGTATTTTATAAAACAAGATATAGGAATGCTGATATGCTTATAAGATATTTTAAACACTGCCTCCATTAGGTAAATACAAACTAACAGCACAGTAAGAAACAACTACAAATCTACTTCCTGCTAAAATTTTAAAAGATGGAAAACTTCAAGAATTAATGAGAATGCAAAGCAACTGAAACCGTCATACAATGAAAATTAATGCAGTCACTATAAACATAAAACAATTTTTTAATATATTAAAAGTTTAAGGCACATCAAAGGACCCTTGGATTTTACTCCTACATATCTACCTAAGGGAACTGAAAACTATATCCACACTAAGACTTGTATGCAAATGCATATAATCTCTCCATTTCTCTCTCTCTCTCTCTCTCTCTCTCTCTCTCTCTCTCTCTCTCTCTCTCTCTCTCTCTCTCTCTCTCTCTGTCTCGGTCTCTCTGTCTCTGTCTCTCTCTCATTCGCTGTCTTTCTGCCTCATCCTGGACAACACAACTACTTGTAATACCTAACTACATATTTCATCTGATTTAACAATAATATTTTTTAATCTTCAACATTTATTATAAGCTCAAGGGTGTATGTGCAGGATGTGCAGGTTTGATACATAGGTAAACATGTGCCACCGTGGTTTGCTGCACAGATCATCCCATCGCCTAAGCATTACACCCAGCATCCATTAGCTATTCTTCCTGATGCTCTTCCTCCTCCCAGCCCTGCCCCAGCAGGCCCCAGTGTGTGTGGTTCACCCTCATCTGTCCATGTGTTCTCATTATTCAGCTCCTACTTATAAGTCAGAACATACAGTATTTGGTTTTCTGCTCTTGTGTTAGTTTCCTGAGGATAATGGCTTCCATCTCCAACTATGTCTCTGCAAAGGACATGATCGTCTTCGTTTTTATGACTTCCTAGTATTCCGTGATGTATATTTACCACATTTTCTTTATCCAGTCTATCATTGATGAGCATTTAGGTTGATATCATGTCTTTGCTGATGTGAATAATGCTTCAATAAACATATGGATGCATATATCTTTATAATAGAATACTTTATATTCCTTTGGGTATGTACACAGTAATGGGCTTACTGGGTCAAATGGTATTTCTGGTTTTAGATCTTTGAGGAATTGCTGCACTCTCTTCCACAGTGTTTGAACTAATTTACAGTCCTACAAACAGTGTAAAAGCATTCCTTTTTCTTCAAAACCTCAACAGCATCTGTTGCTTCTCAACTTTTTAATAATTGCCATCCTGACTGGCATGAGATGATATCTCATTGTGGTTTTGATTTGCATTTATCTAATGATCAGTGATGTTGAGCTTTGTTTCATATGTTTGTTGGCTTCATAAATGTCTTCTTTTGAGGAGTGCTTGTTTATGTCCTTTGCACACTTTTTAATGGGGTAGTGTTTCCTTGTAATTTTAAGTTCCTTGTAGACTTGGGATACTAGACCTTTGTCAGATGGATAGATCGAAACATTTTTCTCTCATTCTGTAGGATGTCAGTTCACTCGGATAATAATTTCTTTTGTTATGCAGAAGCTCATTTAATTACATCCCTTTTGTCAATTTTTGCTTTTGTTGCAATCAATTTTGGCTTTTCTGTCATGAAATCTTTGCCTGAGCCTATGTCCTGAATGGTATTGCCTAGATTTTCTTATAGGGAATTTGTAGTTTGGGGTTTTACATTTCAGTATTTACTTCACCTTTAGTTTATTTTTGTATAAGGTGTAAGGAATGGGTACAGTTTTAATTTTCAACATATGGGTAGCCAGTTCTCTTAGCACCATTTACTATATAGGATATCTTTTCCCCATTGCTTGGTTTTGTCAGGTTTTTGGAAGATCAGATGGTTGTAGAAGTGCAGTGTTATTTCTGCATTCCTTATTCAATTCCTTTTGCCTACGTGTCTGTTCTTGTACCAGTGCCATGCTGTTTTGTTTACTGTGGCCTTGCAGTATAGTTTGAAGTTGGGTAACATGATGCCTTCAGCTCCAGTTTTGTTCTTTTTGTTTAGGACTGTCTTGGATATTCAAGCTCCTTTTGGTTCCATGTAAATTTTAAAATAGTTTTTTTTTTTCTTTTTATAATTATGTGAAGATTGTCACTGGTAGTTTAATGAGAATAGCATCGAATCTATAAATTACTTTAGGCAGTATGATATTTTAATGACACTGATTCTTCCTATTTGTGAGCATCGGCTCTTTAAAAATTTGTGTCTTCTCTGATTTTCTCGAGCAGTGATTTGTAATTTCCTTGAAAAAGTCCTTCACTTCCCTTGTTAGCTGTATTCCTAAGAATCTTACTCTTTTTGTAACAATTGTGAATGAGAGTTCATTCATGAGTTGGATCTCTGCTTGCCTGTTGTTGGTGTATAGGAATGCTAGCTATTTCTGCACATATATTTTTATATCTTGAGACTTTGATGAAGTTGCTTATCAGCTTTGGAAGCTTTGAGGCTGAAATGATGGAATTTTCTAGACATAGAATCGTGATATATTTAAATAAAGTTAACTTGACTTCCTCTCTTTCTATTTGAATACATTTTTTTTTTTTTCTCTTGCCTGATTTCCCAACTAGAAATTCCAATCCTATGTTGAATAGGAGTAGTGAGAGAAAGCATCCTTGTTTGTGCTAGTTTTCAATGGGGAATGCTTCCAGCTTTTGCCCATTCAGTATGTTATTGGTTTTGGGTTTGTCATATATGGTTCTTATTATTTGGAGTTATATTCCTTCAATAACTAGTTTATTGAGAGTTTTTAACATGAAGAGTTGTTTAATTTTATCAAAGGCCTTTTCTACATCTCTTGAAATAAACATGTGGTTTTCATCTTTATTTATGTTTATGTGATGAATCACATTTATTGATTTGTGTTTGTTAAACCAATCTTGCATCCCGGGAATGAAGTCAACTTGATTATGGTGTATAAGCTTTTTGATGTGCTTTTGGACTTAGATAGCCAGTATTTTATTGAGAATTTTTGCATTTATGTTCATCAAGGATATTGCCCTGAAGTTTTCTTCTTTCGTTTTATCTCTGCCAGGTTTTTATAGCAGAATGATGCTGGACTCATAAAGGAATTAAGGAAAAAATTTCAATTTTTTGGAATAATTTTTGTAAAAATGGTATCAGCTCTCCTTTGTACCTCTGGTATAATTTAGCTGTAAACCTGTTGGGTCCTGGGTTATTTTTGCTTGGTAGACTATATATTACTGCCTTGATTTTAGAAAATTTTATTAGTCTATTCAGTGATACAATTCCATCCTGGTTCAGTCTTGGGAAGGTGTATGTGTCCAGGACTTTATTCATTTATTCTAGATTTTCTAGTTTATGTGCATAGGGATATTTATAGTATTCTCTGATGGTTGTTTGTATTTCTGTGAGGTCAGTGGTGAAGTCCCCTTTATTATTTCTGAGAGTGATTCTTCTCTCCTTTCTTCTTTGTTAGTCTAGCTAGTGGTGTATCTATTTTATTAATTTTTTTTTAATAAAACAGCTCCTGAATGTTTTAAGTTTTGAAGAGTTTTGTGTGTGTTTCTATCTCCTTCAGTTACACTCTGATTTTGATTATTTCTTGTCTTCTGGTAGCTTTAGGATTTGTTTGCTCTTGGTTATCTAGTTCTTCTAGTTTTGATGTTAGGTTGTTAATTTGAGATCATCCTAGCTTTTTGATGTGGAGATTTAGTGCTATAAATTTTCCTCTTATTACTGCTTAGCTGCACCCCAGAGATTCTGGTATGTTTCTCTTTGTTCTCATTGGTTTCAAGGAAATTCTTGATTTCTGTCTTAATGTCAGTATTAACCAATGCGTCATTCAGGAGCAGTTTGTTCAATTTCCATGTAGTTGTGTGATTTTGAGTGAATTTTTAAAATCTTGAGTTCTAATCTGATTGTGCTGTGGTATTAGATTGTTTGCTATAATTTCAGTTATTTTGCATTTGCTAAAGAGTGTTTTACTTGTGATTGTGTGATCAATTTCTGAGTAAGTGTCATGTGGTGATTAGAAGAATGTATATTCTGTTGTTTGAGGGGTGGAGAGTTTTGTGGATATCTATCAGGTCCACTTGATCCAGAGCTGAGTTCCGGTCCTAAATATCCTTGTTAGTCTTCTGTTTTGATGATCTGTGTAACACTGTCTGTGGGATGTTAAAGTCTCCCGCTATTTATTGCTTGGAATTCTAAGCCTCTTTGTAGGTCCCTAAGACCTTGCTTTATGAATCTGGGTGGGCCTGTATTGGGTGCACATGTATTTAGGACAGCTCTGATTGTTAAATTGAACACTTTACCTTTATGTAATGCCTTCCTGTCTCTTTTTAGATCTTTCTTGGTTTAAAGTCTGTTTTGTCATAAACTAGGATTATGACCACTGTCTTTTTCTATTTTCCTACTTCTTTATTTTGAGCCTATCTGTGTCTTTGAATATGAGGTACAGCTCTCAAAGACAGCATACCAATGGGTCTTGGTACTTTATCCATCTTGTCATTTTTTTGTCTTTTAATTGAGGCATTTAGCTTATTTATGTTTAAAGTTAGTATTGTTATGTATGAATTTGATCCTGTCACTGTAATGGTAGCTGATTATTTTGCAGACATGTTTATGTGCTTGTTTCGTAGTGTCACTGGTCTGTGTACTTCATTGTGTTTTTGTAGTGGCTAGTAACAGTTTTTCCTTTTTATATTTAGTCTTCCTTCAGGAGCTCTTGCAAGGCAAGCCTGGTGATTAATTCCCTCAATATTTGCTTCTCTGAAAAGGATCTTATATCTCCTTCATTTATAAAGCTTAGTTTGGCTGGATATGATATTTTTGGTCAGCAGTTTGTTTTTTCTTTAAAAATGTTGAATATTGAACCCCAATGTCTTCTGGCTTGTAGGGTTTCCACTGAGAGGTCTACTGTTAGTCTGATGGGCTTTCTTTTGCAGGTGACTTGGCCTTTCTCTCTGGCTGCTCTTAACATTGTTTTGTTTTTAATTTCGACCTCAGAGAATCTTATGATTATGTGTATTGGGAATGATATTCTCGTGGAGTGTCTTACTGGTGTTTTCTGCCTTTTCTGAATTAAAATGTTGATCTGTCCTGTTAGGTTGGGAATTTCTCCTAGGTGATACCCTGAAGGATGCTTTCCAACTTGGTTCCATTCTCCCCATCTCTTTTAGGTACCCCAGTCAGTCATATTTTTGGTTGTTTTACATAATCCCATATTTCTCAGAGATTTTTAATTTATTTTTATTTTTTTCCTTTCTTCTTGTCTGCTTGTCTCTTTCAGAAAGAGAGTTTTCGAGCTTTGAGATTTTTTTCCTCCACTTGGTCTATTCTGCTATTGATACTTGTGATTAGATTGTGAAGTTCTAGTGATGTACTTTTCAGCTTCATCTGGTTGGTTATGTTCCTGTTTAAACTGGTTATTCTGGTTATCAGTTCCTGTATTGCTCTATTACGATTCTTAGCTTCCTTGCATTGGATTACAACATGCTCCTTTAGCTCAAAGAAGTTCACTGTTACTCACCTTCTGAAGTCTACTTTTGTCAATTAAGCCATCTCAGCCTGAGCCCAATTTTGTTCTCTTGCTGGAAAGCTGTTGAGAACATTTGGAAGAAAAGAAGCATTCTGACTTTATGAGTTTTCAGCATTTTTGTGTTGATTTTTTTCTCCTCTTTGTAGGCTTATGTGTTTTTGATCTTTGAGGTTGCTGACCTCTGCATAGGGTTTTTGTGGGGCCTTTTATATTGATGTTGTTGTTGTTGCTTTCTGTTTGTTTGCTTTCCTTTTAACCGTCAGGCCACTGACTGTTAGCAGCTGCAGGGCTGCTGTAGTTTGCTGGGGTTTTACTTCAGACCCTACTTTCCTTGGTTTTCCCTGTACCTGGGGTTATCAACAGTGAAAGCTGTGAAACAGCAAAGATGGCAACCTGCTCCTTCCACTGGTATCTCTATCCTAGGGGGATACTGACCTCTTGCTAGCTGTACACTCCTATAAGAGATGTCTGGATGTCCATGTTGTGGAGTCCCACCCAGTCAAGAGGAACAGGATCAGGGACCTGCTTACAGAAGCCATCTGGCTGCTTTTGGTAGGGTGTGTGTACTGTGTTGTGGGGTCCCTTCCTTGTCCTGACTGTCTGGGCTCTCCAGAACTGGCAGGCTAAAACTGCTGAGTCAGAGATGGCGTCCACCCCACCCCCTGGGAGAGATCAGAGTTCTATTTATAAATGCCTGGCTGGAGTGACTGAAGGTCCCTACAGGGAGGCCTGACTCAGAGGAGGAATTGATTGGGGTCTTGCTTAAAGAAGCAGTCTGGGCATGATCTGGCAAAGCAAGTGTGCTACTTTGGGGGGACCCCTCCTCCTCTGGAATGTCTGGACTCACCAGAGCCAGCAGCCTGGAATGTAAAGTCAACCTAACAGAAGATATGGTGGCCACCCGTCCCCTCAGGAACTTACTCTCATTTCAGGCAGACTCAGTCTGTTGCCATTGGCTGGTTGATATTGCAAGCCATTGGGTCTTACCTTGTGAGGTGCAGTGGAAGTGGAGACTAAAGAATAATGCTGCCTGGCTTCCTGGATTCAGCCCTTTTTCTAGGAGAATGTACAGATGAATCTGCTTCCTTGCCAGGAATCCTTGGGCCGGAGTATATAAAACATCTGGTTCTCTGTGTGTACCTGAGCAGCTGCTCTGCTGAAACGCCACACAACTCTGTGTTGACCACAAGGCCCTGGTGGCACGGACTCCAGAGAGGATCTCCTGATCCACAGGGTTGCAAAGATCTCTGGGAGGAGTGCGGTTTCCTGGGTGCGGTTGCCCAATCACTGACTGCTTCTTTTGGCTGGGGGTGGGGATTCTCTTGACTCCATGCCACTTCCAAGTGGGCCAGTGACCCACCCTGTTTCTCTTCATGCTCCATAGGTGAAGTTGATTGCCAAGTCAGTTCCCTTGTGAGAACCTTGATATTTCAGTTGAAGGGGCTGAATTCATTCACTGCTTTCATTCCTCTCCCTGAGTGATGCTGATCCCAGTTGCTTCTAATTGGCCATCGTGGACCCTCCTTACAATCATAAATGTTTGTGGATCGGTAGGGTGCTAGGCTGTGGGAAAGAAGCTCCTATGTGTACAAACCTGGAGAGAAAATTCACTATGTGTGGACAACCATCCTTATTTTAGTCTTGTACCTCTCCAGAGACTAGCACTTGCTGTAATTGTTTTTTTTTTTTTTTTTTTTTTTTTGAACTTGATGTTTCTAATACTGAGGCTTGTGTGAGAGTGTACATTACAAATCTGCATGCTTCTGGTTAAATTTTCCATAATGAAAGCACTTAGGTTCCTGCATTTAGCACTTCACACATCAGTTACAATTAACTTATTTTTTATTGTTTTCATTCAAACCATTTGTCTCTTGTCTTATTCATAGTTGTAAATGTACACACTGTATTGTCTTATTGTCATTACAACAATTTTTCAGGAAGGAAGATAGATAATAAATAAAATAAATCTTTCATTTTTATCTTGTAATATTCTGTTACTAGACCACCTTTTTTCTTCATATGCATAAGCACTCAAGATCATACATTTACCTCTAAATACTGCCTTACATCCAATAAGTTTGAACATGGAGTATTTTCCTTATTTTTCTCTTATAATACTTATAACTTGTATGATGACTTATCTGATCCATACGATATAAGATTGGGGATTTAAGGCTGCTTTTTAGTTACTGATTTCTACTTCCTGATTTGACAGGTTTATTAGGTATGCATAATTTTAATTTTTGCTATCTGTTATGATTCACATTTTATAACGTTGTATGTGTGCTTGAAAAAAAAAGTGAGTATTGCCGGTTCGGTAGTTCATGCCTGCAATCCCAGAACTTTGAGAGGCTGAGGTGCATGGACCATGAGGTCAGGCATTTGAGACCAACCTGGCCAACATAGTGAAACCCCATCTCTACTAAAAATATAGCCAGGTGTGGTGGTGGGCACCTGTAATCCCAGCTGCTTGGGAGTCTGAGACAGGAGAATCGCTTGACCCTGGGAGGCAGAAGTTGCAGTGAGTCAAGGTCATGCCACTGCACTTGCACTCCAGCCTGGGCGAGAGTGTGAGACTCTGTCTAAAAAAAAAAGGAAAAGGAAAGACGTGAGCATTGCCTAACGATTGAATGTAGCAATCTATGTATACTCACCTGGTCATATATTTTCCAAATCACTTAGACCCTTAAATTGTATCTAGTTGAAGTAATATTTTCTGAAACAAGTCTATTAAAAGTTTCAACTGTGACTACGGATTTATCTAATTATTTTTATAATGCTTCAAATTTTGCTTTATGTATGTGTATAATATATTGTAAAGTGAATATAGTTACGTAATTGTTGCATATAATTTATATTATTATATTTCATTACTAATATGTAAGGATTCCATTTATTCTTAATAATTATTTTGGCATAGTCTACTTTGTCAATTATCTCTTTTGGTTTTGTTTCTTTGGTTTCATATTTCATTACTTGAAACTTTTCTGTACTTTTAATTTCAACATTACATGTGGTGTGTCTTTTATCAACATCACATTTCTGAATTTTTTTTCTATCCAATTTGAAAATCTAAAATGTCTAATTGTTAACTTTTTATGAGTACATATATTGTGTGTGCCAATTTTTACTTTTCGTTATTTCTATTTAATCCTGTTAAAAAGAGAGATGATTAGACAGAATTTAAAAATCAAGATTTACTCTATGCTTTCCACAAGGAATCTACTTTATAATATGAAGACTTTATAATATAAAACCATAGCAGGTCTTAAAGTAAAAGGTACTAGATGAAAAAAAAAAAAAAATCATCAGCTTTTTTGTTGTTTTTGTTTTTGAGACAGGATCTTACTCTGTCACCCAGACTGGAGTGCAATGGTGTGATCACGGCTCACTGCAGCCTTGACCTCCTGGGCTCAACCCATCCTCCCATCTCAGCCACCCATGTAGCTGGAACTACAGTTGTATGCCACCACACCTGGCTAATTTTTGTATTACTTGTAGAGACAGGGTTTCTCTGTATTGCCACGGCTGGTCTTAAACTCCTGTATTCAAGCGATCTGCCTGCCTCAGTCTCCCAAAGTACTGGGATTACAGGCATGAACCACCATGCCCAGTCAGCCATCAGCTTTAACCAATAGAATGCTAGACTAGCTATATTAATTTCAGAAAAAGTAGATTTCCAAAAAAAAATTTTTTGTGGACAAAAAGGAACATTTCACAATAAAAAAGGGGTTAACTTTCTAAGAATTCTAAGTGTGTGTGTACATAAGAAAAGAGCTTCAAATTAAATGAAGCAACTATTGACATAAATGAGTGAGAAACGTAGTTATCCATAATTTATTTACAGATGTGTCAGCACTACTCTCTCAGCAATTGAGAGAATGAAAAAGATAGTAAAGATATATATGATCTAAACAACCAAATTTACCTAATTGAAATTTATATTCCATTTCACCAAACAACAATAGATTATATATTTTTCTGAAGTGGACATCTAGAACTCTTTACCTAGGCAGACCATGTTCTGGGCCACAAAATAAATATTAACAAAGTTGACATAATAAAAACAATACAAAGGACGGGGTGTGGTGGCTCATGTCTGTAATCCCAGCATGTTGGGAAGCCAAGACAGGCAGATCACTTGATCTCAGTAGTTCAAGATCAGCCCAGGAAACATGGCAAAATCCCATCTCCACAAAAAAATACACAAAATTAACGGAGCATGGTGGCACGTGTCTGTCATCCCATCTACTCGAGGGGCTGAGGCAGGAGGATTGCTTGAATCCGGGAGGTTAGGGCTACAGTGAGCTGAGATCACGACACTGCAGTTTAATCTGGGGAACAAAGTGAGACCCTGTCTCAAATCAAATAAAGCAAAAAACAAAGAAAAAATACAGAGTACATCCTCAGAAAATGATGAATTCGAACTGCACATCAATAATGACAGTATATGAAAAAAATCACCAAATATTTGAAAATTAAATAATACACTTTAAAGTAACACAGGGGTCAAGAAGATAGTATTAACAGAATATTTAAAAAATATATTTAGAAGTAAATGATATGTAGATAATTATATGAAAATTTGTGATATAAAGTTCAAGCAGTGGATAAAAGAAAATGTATAACAATAAATTCTTACATTAGAAAACAAAAATAGTCTCAAATCCAATACCTCATCTTCCACCTAATGGAAATCGTTACAGAAAAGCAAAATAATCCCAAAACAGACAGATGGAAGAAAATTATAAAGATTTGATAATAAATAAATAAAACTGAATTTAGAAAAGAAAAGAATGGTAATAAATAATAAAAAAAAATCTGGTTCTTTGAAAAAAATCCACAACATTGATAAATTTTTAACCAGGTCAAAAAGGAAAACAGAGGTATGAATTTACAAATTATAAAGGAAAAAAGACAAAAATGTTGACTTCAAATATACTAAAGGAAGCAAGGGGGGATATGAAGAACAAGTATAACTCACAAATTAAAATTTTATTTTAAGCCAATCAAATTCTTTGAAAGACAAACCATGCAAACTGAATAAAATATTATTTGATTAGAATACTTCTGTTGAAACTTCATCTCCAGATAACGTTACTTAAACATTTAAAGAATAAGTAATACTAATTCTACTTTGACCCTTTCAGAAAATTAAAAAACCAAAAACAAACAAACAAACAAACAAACAAAAAAACAAAAAACACTATCTGCCTCATTTTCTTAGAGTCATTTTCCTAAATGCTAAAATCTGACAGAAACAGATTCTGCCAAAATGCCAGGCATAAAACTATTAACTAATATCATTTACAAATAGACAAAAAAAACACACATCCAAAATATTAATCAAAACCAGCAATATACAAAACTGAAAACACTGCTGCCAAATGGTGTTTATCTCTAGAATGTAAGTTTTATCAAATTCAAAAGAAATCATTATATAATTGTTTTCATATTAACAAAATAATGAAGAAAAATTAACCACGTATTCAGCAAAACCTGAACATCAATTTTTTAAAAATAAATCAGAAATATAAGAATTGAAAACAACTTCCAGAACCTAAAACGGGCAAATACAAAAACAGGTAAGTAACATCATATTTTATAATGAGGTTCTCAAAGATTTCTCCCCTCAGGAAAGACACAAATAAGTTCTTGATCACTATTCCTTATTCAACACAATATTGGAAATATTAGACAGGACAATAAAATAAGAGAAAGAGTGAGCCATATGCATTACAAAAGAAGGACTCCAACTGAACAAAAATTATAGCCACATGTATGTGATTGTCAATGGAAAACATCACGTATAGAAAAGCACATACAATTGTTATGTGAATTTCGCAAGGCTGCACGCTATAGGGTCTAATAGAAAACAAACAGTATTCTTTTATATAAAAAATATAAATTTGTGTATAAAATATATTATTTACTATTTCCTCCAAAAATGAAATAATTGGGAAATAAACTGTATATATGTGTGTGTGTGTGTGTGTATTTGTGTGTGTACAGCCTGCAGAACCATCAGCAAATTTAACCCTTTTTCTTAATAAATTACTCAGTCTCAGATATTTATTTATAGCAATGAGAGAATGATCTAATAAATCTTGGGATTGGCTAACTTCTTTAAGTCATGATGAAAATTGCAAAATCATTAAAAAATACAGCATAATATGAACATTATCAAAATTAAAAATTGGGGGCTTAAGAAAATAATAACTGAAAAGAATGAAAAGATAAACCATATACTGAGATAAACTCGTTGCAAATCACATATCTGATAAGACACATACAAATCTTTGATATATAAATAACTGTTAGAGTGAAAAAGATAATAAGAAAAACCCAGTAAATACTTGGATTGAAAAAAAATGAAGAAACATATCACCAAAGTTGATATCCAGATGGAAAACAAGCATATAAAAAGATGTTAAATACCATTAGTCACTAGGGAAATGCAAATTGAAACCATGAGGTATGACTACACAACTATTAGAACAACTAAAACAAAATTCTTTAAAACATGACGGGACTGCAAGGATACAAAGCAATTGGCACTCATATATTGGTGGAAATGCAAATTAGAACAGACAGTCTGGAAAGGTTAGCAGTTTCTTGTAAAGTTATAAAGCATTAGTTAGCAATTTTACTTCTAGGAATTTTTCCAAGTGAAATGAAAGGAAATATCCACAGAAAACTTGTATGTGAATGTATGTATACAGAATTTTTATATATGTTTTAAAATCTGAGCGAAAACAAACAAGATCAACCAAAATGACATTCAATAGATGGATTAATAACCAAACTCTAGTACACCACTGCAATAAATAATAGCAATAAGTAAATTTTAAAAATTAAAAAAAATAATAAAATATGAATTCACACAACAAGATGGATAACTTTTATTTGAATTTTGTGAGGTGAAAATGCACAGATCACTGATGGTGTTTACATGAATCTTGGGAAAAGATACAACTACAGGGATAGAAAACAGATTAGTTAGGGGTTGGATGTGTGGGATGCCAGGGGGAGGTAATTACAAAGAGGAACTCCAAAGAATTTCAAAGTGATGAAATAGTTTGATATTTGATGCTATTGTATTGTATAATCTTTGTATTTGATAAAACCCATAGAACTGTATATCACAAAAAGTGAATTTTATCATATGTCAACTTTGAAAATTTAACCATGATATTGGGAGAACACACATGTAATCCACACCATAACAAATGTGTATAAATGTATTAGAAATGCATGCAGTAAGTACACTAAAGGAGTTAGATAATACAGTAGCTGACCTAAGTAACTTTGGAAAAGAGTGCTTCGTCTAGATAATCTATGGCTAAAGACAGTAAAAACTGCATATAAACACTGTGCTATAATTTGAAAATTTGTTTCTCATAGATTTGCAAGTTAGTAATTTTGAAATGATTTGGTATATATGCTAGGGTTGAACAAATAGGTGAATAAGCCACTGGGCGCGGTGGCTCACGCCTGTACTCCCAGCACTTTGGGAGGCCGAGGCAGGCGGATCATGAGGTCAGGAGATGGAGACCATCCTGGCTAACACAGTGAAACTCCTTCTCTACTAAAAATACCGCCCCCCCCCCAAAAAAAAAAAAAAAAAAAAAAAATAGCCGGGCGTGGTAGCCGGCGCCTATAGTCCCAGCTACCTGGGAGACTGAGGCAGGACAATGGCGTGAACCCGGGAGGCGGAGCTTGCAGTGAGCCAAGATTGCACCACTGCACTCCAGCCTGGGGGTCAGAGCGAGACTTCATCTGAAAAAATAAATAAATAAAATAAAATAAATTGTAGGTTTCTAAATTATTCACTGTCAATGAAAGCAGTTACAGAGAAGGAATACTAGAATGAATTCTGAGATTCTGATTTGGAGTCAGATATATAAGCATGAATCCGTGCTTGTTTTAACTTTTATAAAAATAAATATCAAAATAAATATAGATATGACTGAATACGCATTTATTTCTTAACTGTCGTCCTTGAAAATTTCTAAGAGTAGTGACACATTAGTAGCAATATGCGTCACTAATGTCTAGATATTGGTTACTAAATATTATTCTCTAGTCAAAGGATGCTTTACAAAAATATCTGGTTCTAGGGCAAATCTGGGAAAATACAAAATGTATTTGTACAACCTTGTGATGACAGGAGTAAGATAATTCTTTAAAACTTGAGAAAAAATGTCAACAAAAAGAGGATCAAAAGTTAAAAGAGTTCTTAATGAGCCAAACTAAAACAATCTGATAAATAAAATAAAAAATGATAGTGCCACTTTAGCTGATGACTCTCAGATGTTGGAAGAAAACTGGTTCTCCTTGCTGTCTTTGGTAGGAAAGCATTAAAAAACTGACCCCACAGTATAAACATGGATTCTTTCTATTCTCTTTCTCAGAATAAATAATATACAAAGATCTAATTTTTAATAATTAGACTAAATAATAAACACTATAAAGGTCTAACAAAAAATTCAGGATCTAATTTAAGGTATCTTTTTTCGACAACCAAATGTTTGACCTTGCCTTCTCATGAGTACCTGACAGGCAGAGAAGTATTGGATGTTATTGCTGATACTTTCTGACTTCCAGCTTGCTCAAAGAAAATGGAGGTATTCATCAATGGCCATAGAACAATTACTTTGCAGGCATATGTTGTAGATGTTTTTCCTCCCATCTTAAGCTATGCCTACAAAAGCATTTATCCTATACACAGGTAGGGCAATTACCTTCCAAAGGTAGCCCTAGATTATGGTTTCACTTTGTCAGGGTAAATTCAGATCACCTGAGACTATCATAGGTCCAGTGCTGTCCTAGAATACACTGGCAATTGTGTTGACACTGTAAAAGCGATAGATAGATAGACAGATAGATAGATAGATAGATAGATAGATAGATAGATAGATAGATAGATAGATAGATAAAAATATATATATCATATATATGATAAAGGTTAAACATCTTAGGAGCTAAATATGTAAAGGAGCTTTAGTTTTTTAAAGCAAAAGGTGTGTATATTTTTAATATAAGCTAAGCATATATGAAATAATATACATTTAAATAATGAATAATACTGATTAGAATATTAGTTTAATAAAACATTTATTTGGTTCTCTACTGACCTTCTAGGCACAAAAATCAGTTCAAAAGTCCTGAATGAAGAAAGCTTCATGGACAATAACGAAGGAAAACTGGGAGCTGAAATGTGAGAGAAAGATTCAAACTCTTAGAAGAGGGTATTTAATGATTTAAGTTGAAAGAAAAGTGTGTGCGTATGAAGAGGGTAAGATTTAGAATGGTATCTCAAGGCGAATGGGAATCAGCTTTGGCTGGAATGATAAGTCATTTTGAAATTGGTAGAAACATTGTAGAGACCTATTATAGGAGTTCCAAAATGCCAAAGGAAAATGAAAAGTTTAATCCACAGACAGTTTAGAAGGGCATTAAAATGGTGGCAGATTCTTTAGAGACATTTTGTTGACATTGTAGAAGTGAATGGAGAAAAAGTTATTTGAAGAAAAGACAAAACAGAGGCTACTTTAGGTAATAGACAATATGGGAATATAGGCAGTGATAGAAATGAAGAAAAGAGTGAAGTATGGACAGGGACAATTTAGAAGAAGAAAGAACAGATTAAGGGAATAAGAAAAAAGGCAAGTTGATTAAGTAAAATCACGTTTCCAATAGAAATAATGGATTTGGTTGGGGAGCTAGTTTACTAGCATAAGAAATTTATAACTATAATTTTAATTTAAATATTTATCTTAGATATGAACCTAAAATAAGATATATAAATGTATCAGCAACTTTTTTAGGATGTCAAATAAGAGAAGATTATTTCTGTAAACATCGTCAGTGTTCATCTCTTTTGTTTTATTGTCTTTTTTTTGAGATCTCTCTCACTCTAGTTTTTAGATTTTTTCACTTAAATTTTGTAATCAAACTAACAGATTTCTTTAAATTCTATCGTGTTTGCAGATAACTTTTCTGATAAAGATAATAGATTTTCTCACATTTTCATTTCATTTAAATAGATTTGGATGCTTCTATCACACTGAGATAGGTTATTTTTCATCCTATTGGAGTTAGTCCTTTGTTTTAAGAAGTTTTAGGCAAATATATGTCAAGCCAGATAATATTCAAATGGGACTTTACTACCTGTAGCATATCTGCCCTAATTCCATACATTTTTCTTCTCTTTCTACATGTACCATCTCTAGTCCTTACAGTCTTTTCTGTTGGCCAAATTTCTATGAAACAATTATTATTTTTCACCTCCTATCTGCGTCATCTATTTGCTGTTGTTTTGGGAAGCTGCTGCAGCTCTTAATGCCATTTAATTTTTGGAATTCATATCGACTTCTATAAATATATTTTCACAGCAGAACATTTTTTCCTCAATGTGCCATATTATCCACTATAAGCTAATCCTCTGTATTATTCTAATCATTCATTCAACAAATATTTATGGAATACATAGTATGTGCAAGCATAGACTAGTATTAGTGACAGTACAAGAAATGGAACCCGTATTTCCGTCCTCCTTAAGTTATGATCTAGTAAAGCTGGTGGCAGGGCAAGAGGTAATGCAGAATAAATAAATAAAATGTACAGTCTATTAGAAGGTGGTAAGTTACAAAAAAATTAAAAATAAATGTAAAATAATAAAAAAATTTAAAAAATGACCAGAAACTACACATTGAGTGTGAGCGAGATGGAATGTGAGCAGACTTTGAATTTTAAATAAAATGTTAATGAAAAAATAAAAACATAAGTAAAGCTCAGAAGGAGGTGATAAATCAAACCCTGGATCTAGCTAAGGGTAAACTATCCCAGGCAGAAGTAGCATAAGCAAAAGCCCTACAACAAGAATGTACTCAAAATGTTTAAGTTACAGAAAAAAGCCGGGGGATAGGGAGCAGAGTGAGTGAAGGAAAGAAAGGTAGTAGATGATGTCGGAGAGGAAATTGGGAGCCTCATCATGTGGAGCCTGTGTGGTCATTGTACATCCTCTGGATTGTATTTTAGTTAAGTCCAAAGCCACCAGAGCATATTAAGCAGAAGAATAATCTTAGTGTCTTCTGTTTGAAAGATCTCAAACTCTAAATTTCTCTCTACTTTCATATTAATAAACTATTATTTTTCCTTCAACGCTTTGCACGACATTTTTAAAATGTCATCCCAAATCAAACTTTCCTAACAAAATAGAACAACAAAAATACATTATTAGCACCATCCTTTCTCACTTTTGAACGTGCAGCCAACACCACTAATTGAGTACAGTACAATAGCATGCCTTGTTGAGCCTGATAAAGTTTTTGAATCCTTTCCATATTAATTCCTCAAGTAACCACTAACAATCAGTTGAAGTTAGAACCCAAAATGAAGCCTGTTAGCCCATATTACGAACTCCGTTTTGCCATCACATGCCACCATTCAACTCTGGATTATGGAACTTGTCACTCTGTCTATACTAGAAATTCTGGGATCTTTTGCTTCCTATCACCCTTAATTTTTTAAGACTTGATTCAACCATAGTGTAGACAAATCTTTTCTTATATCTTCAATTTGATAGATGTTTATGGAGACAGTCAGAAACATGTTGATTAATTTCATTTTTAAATCTTTAACAAAAACTTTAAAAAATTCAAGTTCTATTTTCTCATTGATTTAAACTTAATTGCTTCTCTACATATTTTATCAATTTACTATATTAAATTTATTTTTTTCAATTTTTCTGCCCTGAATTTTTTTTTAAACAAGCAAACAAACAAGAAAATCTTGGTTTCTCAACTGATCTTATCACTTACTGTTCTAATGAAAAACTGAGATTTTCTGATATGAGTTCTCTGAATGTTCTACATCTTTACCTCTATTGCACTTGGCTCTCCTTCATATCTGAGTTGCTCTTTCTGGACACTTCTATCTTATGCCTTAAAGAGTCTTATCACTGGTCATTTCCTTGCCTTGTGGTTTGTTTTTATATTACATCTTTAAACACTTAAAATATTTTTAAAAATTGCATGTTTTCCCTTTGTTAAAAGCAACTTTAGAGAGTTGGCGGAGCAAGACAGCTAAATAGAAGCATCCACTGATAACATCCTCCCTGCAAGAACACCAAATTGAGCAACTATCCACTTGAATAAAAGCACCTTCATAAGAATCAAATATCAGGTGAATGGTGACAGTATCTGGTTTTAACTTCAAATCACTTAAAGAGGCACTGGGAGGGTAGGAAAGAAAGTTTTGAATTGCTGATGTCACCCCCTTCACATTCCCTGGCACCAGCCACATGGCATGGAGAGAGAATCTATGCACTTGGGAGAGGGAGAGCACAGTGACGGTGGGACATTATTTGGGAACGCAATGCTTCCCTGTTACCTCAGAAAGCAACACCAGGAACAATTCAGTCAGCACCCACAGAATGAACATTTGAACTAGCCCCAGACAGAGGAGAATTACCCTTGCCAGGGGCCAAATCCTAAGTACTGGGAAGCATTGACACCAAGGGATAAAGTCCTCTAGGTTCTAAATAAATTAGACAGACAGTAAAGGCACAAGGACTCCAGTTTCTGGGCAAGTCCTGGTGTTGTGTTGGGCTTAGAATTGGTGAAGTTGAAGCACATGTGACATAATGAGATGAGCCTGTGTGGCTAAAAGAGTGCTTGTGCTACCCCTCAGGCAACCAAAGGCAGTGAAGTTTGCAGCTCTGGCAAAGAGTTCTTTCTTCCATTTGAGGAGAGGAGAGGAAAGATAAAAAAGGACTTTTTCTTACAACTTGGATACCAGCTCAGCTGCAGTAGGATAGGGCAGCAGACAGAGTCCTGAAGCCCCCATTCCACGTCCTACCTCCTGGATGACATTTCTAGACATATGCCGGGCCAAAAGGGAGCCTGCTGCAAAAAGATCCAGTCCTAGTAGGATTCATATCTTCTGACTAAAGAGCCTGTAGGCCCAGAACAATCAGTAGTAGCCAAGCAATACTCACCATGAGACTTGGGTGAGACTCAGAGATGTTCTGGCTTCAGGTGTGACACAGCATACTGCCAGCTGTGATGGCTGTGAAGAGAGACTCCTTCCGATTGGGAAAATAAAAGGAAAAAGTAAAGGGAACTTTATCTTGCATCTTAGATGTCAGCTCAGGCACAGTGGGTAGAACACTAAGTGGCCTCCTAGATTCCCTGATTCCACATTTTGACTTTTGGCAGAATTTCTGGATCTTCAAAGAGCCCAGTGTCCTGAAGGGAGAGTCTCAGGCCTGGCAGCACTCCCCACAAGCTGACAGAAGGGCCCTTGGGCCTTCAGTGATCATCTGCAGTAACCAGGCATTATTGCCACAAAACTTGCCATGAGGAGAGATGCCTCTGCATCAACAAACAGCTAACTCTTCAATGCCAGACACCAGTGAACATCCACCAAGCATCACGACCATCCAGGAAAACATGACATTACCAGACAAACTAAATAAGGCACCCAGGACCAACTGTAGAGAGACAGAACTATGGCAACAATCAGACAGGGAATTAAAAACAGCTGTTTTGAAGCAAAGCAAAGTAATTCAAGACAACACAGAATCCTATCAGATAAATTCAACAAAGATATTGAAATAATTAAAAAGAATCAAACACAAAATCTAGAACTTAAAAATTCTATTGACAGACTGAAAAATGCATCAGTCTCTTAATAGCAAAACTGATCAAAGAGAAGAAAGCGTCAATGAACATGAAGACTGTCTATTTGAAAATGCACAAAGAAGACAAAATAAAGAAAGAATAAAACATGCTTCAAGATCTAGAAAATTGGCTCAAAAAGGGCAAATCTAAGAATTATTGCACTTAAAATGGAGGTAAAGAGATAGGGGTGCAAAATTTATTCAAATAGATAATAACAGAGAACTTCTCAAACCTAGAGGAAGGTATCAATGCTCATGCACAAAAAGTTTATAGAATACTCAGCAGATTAACCTAATAAATAAGACTAAATAAGACTACCTAAAGACATTTATTAAGGAAACTCCCAAAAGTAAAGTATTAAGAAAGGATCCTAAAGCAGACAGAAAAAGGAAATGAATAACACAAAATGGAGCTCCATTACACCTGGAAGCAGAATTCTAAGAAGAATCTTTACAGGCCAAGAGAAAAAGGCATGACATGTTTAAAGCACTGAAGGAAGAAAGAAGTGTGTATTCTAGAACAGTATGTACAGCAAAAATATACTTCAAATATGAAAACGAAATAAAGACTTACCAAAAGAAGCAAAAGCTGAGGAATTTCAACACCAAACCTGCCCTACAAGGAATACTAAAGGGAATTCTTCAATCTGAAAGAAAAATATGTCAATGAGCAATAGGAAATCAACAGGGCCGGGCACAGTGGCTTACACCTATAATCCCAGCACTTCGAGAGGCCAAGGTAGGCAGACTGCTTAAGTTCAGGAGTTTGAAATCGGTCTGGACGACATGGCTAAACCCCATCTCCACCAAAAATACAAAAATTATCTGGACATGGTGGCACATGCCTATAGTTCCATTTACTCAAGAGGCTGAGGTAGGAGAATCACTTGAACACAAAAGGTGGAGGTTGAAGTCAGCAGATGTCACACGACTGCACTCTAGCCTGGGTTATAGGAGTTAAAGCCTATCGAAAAGAAAGTAAGAGAGAAAAACAGAAATAAAGAAAAGAGGAGAGGAGAGGAGAGGAGAGGAGGGGAGGGGAGGGGAGGGGAGGGGAGAGGAGAGGAGAAGAGAGGAGGAAGGAAGGAAAGGAGGAAGGAAGGGAGGGAGGGAGGGAGGAAGGAAGGAAGGAAGGAAGGAATGAAGGAAGGAAAGAAGGGAAAGAAAAGAGGAGAGGAGAGAAAGAAAAAAAGGGAAAGAAAGAAAAAGAAAGAAAGAGAGAGAGAGAGAAAGAAAGAAAGAAAGAAAGAAAGAAAGAAAGAAAGAAAGAAAGAAAGAAAGAAAGAAAGAAAGAAAACTGAAAATATAATACTCACTGGTTATTGTAAGTGCACAGAAAAACACAGAATATTATACCAAAGAAATTTTAGTGTGTATATTACAAATACCTTGAGTGGCAACATTAAAATTTGAACAAATCAAACGTAATAGCTACAACTTATCAAGACATAGACAGTACAATAAGATATAAATAGAAAAAAATGTTAATGAATAGGGAGAAACGTGAACATTTGGTCTTCGTCTGTTTTCCCTTTGCTTGTTAGTTTTTTGTTTGTTTATACAATCAGAATTAAGTTATTATTAGTGTAAAATAATTGGATATAAGGTATTATTTGCAAGCATTATGGTAACCTCAAATCAAAAAACATACTAGAGAAACATACACACACAAACCAAGAAATTAAAACAGAACACCAAAGAAAATCACCTTCACTTAAAGAAAGACGAAAAAAGTAAAGATGAAAGAGAAGACTACAAAATACCCAAGAAACAAATAACTAAATACAGAAGTAAATCTTTATCTGTCAATCATATCAATGAATATAAATGGGCTAAACTCTCTGTTCAGAAGATATTGAATGGTTGAATGTATAAAAAAGAAAAACCCAATAGTCTGTTGACTACAAGAAATACACTTCACCTATAAACAAACACATAGACTGAAAATAAAGAAATAGAAAATGATATTCTGTAAAAATGGAAACCAAAAAAGAACAAGAATAGATATATCAGAGAAAATATACTTCAAGGCAAAAATTATAAAAAGGGACAAAGAATATCGTTATGTAATGATGCAGTTTCAATTCAGCAAGAGCATGTAACATGTAACGATTTTAAATATATAAACACCTGTCCGGAGCCGTGAGGCCCGGAAATTGCCGCGGCCTCTGTTGCTTAAGCTCCACATTGCAGAGACAAGATGGCACACTTCCTGGTTCTTCATCATCAACTTTCCCCGCACGCGCGAACTTTTCCCGCATGCACGTAGATAACTTCCCACACCCGGGAAAGACTAAGTCTACCGAGCATGCGCCTGGTGACGTCTCTCATTATTCTCCTCCCCACCTGCTCTGCCGCACTTCCTCTTCCCTGCCAGCCTATATAAGGCATTGCACCACTGCCATTAAATGAGACTTGATCAGGATACTGTCTTGTCTCCATTTCTTGTGTCTCTTGTCTCTCTAAATTCCCACCCCCTCCTCTAACGTCTGTGTTAACAATCCCGCTGGATGGGCCACGTGGCGTCCAAATGCAGGGCTTGGATAGGAGGGAACTACGTGAGGAAGAGGGCGCATAGAAAGGCCGGCAACTAAAGTGAAAGAAAAATCCCTCCGGCCGTTGCGGGAGCCTGCTGCATCGGAGTTGAGGGTAAGTTACGCTCCCGAAATGGGACAAGAATTAAGCCAGCATCAAATCTACATAGGACAATTAAAAGAGGCTTTAAAGACACGGAGAGTAAAGGTTAAAAGTGGTGACTTATTTAGATTTTTTGATTTTGTGAAAGATACCTGCCCTTGGTTCCCACAGGAAGGAACCATTGATATAAAAAGATGGCGGAGGGTGGGAGACGCCTTTCAAGATTATTATAATACCTTTGGACCAGAAAAAATTCCTGTAACCGCCTTTTCTTATTGGAATTTAATCAAGGATCTAATAGATAAAAAGAAGGCCTATCCACAAGTAATGGCTGCGGTCACCCAGACTGAGGAGATTTTAAAGGTCAGTTCTCAGACCGACCTCAGGAGCCCCCCACCAGACAAAGAAGTAGATCTTATTTCTCTTGAAAGTGATGACGAGGGGACCAAGGCTCCTTCTGTAAAAGACAAAGTGATGCTAGGCAAGAAAAAGCCCAAAAAACACCCAGTTCTGCAAACATCACAAAAAGATAAAAGTAAAGACAATCCTGACCTTTCAGATGTAAATTGGGATGACTTAGAGGAAGAGGCAGCTAGATATCATAATCCTAACTGGCCTCCCTTTTTCTCGCATCTGCCTCCCTATAACGGGACACGTGGCGCTTCTGCACCCAACGTAATGGCGGTAGTCAATCCAAAAGAGGAACTCAAAGAAAAAATCACTCAGCTTGAAGAGCAAATTAAGCTAGAAGAGTTACATCAGTCACTAATCACTAGGCTGCAAAAATTAAAAACAGGAAATGAGAGTGTAACTAATTCAGAGAATATGGGAGGCTTCCCTCGCCCACCTCAGCGGCCCGGACAACATGTCCCAAAAGGAAGATTTTCTACTAGCCGAGACAGGGAAGAATCCTCCCCTAAAGATATCTTCCTGGTAACTGAAACTGTAGATGGCCAGGGTCAGGCCTGGAGGCATCATAATGGATTTGATTTCACTGTCATAAAAGAATTAAAAACTGCTGTTTCTCAATATGGAGCTACTGCTCCATACACTCTTGCTATAGTAGAGTCTGTGGCCGATAACTGGCTTACTCCAACAGATTGGAACACACTAGTGAGAGCAGTCCTCTCAGGGGGAGATCATTTGATTTGGAAATCGGAGTTTTTTGAAAATTGCAGAGATACAGCCAAAAGAAACCAACAGGCAGGAAACGGTTGGGACTTTGATATGTTAACTGGCTCAGGTAATTATATCGACACTGATGCTCAGATGCAATACGACCCTGGACTATTTTCACAAATCCAGGCGGCCGCTACAAAAGCCTGGAGGAAACTCCCTGTTAAAGGAGACCCAGGAGCTTCGCTCACTGGAGTCAAGCAGGGACCTGATGAACCATTCGCAGACTTTGTACATAGGCTCATAACAACCGCAGGAAGGATTTTTGGTAATGCCGAGGCGGGTGTAGATTATGTTAAACAATTGGCTTATGAAAATGCCAATCCAGCTTGTCAAGCGGCAATCCAACCTTATAGAAAGAAAACAGACTTAACTGGATATATCCGTCTCTGTTCAGACATTGGGCCCTCCTATCAACAGGGTTTAGCAATGGCCGCAGCTTTAAGTGGACAAACCATAAAAGACTTCCTTAATAATAAGAACAAAGAAAAAGGAGGGTGTTTTAAATGTGGCAAAAGGGGACATTTTGCAAAAGATTGCCACGGGGATTCAAATAAAAACTCTGAAGCAAAGGTTCCAGGCCTTTGCCCAAGGTGTAAAAGAGGAAAACATTGGGCTAATGAATGTAAATCTAAAACTGACAGTCAGGGAAATCCTTTATGATCCCAACAGGGAAACGGGATGAGGGGCCAGCCCCAGGCCCCAAAACAAGCTTATGGGGTGGTCAGTTTTGTACCAACCAACAACAATCCGTTTCACAACTTAGCAGAGCAACCCCAGGAAGCGCAGGATTGGACCTCTGTTCCACCTCCCACACAGTATTAACCCCTGAAATGGGACCCCAGGCCCTAGGTACAGGTATATATGGGCCCCTACCCTCCAACATGTTTGGATTAATCCTAGGAAGAGGCAGTGCCACTATGAAAGGCCCACAGGTCTTTCCAGGAGTAATCGATGACGATTATATTGGAGAAATTAAAATTATGGCCAGGGCTGTTAACAGTATCATTACTGCTCCTCAAGGGGATAGAATAGCACAGTTAATCCTATTGCCTTTGGTTAAAACTACTAATAAAATCCAACATCCTAACAGAGGAACGGGAGGTTTTGGATCTTCAGACATATATTGGGTACAGCCAATTACTGATCAAAAGCCCTCCCTGACCTTGTGGCTAGATGGCAAGTTGTTTACAGGGTTAATAGATAAAGGGGCTGATGTAACCATCATCAAACAAGAGGACTGGCCCTCTCACTGGCCTACCACAGAGACTTTAACTAACTTAAGAGGAATTGGGCAAAGCAGTAATCCCAGACAAAGCTCTAAATACCTCACCTGGAAAGATAAAGAAAATAACTCAGGTCTCATTAAACCATTTGTTATCCCTCAATTGCCTGTTAATCTTTGGGGCCGAGACCTACTCTCCCAGATGAAAATTATGATGTGCAGCCCTAACGATATAGTTACTGCACAAATGCTAGCCCAAGGTTATAGCCCCGGAAAAGGACTGGGAAAAAGGGAAAATGGTATTCAACAGCCTATTCCAGCCTTAGGACAATCTAACACAAAGGGGTTTGGAAATTTTTAGCTTTGGCTATTGACATGCCTGCACCTCAAAAGTGCGCTGACCCCATAACATGGAAGTCGGATGAGCCTGTTTGGGTTGATCAATGACCTTTAGTTAATGAAAAGCTAATTGCGGCCCAACAGTTAGTGCAGGAACAGCTAATGGCAGGGCATATTGTGGAGAGTAACTCTCCCTGGAATACACCCATATTTGTTATCAGAAAAAAGTCCGGTAAGTGGAGACTCTTACAAGATTTAAGGGCAGTAAACGCTACTATGATCCTCATGGGTGCCTTGCAGCCTGGACTACCCTGTCCGGTAGCAATCCCTCAAGGATATTTTAAAATTATCATAGACCTTAAAGATTGCTTTTTACAATTCCCCTTCATCCTACTGACCAAAAACGATTCGCCTTTAGCTTACCATCTATAAATTTTAAAAAACCAATGAAGTGATACCAATGGAAAGTGTTACCTCAAGGTATGGCCAACAGTCCCACCTTGTGTCAAAAATATGTGGCTACAGCCATACACTCAGTTGGAGAGACATGGAGCAAATATACATTATACTTTACATGGATGATATCCTCATAGCAGGAAAAGTGGGAGAACAAGTTCTACAGTGTTTTGCTCAACTCAGACAAGAACTAACCACAGCGGGGTTACAAATAGCTCCAGAAAAAATACAACTACAAGACCCTTATACATATCTAGGTTTTCAAATAAATGGACCTAAAATTACCAATCAAAAGGCCGTTATCCGTAAAGATCAGTTACAAAACCCTTAATGATTTCCAAAAGCTCCTTGGAGACATAAATTGGCTCTGGCCATACTTAAAACTCACCACGGGAGACTTAAAACCTTTATTCGACACCCTGAGAGGTGACCCCAACCCTAAGTCCCTTAAGTCGTTATCAAAAGAAGCTCTTTTATCACTTAATAAAGTAGAGGTGGCCATTGCTGAGAAATTTGTTACTAACATAGACTATTCACAGCCATTAACCCTTTTAATATTTAACACAACACTAACACCTACTGGTTTATTCTGGCAAAATAACCCTATTATGTGGGTCCACTTGCCTTCATCACCCAAAAAGGTATTACTCCCCTATTATGATGCCATAGCAGATTTAATTATTCTAGGGAGAGACAATAGCAAAAAATATTTTGGAATTGAACCCTCTATGATCATACAACCTTATTCTAAGCCACAAATCCATTGGCTAATGCAAAACACTGAAACGTGGCCGATTGCTTGCGCCTCTTATGCCGGTAACTTAGATAACCATTACCCGCCAAACAAGCTTATTCAATTTTGTAAACTACATGCTTTTGTCTTCCCTCATGTCATCAGTAAAACACCTTTAGACAATGCCTTATTAGTGTTTACTGATGGGTCATCCACAGGAACTGCTGCATATACCTTTGCAGACACCACTGTTAAATTCAAAACCAGCCATACCTCGGCTCAGTTAGTAGAATTACAGGCCCTAATCGTGGTGCTGTCAGCCTTCCCTAATCAGGCCCTTAATATTTATACCGACAGTGCATACTTAGTTCACTCAATACCTTTACTTGAGACCGTAGCACAAATCAAACATGTGTCAGACATAGCCAAGTTATTTTTACAATGCCAACAGTTAACACACAATAGAACAACACACTTCTTTCTTGGACACATTAGAGCTCATTCAGGATTACCAGGACCTCTATCCCAGGGCAACCAACTGGCTGATATGGCAAGCAAGACGGTAGCCATAGCTACAAAAACAAACCTAGCCCAAGCACAGGCTACTCATGCCTTACACAATCTTAATGCTCAAACTTTGAGACTTATGTTTAAAATAACTAGAGAACAAGCAAGACAAATAGTCAAACAATGTCAGACCTGTGTAACACACCTACCAGTCCCTCACTTAGGAATTAACCCAAGAGGACTAGTTCCCAACATGATCTGGCAAATGGATGTCACTCATTATTCAGAATTCAGTAACTTAAAATACATCCATGTATGTATAGATACATTTAGTGGATTTATACTGGCCACCCTACAAACAGGCGAAGCTACCAAGCATGTCATAGCTCATCTACTACACTGTTTCTCTATAATTGGAAAGCCTAAACAACTAAAAACAGACAATGGTCCTGGCTATACATCCAAAGCCTTCCAAGACTTCTGTCTTAAATTACAAATAAAACACATTACTGGAATTCCCTATAACCTTCAAGGACAAGGAATAGTTGAAAGAGCTCACCTATCCTTAAAAGCCACCATTGAAAAAATAAAAAAGGGAGAATGGTACCCTACTAAGGGCACCCCTAGAAACATTCTTAATCACACACTCTTTATTTTGAATTTTTTAAATTTAGATGATCTGAACAAATCAGCAGCTGATTGATTTTGGCATTCTGATTCCAAAAAACAGTTTGCCATGGTTAAGTGGAAAGACCCATTAGACAATACATGGCATGGTCCAGACCCAGTGTTAATCTGGGGAAGAGGCTCAGGTTGTGTTTTTTCCCAAACTCATGATGCAGCCAGATGGCTGCCAGAGTGACTGGTAAGACAGGTACCTAACAATGGTCAATCCAGGGAGTAACTCTCTCCCTGAGAGTACCCTTTCCTTCTATTACAGAGATGAACTCCAACTACAGGCCCCTCTGGACCTTAGTGATGACTTGCCAAGTATTCCAGGTTCATGCCGGCTTCGGTGATCCACGTGAGGCCCTTATGCATATACAACAATGGCACGGTAAGCCCTTGATTGCTATGGGGGATATGTGACCTACCCTCCAAATAAGTACCTCTCAACTGTGTCCTGCTCTGCTCACACAGCATACCTGCCTAGTGACTCCCTCAAATGGAGGTGTGTGTCAACCCCTAGGATATCTGACGGAGGGGGCGTTACAACTTGCCCTTGTGACACATTTAAGGCTACTATGCACAGCTCCTGCTACGCCACTTATCAAGAATTCACCTCTGGCAATAAGACATACTATACTGCTATCTTAGCTACAACTAGAAACCCCACTATAGGGGCCAGTAATGTCCCTACAGTTTTAGGAAATAACCATAACCTTGAAGTGGCTGGCTGCACTGGTACAATAGGCCAGCCTGTCTGCTGGAATATTCATCCTGCTCTCCATACCTCTGACGGAGGGGGCCCACAAGATAGGGTCCGGGAAATTATGGTGCACAAAAAACTTGAAGAGTTGCAAAAATCTCTATATCCAGAAATTCGCTACCACCCTTTGGTTCTGCCCAAAATCCAAGGGAAAGAAAAAATTGATGCCCAGACTTTTGACCTGCTCACTGCTACTCATAATCTGCTCAATAATTCCAACTCTAGTCTAGCCAATGACTGCTGGCTATGTTTACCGTTAGGAGATCCCGTTCCTCTTGCCATACCAGCAATGACTTAAACTATACATACAATACTTCCTGCACCATAATTCCTCCCCTTCAAGTGCAGCCCCTAGAATTTTCTAACTCCCCTTGCTTCTACTCCCCTTTCCTCAATAACACCTACGACATCGATGTAGGAATCGTTGAATTCAATAATTGTTCCATCACAACAAATATTTCCCAATCGCTGTGTGCCCCAAACAGTTCAGTTTTTATATGTGGCAATAATAGAGTGTATACCTATTTGCCTGTAAACTGGACAGGACCTTGTGTCTTAGCCACTCTTCTGCCAGATATAGACATTATCCCTGGAGATGAACCTGTACCTATTCCAGCTGTAGATCACTTTTTGGGAAGAGCCAAAAGGGCAATACAATTTATCCCCTTACTTGTAGGATTAGGCATCACTACTGCCGTAACAACTGGGGCTTCAAGCCTAGGGGTCTCTGTTACTCAATACACCAAATTGTCTCGCCAATTGATCTCAGATATGCAGGCCATCTCAAGTACTATACAAGATCTACAAGATCAAGTAGATTCCCTGGCAGAAGTAGTGCTCCAAAATAGAAGAGGCCTAGATTTATTAACTGCCAAACAGGGAGGTATCTGCTTAGCTCTACAGGAAAAGTGCTGTTTCTACGCCAACAAGTCCGGGATCGTCAGAGATAAAATCAAGCGTCTACAAGAAGACCTAGAAAAACGATGAAAATAAATGACTGATAACCCGTTTTGGACTGGGTTCCATGGACTCCTCCCCTATATTATACCATTCTTGGCCCCCCTGCTTTGCCTATTGCTCTTACTCTCTTTGGGACCTATAATCTTCAATAAGCTCATGACATTCATTAAGCAACAAATCGAGGCCATCCAAGCCAAACCCATACAGGTCCATTATCATCGCCTTGAACAAGAAGATCACGGTGGTCCATACTTACACTTGCCGTAAACCACCTTCCCTGTGCGCTGAACTGGACAGCCAATGACGGGTAAGAGAGTGTCATCTCTCACTAACCTAGACAGGAGGGCCATCATAGCTACTGCCTAATCCCATGATGGGTACCAGTGAAGAGATGTGTCACTCCAACCTAAGACAGGCGTAGTTCCCGAGGGACTATCTTCTAGTCACTAATAATATAAAAAAGGAGGACCTGTCCGGAGCCTTGAGGCCTGGAAATTGCCGCGGCCTCTGTTGCTTAAGCTCTGCATTACGAAGACAAGAAGGCGCACTTCCTGGTTCTTCATCATCAACTTTTCCCACACGCGCGAACTTTTCCCGGGCGCGCGTAGATAACTTCCCACGCCCGGGAAAGACTAAGTCTGCCGATCACGCGCCTGGTGACGTCTCTCATTATTCTCCTCCCCACCTGCTCTGCCGCACTTCCTCCTCCCTGCCAGCCTATATAAGGCATTGCACGGCAGCCATTAAATGAGACTTGATCAGGATACTGTCTTGTCTCCATTTCTTGTGTCTCTTGTCTCTCTAAATTCCCACCCCCTCCTCCAAGGTCTGTGTTAACGATCCCGCTGGACGGGACAAACACCCAACATTACAGCATCCAGATATAGGAAACAAATATAATTAGAAATAAAGAGAGAGAGCCAAATGCAATAATAACTGGAGATTTCAACATCTCACTATCAGCAGTGGAGGGATAAACCAGACAGAAAATCAACAAAGAAATATTGTCTGCACTATAGACTAAATGGATCTAATAGCTCTTGTGAGAGCTGCAGAATACACATTCTTCTCTACAGCACATAAATCACTCTCAAAGATAGACCATACACCACAAAAGTAATCTTAAAATAGTTTTAAAAATTAAATCATATCAATTATATTTTGACCAAAATAATATAAAGCTGGAAGTCAATAACAATAGGTATTTTGGAAAGTATACACACACATGGAAATTAAACAATGTGCTCCTGTATGACAACTGGGTCAATGAAGAAATAAAGAAGGAAATGTAAAACTTCATTGAAACCAGTATTAATGGATACACAACCTACCAAAACATACAGGATACAGTGAAAACAGGCATAAGAGAAAAATTGACAGCTATAAGCACCCATCTCAAAAAAATAGAAAACTTCAGGTAAACAATCAAAGAATGCATTTTTTAAAAAAATAGAAAAGTAAGACCAAACCAAGACCCAAAATTAGTAGAAGAAAATAAATAATAAAGACAGGAGCAGAAATAAGTGAAACAGAAATTTAAAAATATATACAAGATCAATGGGAAAAAAATTTTTTTTTGAAAAGATATATACAGTTGACACACCTTTAGCCAAACTAAGGAAAAAGATAGAAGACTCAAATAAATAAAATCACAAGTGAAAAAAGACATTACAACTGATACTACAGAAATTCAGAGATTATTAGAAGCCACTATGAGCAATTATATGCCAAAAGGTTGGAAAACCAAGAGGAAATAACTAAATTACTAGACCTATACAATTGATCAAGAATTGAATCATAAGGAAATCCAAAACCTGCACAGAAAAATAACAAATAATGAGTGTGAAGCTATAATACAAATTATCTTAGCATGGAAAACCCCAGGACCTAATTGCTTCAATGCTGAATTGTAAGAAACATTTAAAGAAGAACAAATATCAGTCATACTAAAACTTTTTTGAAAAACAGAGGAGGAGAGAATACTTTTGAGTTCAGTCTGTGAAGCCAGTTTTACCATGAGACCCACAATAGACAAAGATAGATAAATAAATAAATAAATAAATAAATAAATAAATAAATAAATAAAACTATAGTTTAATATCCATGATGAACATTGATGCGAACATTATCAAAATGCTAGAAAACAAAATTAAACATCATATTAAAATGATTATTCATCATTACCAAGTGGGATTTTTCCCAGAGATGCAAGATGGTTCAACATACTAAAATCAATTACTGTGATATAGCATGTCAACAGAATGAGGGACAAAAATCATATAATCATTTCAATTGACACTGAAACAACATGTGAAAAATTCAAAACCCTTCAAATAAAATACTCGAAAACTGAGTATAGAAGTAACATAGTTAAACACTATAAAAGCCATATACAACAGACCCACAGCTAGCATTTTAATGAATGGGGAAAAAATGAAAGCCTTTCCTCTTTGATCTAGAACACAACAAGAATGCCCACTTCTACCACTTTTATTCAATATATTACTAGAAGACCTAGCTAGAACCATCAGAAAAGAGGAAGAAATAAATAAAATAAAGAACTTCCAAATAAGAAAGAAAAAAGTCAAATTATCCTTGTTTGCAGATGATATGATTTTATATTACAAAGAAGCAAGAAATCTCCACAATGAAAACTCACTCTAAAACACCGATTAAAGAAATAGAAAATAATCCAAAAAAATTGGAAAGACATTCCATGAACAAGGATTGGAAGAATCACATTATTAAAATATCCATGTCGCCCAAAGCAATCTACAGATTTAAAGGAATTCCTATCAAAATACCAAGGACATTCTTCACAAAAATAGTAAAAAGAATCCTAAAACTTATATTGAACACTAGAAGAGCCAAAGTTATCTTGAGCAAAAAGAACAAAAGTGGAAGAATCACATTGCCTGACCTCAAATTATGCTGTAAGCCTATGGAAATCAAAATAGCATGGTACTGGCATAAAATAAGACACATAAACCAATGAATCAGAATAGATAAGCAAGAAATATAACAATGCATCTACAGTGAACTAATTTTGACAAAGAAGAAAAGAACATACATTGGGAAAAGAACAGTCTCTTTAAAAAATGGTTCTGGGAAATTATAATAGATATCCATATGTAGAAGAATGAAAGTAGACCCATATTTCTCACCACATACAAAAATTAAGTCAAAATGAATTAAAGACTTAAATCTAAAACCTTAAACTATAAAACTACTATTGGAAAATATTGGGGAAACTCTCTAGGATATTGGACTGAGCAAAGATTTCTTGCATAATACCCCAAAAGCACAGGAAACCAAAACAAAAATGGACAAATGGAAGCATATCAAATTGGAAAGCTCCTGCATAGCAAAGGAAACAATCAACAAAGTGTAAAGACAGTCCACAGAATACGAGAACATATTTGCAAACTACCCATCTGCCAAGGGATTAATAACCAGAATATATAAGGAGCTCAAACAACTCCAGAGGAAACAGAAATCTAAAAATCCAACTGAAAAATGGACAAAAGGTCTGAATAGACATTTCTCGAAAGAAGACGTACAAAAGACAGGCAAATGAAAAGGTCCCCAACATCATTGATCATCAGAGAAATGCAAAGCAAAGCTACAATGAAACATCATCCCACCCCAGTTAATATGGCTTTTATGAAAAAGTCAGGCAGTAACAAATGCAGGCGAGAACGTAGACAAAAGGAAACTTTGTACACTGTTGGTGAAAATGTAAATTAGCACAACCACTATTGAGAACTGTATGGAGATTTCTCAAAAATCTAAAATTAATGCTACCAGGTGATCCAGCAATCTTACAGCTAAATGTATACCCAAAAGAAAGGAAATCAGTATATCAGAGATATCTGCACTCACATGTTTATAGAAGCACTATTCACAGTAGCCACAATTTGGACGAAAACTAAGTGTCCAAATGGACAAAGAAAACGAATTACATATATACACAATGGAATTCTATTCGGCCGTAAAAAAGAATGGGATCTTGTTATCTGCAACAATATGAAGGGAACTGAAGGTCATTACGTTAAGTGAAATAAGCTAGGTACAGAAAGACAAACTTCACATGTTCTTACCTATTTGTGCAAGCTAAAAATTAAAACTATTAAACTTATAGAGATAGAGAGAGGAACAATGTTAACAGAGGCTTGGAAAAGTAGTATAAGGAGAAAGTAGGGATTGTTAATGGGTACAAAAATATAGTTAGACTGAATAAATATGACCTATTCGTTAGCACATAGGACGACTAAAATTGACAATAATTTATAGTATAGTTTAAGATAACTAAAAGTATAATTAGATTGTTTCTAACACATAAAGGATAAATGCTTGATGTGATGGATACCTCTTCAACCTTATGTGATTATTGTGCATTGCATGCCTGTATTCAAATATTTCATGTGTCCTGTAAATATATACACTGACTATGTGTCCACAAAAATAAAGAATAGAAATTAAAAAAGGAAGAAAAGAAAAAAGCAACTTCATAAAAGATTCATGCAGTATTCTGTTTTGAAAATAAAGTTTTATTTTAGCAATTTTTAGATTTAGCATATAGTTGTGCAGATAATGTTGGAGAGTTGTCAGATACCCCACACCCAGTGTTCCACATTGTTACTGTTTTTCACGGTACATGTATCACAGTTAATAGATAATTAATGATATATTATTTTAATTAAAATATGTCCTTTTTTATATTTCTTTAGTTTTTGCCTAATGTATATATTCTGCTCCAGGTTCTCATCTATATTACATTTAGTTACTGTGGATTCTTAGGTTCCTTTCACTATAACAGGTTTTTAGATTATTATTTTTGATGACCATGACAGTTTTGAGAAACACTAGTTAGATATTTTATAGAATGTCCTTTAATTTGAGGTTGTCTGATTTTTTTTTTTTTTTTTTTTCCTCACAGTTAGACAGGAGTTATGGGTTCTAGAGAGGAATAGCGCAGAGGTAAAGGAAGATTTTATCTCATCATTTCAGGGATCCAGCCTGTCAATACGCCACTGTTATTGTTGATGTTAACCTTGAGCGTGTCACTGAGGTAGGGATTTTCGGATTTTTCCACAGTGAAGGTATTCTTTTTTCCCACTTCTCATATTTATTTCTTTGGAATAAAGTCACTATGCTCAGTGCTTTCTTAAGGCACTAGGAATTATCTCCACCTCCTTAGGAAAAGAATTACCTAAAAAATCATTTGAATTCTTCTGTACTGAAGAATTGACTATTCTCCTCCATTTATTTATATATTCAATAATTGATTTTTAACAGTATGGGCTCACATCCTTTTTTATACTTGGGGTATAATCTAATACCTTTAATACATAATGTATCTTTTCATAATATTCCAGTTTAGCTATTAGAAATTCTTTTGGTTGGTTCTGGTGTTCCTTTGACAAAACTTACGTATTATGTATATGTGTGTGTGTGCATGTATGTGCGTGTGTGCGTGTGCACGTGCGTGCGTGTGTGCGTGCGTGTGAGTGCATGTGCGCGTGTGCGTGTGCGCATGCGTGCGTGTGTGCGTGTGTGTGTGCGTGTGTGCGCGCGTGTGCGCATGCATGTGTGTGTGCGTGTGTGCGCACGTGTGTGCGCGCGCGTGTGTGTTTAGCACTACATCATCTAGCAGTACTAGATATTCCAATCTCACATTATTCTAGCCCTAAAATTACCCGTGTCTGCAAGGATTCCTGATGGCTTTTACTGAAGTGTGATATTAAAAACCAAATACGTATGTGCATACTAACCCATTGTGCTGTGGACTGAATAGTGTTTCTCCAAAATTCACATATTAAATACTGAACCCCAATATAACTATATGTGGACAAGCGGCCTTTAGGAGGTAATTAAAATTTAATAAGATAATAGAGTGAGGTTATAAACTAATGGAATTAGTGTCCTTATAAGAATAGTCATTAGAGAGCGCTCTTCTTCTCTCCACCATAAAAAGAGAAAGCGTCAGCCTGAAAGCCAGGAAGAAAGCCCTCACCAGAAACTGAATCATCTAGCACCCCAATTTTAGACTTCTCAGAAATCTGATAAATATCTTTCTGTTGGTTAAGCCACCAAGTCTACAGTATTTTCTTATGGGAGCACAGACTAGTACACTTATATCTATGTGTGCTTATATCTATAAATATAGGTAAATAGTATATAAATATAGGTATGTACTTATATTTGTATATTAATCCATCTAATATTGTGAATGATATTGTTATAAAGAATACATGATAGTATGTGTTTGTTAAAACTTATAGAATTTTACAGCATAGAACTTTACAATGCATAATGTAAACAAATAAGTATGATTAGTAAGTTGGAGGATTGCAGGATGGAATATAGTTTGTGAAAAAAACAACTACCTTCCAAATCTGAGTTCATAAAGATATCTGCAAGTCTAATCCAGTAGCACTTTGATTATTCTAGCCCTCTCTCCTTTCTTGTGTGTAACTTTCCACTCTAGCAGTAAGAAACTTGGCTCCTACTGTCAGCTTTCCATTTACTGAATTGTTCAATTCCACATAGAATAGTTTCAGAATTATTAACTGCTATCCCTGTGAGAAATAAATTTATATGCTACAGTGGGGTACGCACATGCAGTTTCTTTGTTTTAGATGTTTAGAAGGCAGTTGTTGCTTTTTTTTTTTTTTTTTCACAGACGATATTCCATCCTTCAATCTTCCAACTTACTAATCATACTTATTTAAGTTGTTTATGTTATGCTTTGCAAATTTCTGTGCTGTTAAGTTCTATAAGTTTTAAAACACACATACCATCATGTATTATTTATACCAGTATCATTCACAATTGTTTCATGGCCCTAAAAATCCCGGTGTTACATTAGATACAGCAACATAACAGAACCTTTTGCCACCCCAAAAATATTCCCTGTATTTCACCTATTTAGTTCTCTTCCCTCCACAAACCTCTGATAGTCTTACTTGTTTGCTGTTTTCATAATTTTACCTTTTCAAGAACGTGTCTTAGAAATTGAATCATACAGTATTCAAATCTTTTTTATACTTCTTCCCACTTTATAAATGATCCTCTTAAGTCTATGATAATTCCTTTTTATACTCTCCTTGCACTCTTTGCATCTGTCCCATTTTTATATGGATTCTACCAAAATTTCCTCTTTAATACTTTTATTTTTCTCTTGGTAAATACTTTCCTACCACCACTGTTAAGATACTTTCTAAAGTAATACTTTGAGCTCAAATTGATGCTCACTTTTTTTTCTTGAAATTTTTTACCTGTTGTTTAGCAACTCAGTTTCTATGTCTTTAAATTTAACATACCCAAATTGGAACTAAATATATTCTTGCCAAATTATTTGCCCAAAAACTATAGCAGTGTTTCCTCTGGCTTTCTTACTGATTAGTTTCTCTCAAAGTGTTAAAAGTATAAATAGTACTAACTAACCTAAGTCAGCATGAGAATAAACATAATTAAGTTGTTTAGGAAACCTCCAAAATGGCATTAAAATATGTCTGCCAACTGCATTGGTGTGTTTTTTATTATATCCTTAACATGGTTGGAAATACTACTTTAGAGATATCTTCGACATGTAGTTTTCCTCTACCTCATAATGGAAATGTAGAAATAAGTATTACTTGAAGTCATGCATGTTGAGACAATTACTATGCTTGTTGTGAGGAGAGAGGAAAGGATATGAGAACAGCATTAACAAGTGCCTATAATGTATGCCCATCTCTATATTAACACTGTTCCGAAATAACCTGTGCATTAGAGACGTTTTCTTGATACTGCTCAGCAAGAAAGATTGGTTTAGTGTCATGACAGCTGATTGGATGGCAGGTATTCTTACAGAATCCTGAAAGAAAAAATACATCTAATTGAATGAACTATGGGATGTCTCAATTTAAATTATTTCTCAGCTGTAGAAAATGTAGCCTCCATTGTAGCAAATGGGCACTAATGTCAGCAATGTATTAGGTTTTGGTTTAAACCAACTGATTTTATGCCTTTCTATATATTCTTCTTAATAGTCAAAGACTTTGGTGACTCACTAGTGTTTCTCAATAGTTCCATTAGCTCTGAAATAACTACATCAATTTTCTTCCCATTTTACTTTCCACATTATTCTTCTCTAACCATGGATACTCTATGTATTTTCTACATTACTATACTACCTTCCTAATTGTTTAATGAATTGCACGGAATAAAATATCCTGATGTTTATTCAATAAACATTCTGAAATGGGTAAATATTGTTGATCTCACTAATGTTTTTTAATATATATTTAAAATAAAAATAAAATACAACCATTTTAAAATAAATTGTATGCCCCCAAAAATGTCTTAAATGGAAATAACAAAAATAGTTTAGGTTATAAGTACTTACACAACAATTTTGTTTTTTTTATAAAAGTAGCTCAAGTGCCTTTTTCTGCTATAAACGTTTAAGTATGTGTTAGAAAAAAATGAAAGGCAAGAGTTGTAACAATTGTAAATATTTCAGGATAGTTCAATTTGTTTGTTAACACTAATGTTTGTGTGCGTCTACACATACATATGTATATATTAATACACATATTACATATATGTAATTTATATATGTGTATATGTACATATATATGTATATATAATGTAAAGCATTACATGTGTATATATGCACACACACCCACATATATATATAATTTTTTTTAAGTTTATAGAATCCCTGCCATCCAATCAGATATCATGACACTAAACCATTATAAGGTCTAATCCATAGATATGCAGATCATCAAAATATTAGAAGTGTGCTTTCTGTCTGATTATTTCTTGTTAAATTCCATTTCAGTGTACTTTGTCCAAATATGAATTATTTTTCCAATGGGACTCTTTTTATAAACGATTTCACAGTCCTTGAACAGTAGGCCTCACAGGATTTAAAGGATTTATTGCTCGATAAACAATTCTAAATCTTCAATCTTGCTGGAACAGAGAAGCTGAGTATAATGCTAACAAAGAAAAACTAGTGTTTTAAAAAAGAAATGTAATACTGGATCTCTGATACAGGTAGATTGAATAACGCACATTTGAAATAAACTTGAACTTAATGTGTTAAACTTTTTAAGAGCTAACATGCATAATCTTGTTTCATTTTGAGAGTAAATATAAATTAATCACAACATAATAATATGGAATATATGTATACAAAAAATCTCAAATACCAGTAGATATTTAAATATTCAAAGTAATTTTATTCTTAAGTCAAGTCACTATAAATGAATTATAATGCAAGAATGTTTATTAAATTGTTTTTACTTTCACCTTTATTTAAATCAATTGTTACTTTACATTTTAAATCTAGCTTTATAAAAGAAATTAGTAGGCCGGGCGCGGTGGCTCAAGCCTGTAATCCCAGCACTTTGGGAGGCCGAGACGGGCGGATCACGAGGTCAGGAGATGGAGACCATCCTGGCTAACCCAGTGAAACCCCGTCTCTACTAAAAAATACAAAAAAAACTAGCCGGGCGAGGTGGTGGGCGCCTGTAGTCCCAGCTACTGGGGAGGCTGAGGCAGGAGAATGGCGTAAACCCGGGAGGCGGAGCTTGCAGTGAGCCAAGATCCGGTCACTGCACTCCAGCCTGGGCGACAGAGCGAGACTCCGTCTCAAAAAAAAAAAAAAAAAAAAAAAAATTAGTAATACAATTGTTTTTATTCTTCTGACATGTTAATGTTTAGTGAAATAACCATGTGATTATTTTATAGCAGCACTTCACTTTTAATAGCAGATGTGTTCTAGAAAACGTGTGCATATATAATTTTTATAAATAGGACTACGTTTTTAACATACATGGCATCATTCCTAGTTAAAAAATTATGGTATGACCTGTTTTCTTCTAAAGCACATAATTATTAAGAATCATGAACAATCTCTCAAATTTCAACCCTGCATTCATCCACAAGTAACAGACCTTGGACTACCGGGCGAGTTTCAAAGCATCACGTGTTCCTGCTGTCAGTCTTCATTCTTCTAACACAGGATGCTAATTGAGGCAGTCCACATCAAGTCACCTCAGATTTCCTAAAGTCATTTTTTGGCACAGTCATGGGAAAAGATTTTAGATGACATGTAACTACTATCAGATATTCCTAAATTATTCATTTCAACGTGTGTTTTGTGCACCTAATAGATGAAGGCCTAGCCTCAAAGGAAACAGCAGAAGTGTAACATTTTCTGCCCTCCTGAGGTCAAAGTGTAACTTGTTTTCCCAAAGGTGGAAGTAAAGAGTTTCATTGGGTTCCCTGACCAAATTAAGGTTATTCAGTGAATGTTTTGAAAATGGGAATTTTATTATATGAAAGTTTTCTCGGACTGATACAAATATTTTTGTTGTAGTAATTAAAATAGCATTTTATTAACATAAGGCAAGACAAATAGACTAAAGGGAAGAATAAATAATTCAGAAACACAAAAATCTATACAGGAAACTTGATATACAACAGTTATAAATCAGCAGGGCAATGGTTCTGAGACAAGTAGCCATTTGAGGAAAAGGATAAAAGTATTTATCTATTTCATTCCACACAAAAAATAAATTTCGGGTGGATTAGCATCCATATATGACAACCAAAATCTCACAGTGTTTAGAAAAAGTATAGCAGAATATATACATACCACTAAAATTACTGGCCATTAGGACATGGATGATTAAATTTAATGATACATAAATATAAAACTTGAATCTGACAAAGATGTTAGTTAAAATTTAAAATACAAGCCAAAATTGGGAAAGATTTTTGAAATATATATAACTAACAGAGGATTATTATCAAGAATATATAAAGAGTCCTTGCAAAGGAAAAGAAAAACATTTATAGAAGCAACACCTAAACAGCAACAAACACATGAAAAAACGTTCAATCTCACCCGAATTCAAGAAAATAAAATTAAAATGCAAAGAGATATTGTTTCATTACCATCAAATTGACAGAAATTTGAAATGATACTTTTAAATGATGGCTATGGGTTGGAGGAAATCCAAACACTGCCAGAAAAGATGTAACTTGGTACTAATGATTTGAAAAGAAGTATATATTGTATTTATTTAATCCGAACATAACCTACAACCTGGAAACCTGCAACTTCAGATATATACCCGTAGATATATTTGTAGACATGCCCACCGACACATATTCAAGGAATGTTTTTCCCAGTATTTTTTGTAGTGCTGAAAATTTGGAAACAACTTACATTTTATATAGAAATATATCTGCCATTTTTGCACCATTTTTTAAGAAACAAAAAGTTGAAAATAAGTTGAAAAAATAATTTGAAAAAATATTTTTAAAGAACCCCCAGTAAATTTAACAAAGATTGTCCTTTCAGAATATGAGTTAGTAAGAACTTTGAGAATAGCCTCAGAGAAAGGCCAAGCCAACTGTTATATAGGAACATTTAGGCTGCTGATAGGTACAACATGGAATTTTATTCCTAGAGGACTGTTTGTTTTGCTACTTTGTTCGTAAAAGACAGTCCTTTACCTGTATTTCATATGTTTCCAGGAGACTGGCTCCAAAGAGAACTCTGACTTCTCTGTGACAAAATTTAAGTTTAAAAGAGATGAAATGATACAATTTGAGGAGGGATTTATTATGGTTACAGATAAATCACACAGCCTTATCCATCAGATAATAAGGTTACAAATGCAGAAATTAAGGCTGAAGCATATAGTGTATGTGGGTTTGTCACAGTAGCTTTGAAATATTATATATAATATTTTAAAAGCACATAATATAATTTTATGGTTTTATAATAGAATTTTATAACTGAATAATACTTAATTTGAAAAAATTATAATTTATTTGTTTATATATATATTTTTAAATAGTATCTGAAAGAAATGGTTGCCTGTTTTATAATTAAGACACAGCAGAGGTTATTTCAGGTAAAAAGTGACTGTAGTTGGCAAAGAGTAATGGGTCTACTTTCTTCCTAACTACTGATGTGCTGTGTCTTTCCAGAATTCCTCCTGGTCAATGTTGGATCTCTTGCATTGATTCTCTAATTGTCTTTCTCTTCCCACTCCCCCTACTTTCATTTTTGATTTTTAATTTTTGTGGGTTTGTCCTACTTCTGGAACACTTTTTTCTACTTTTATGTTAGATTTTGAAGGAGCTAAAATATTTTTAATTTTTAAGACTTCCCGTTCCTTTTCCATTCCCATTTGATTGTTGTCCATTCTTATTTCATGAACACACTATCTCTTGTTTTCTCTTTGAGAATAAAAATGGTAGACTTTTAAAATATTCTTTTATCTCCATATTGCCCCTTTCTTTCACATCCTTTTTTCATTCTATTGGTTTCTTTTTGGTTTCATTTTTAACTTCATTCCCTTTCTTGTTAAATGATTAATTTCACTCTAGCATGATCAAGTGACAAGTTGCCTTTTACTGGCCCTCTTCCATAACTATTATTTTACTCAGGAATTACTCTATTCCTGTCCTTATCTTTAGCAAACCAACTTTCAATAAAGTACTTGGGGAGAAAAATTCTGTGCTGTTATTGGTGGGAAATCTGGGGAAAGTAAAGGACTTTAAGTTAAAAATTTCTCACTTTTTGTTTACCTTAAATCTAGTGATTCTGCTTACATTTTCCAAAAAGTAAATATCCTACATTGAGAAAGGGAGAAGAGAATTAGCAGGTATTGTGGAGCTAGATTGAGAATCTGGGGTTTTAACACCTTCTGGAGTAAATTTGGTTTGAGACCTTCTGTTTTTATCTACATGTGTACCACAACTTTCTATGTCTCCTCTTGCCTTCAACTTGTGAATCTTTCCAGGGTTTTGACAAGCAAATAGATTTACTTATTTTGGTATCTCCATTGATATGCATTTTATTTTCAGCCTCTTAGACTTGCTTAAAGCAGTTATCACTTTAGTAATTGCTTTTCCTCTTCTCAAAATTTACCTATTTATTTTGCTGTTGCCCTCTTCCCTATTTCCTTTACTCTGCAGGTTTTTTATTCATTTTTTTAAAATGTTGCTATTGACACTTCAGTGGGATTTTGGCAGGGGAAGAAAATAAATGTATGTAACAATCCGTTAGGTTTTTAAATTTCTCTTCATTTCGTTCATTCTTTTCTGCATTATGACACTTTGTTATTTAAATTATCATTTTTCTTTTATATTGGAGTCAGAGAGTAATATGTATTTTCATGAAAATTATTGTATGTATTTGTATACTCAATGTTTATTTTTATGTTCTACTATTTTTATTTAATTATTTTTAAATTAAAAGTAATATTGGATATATTTATGAAGTACAACATGATATTTTGATATATGTATACACTGTGGAATGGCTCAATCATGCTAATAAATATATTCGTTACTTCACATACTTAATTTATTGTGTGAACACTTAAAATCTAATCTCTTAGTGATTTTCAAAACAATACCTTGTTATTAACTATAGTCACTGTATTATACAACAGTGCTCTTGAACTTATTTTTTTAGCCTAAAATTGTGCATTATCTAAGCAACATCTCTCCAATCTACTCTTTAATCCCTGTTAACCACCATTCTACTCTTTGCTTCTGAGTTTGCCTTTCTCAGATTCCATATATAAGTGAAATCATGAAGTACTCGTCTTTTTGTCCCTGACTTATTTCACTTAACGTAAAGTCTCCAGGACTTCCTTCTTTTTTAAGACTGAATAATACTCTACTGTGTATATATACCATATTTTTTATATCCATTCATCCATTAATGCATGCTTTGATTGATTTCATATCTTGGCTATTGTGAATAATGAATGCCTCAATAAACATAAGCATGCAGGTATCTCTTTAACATACTGATTTCTCTCAGATATGTACTAAGTGGAACTGCTAGATCTATAATTTTTGAGAAAGCCTGCACTCTTCTCTGATGAGAAAATAGAACTTTTGTACACTGTCCAAGGAATGTAAATTAGCCAATTTTAAAAAATGAGCCGTCAGCCTTGTACCCTGTGTTTCCCTTCCCTTTCCTTCAAGGGAACAATTTTAACCAATTCTTTGTATTTACTTCCAGACCACTTAAAGATATGCTTGTATTTCTATTTGATAACATGTATGTATATAATGCATGCAGAGTTCTGTGTAATTTATATATGTGCATATAATATATGCATGTACATGTGTTTATACATATTATACATGTATATAGGTATGTGTATGTGTCTGTGTCTATGTGTGTGTCATTTTATACCTTATCCATTGACATTTCAATAGTAAAAATGAGGATGTTGCTTTGCTTCTCCTATTCTTACTACACATACTCATCTTTCTCTTTTGCTTTTTACCCTTAAATAAATACATTAAAATGTGCATTAGATAGATAGAGGTATTCAGTGCTTACACTATTTTGACATTGTAAGTGCTGGTCACAACTGTGAAGCCCAATTAATTTTGATTATCTATATTATTTCATGCATACATTTGTGTTATTTCTAGAGTTAAAAATAGGCTGCTTTTGATCTTTAATTTTGCTGTCATTAATTGCAAAATAATCCCATGGCAACACTTTAAATCTGTACATTTCTTTGGGGCATCTCTCAATTTAATTCTAATGGACAATTTCCTCTTGTAATCTTCCATATTTCACTGTTATGAATTGGTTGTTCACTATACCTGTGACCTAACCACTACATTTTGAATATCCTTTCCACACAGCCCAAGGAATCCCCTTCACTGACTTTTATTTTAGTTTCTTTGTTTTGTGTATTCTATGTCTTTCTTTCCCTGGTTTACTTGTCATTTCAGTACAGTGTCATATACCGAAAAAAGTGAATAGTAGTTATTTATGAAGACTTTTAACTACTGCTCTTATTCAAACTTTACCCTTAATATATAATTGGAATAGGCATACACTGTATGCATCAGTAAGGAAATCTCCTTAATTTAAGCTTTTGGAAGGCATTGCTCCATTTTCTTCTTCCTTTCAGTGCTGCTGTTGAATCATCTGAAGATTTTAGGATTTCCGATTCTTTTTTGTTTTTCTCACTGAGAAAACGTATTGGATCTTCTATTTTTCCTCAGTGTTCTCATCATTCATATGGACACTCAATGTAAGGTTCTGTACTCTACCATCACCCTGTGTTATGTCTCCTGTGTCCCAGTCATTAGACATTGTGATCTTGAGAAAAAACATTGACTCTTTCTTTCTTTCTTTTTTTTTTTTTTTTTTTTTGAGATGGGGTCTCATTCTGTCACCCAGGTTTCTTGAGTGTGATCTCTGCTCACTGCAACATCCCACTCCCAAGCTCAATCAATCCTCCCACCTCAGCCTCCTGAGTAGATGGGACTACAGAAGGCACCACCATGCCTGGTTAATTTTTTGTATATTTGGTAGAGAAGGGATTTCACCCCGTTGCCCAGGCTGGTCTCGAACTTCTGAGCTCAAATGATCCACCTGCCTCAGCCTCCCAAATTGCTGGGATTTCACGTGTGAACCACTGCGTCTGGCCGAAACTTTAATTATTTTACTGGGTGGAATAGTTGAGTGACTGATATGAAAGTAGGAACATATTTGGAAGTCTATCTTGCAAAAAAATGAACAAGAAAATAATTCTGTCATTTAAGTTTCCTATTGACCTCCCCTTCCAGAGCATCTGTTGCAGCCATTTCCTGAACAGTTAGTACAAATGGAGTTAGGCTTGGACTTCCTCATTGTCAGCTGAGGCTTTAGGCCTCACAAACCTTCTCCTCCTGCAAGAGATCTCTTAAGTGTTTTGCTGCTCACATACTTTTTAAATTTATGTAATTTTATTGCTACACTTTTGTTCTGCTCATCTTTATGGCTATATGTCTAATGTCAAACAAAACCAATCAAATCAAAACAAACAAAACATAATTTAAAAAATACAAAATAAAATAATAATAAGCAATAACACAATCAGAAGGGAGACAAGTGTGTGTGTGTTGTACTCTGCCTTTTCACATGCAATTTTTATCTTTGAAATTTAGCAGTTTTTACAGAATATCTCTCAATAATTAATCACAATTTTGTTAATTTTCCCTAGTAAAAGTTAATCCTGAGATTCAGGCTGTTGATTTCAAGTAAATTTTTCCTCTTATATCATTAGAGATTATCTCTGTTTCATCAGTATTGTCCTATTTTTCCCAGGGTGATGGAAATGTAGTGTAGACATTGTGTCTTCATTAGTATGTTAAATTTTTTGAGAGGAAAAACATGTATCATTATTTAGTTATTGCCAGTGTGTCCTGTTCAATTGTTCTTTGCAGAATTCACTATAAGATGTTGAAACGTTTAATAAAGTTCAGAGTGAGGTAATTATGCTGAAAATTTATTTAATTCTAGTGTAAAACATTGGGCTATGGCAATAACTTCATGAAGCATGATACTTGTGATAGCAGCAGGAGGCAGATAAATTCCTTGGCAGATAGGGGTGGGTCCCTGGTAAAATCTACCTTCAGGCTGGAGTGAAGCTGAAGTCTGATATCTGGGCTGCCAGTTCCTGGTGGAGTACACTGCCTGGAGTGAGAACTTCTTTGATGCAATTTGGCCAATCAGATGGTACTTTTTCCAAATCTGCCCATGGACCAATCAGCAAGCACTTGCTCCCACCCATGGACCAATCAGAACACAGTGCTTCCATTCTAAGCTTATAAAAACCCCCAGACTCAACCGGACTCAGAGACACTTTTTAACTATCTGCCTGCCGGTAAGAGCTACCCACTTCAGGTCTCCTGTCTGCTGGGAGCTGTCGTGTTGCTTTACAAAGTTTTCCCTGCTTTGCTCACCCTCCAGTTGTATGCGTTACTGCATTGTTCTTGGACTTCAGACAAGAACTCAGGACCTGCTGAATTGCCGCACAAAAATGCCTGTAACATGTTCCTGGCCGGCTCTCTGAGCTGCAAGCAGCGACAGGCTCCTGTTCATCAGACTGCGGGAGTAAACATCGCAACCCTTCAGGGAGCTCAGATTTCAGTGTTCCCCAAGCCAGAGCTGTAACTCTATGGCCTTCTCACCCTCTGCTGGCATTGGGTAGCTGCCTCTTGGGATGGGAAGCAGTGGCAGGGCTGGGCCTGCCCAGGAGCTGTGGACCAGAGTGGCTGACCAAGCTGTAACACAAATGGGCTGAAACATGCACCCTTCCATGTTTGCTGTGCTTTGGGCAGCTGGATCGAGAGAGTGGTAACACACCCTCCACCCCTTGGGGCCCTGTGGTGGCTGACACCTCCAAGTTTTCAGATGCCATCTTGTTTCCCTCGTTCAGATGCTGGCGCCTGCAGCAGAAGCTGTTGTGGTAAGCCGGCTCCAGCTGCAGCTTTCCATGCAGCTGGCACCTGAGCCAGCACCTGGAGCTGCCCGTTCTGCCACAGCAGCTGCAACACCTGGCTGTGAGCAGTGGCTGGACCCTGTGATCACTCCCTTACACATCCCTCAATACTCTGCACCTGGCTCGCCCTCAGTGGACATGGGATCTAAGCCAATAATAGCGTGAGGCAAGCGCAGCCTGTCAGTTGAGTGTTTGGAACAAGCCCAGTGGTTCTAAGTGAAATTCAGCCAGAGGTGCTGCTGGCCACAGAGTTTTTGGCCGGTGAAGCAACAGCTAAAGCATCCAGTGACAATTGCATATATATTGGATAAAGTATGCAAAACTATGTAGGAACTCCAGTTTAGGGGAATAATTATTTAATAATTTAATAAATGATATTTGGCTGAGTATTTTGGGGGATAGAAGAGTAAGTTACCATCATTTTGGCCTAAGAACAAAGGAGACTTCTATTTGTTAAAATATGGATCAAGGGATCTTCGGGGGGTTATTTATTTGTTTATAAGCTGGTTGTTCACATATCTTTTCTCACCCACCTTCAATGTCTCCTCAGAGTTTGGTTTGAATTGTGCTACATTAAACTATCCTAGATAATACATTCCTGTTTATATTAAAGTTCTCCTGGTATGGACAGATTTGATTGATTGATTGATTGATGGATAAATATAGATAAATCTGGAGAGAGACAAGAGAGAGGATTTACTTTAAGGGCCAAATAAACCACCTCTGACTCATGCAATTAAGGGGGCTTGCAAGTTAGAAACAGGCCAGTAAACTAGAAATTCTGCCAAGAATTAATATTGCAATCTCCAGTCTGAACCCTGGAAACTTAGGCAGAGTTTCTATGACGCAACAGAGAAGAATCCCTTTCTTAACAGGGACCTAGTTTTTTTTAAGGTTTTCTGTTGTTTGGATGAGGACCACCACATTGTGGAATTAATCTGCTTTACTCATGGTCTACCAATTTGAATGTTAATTACATCAAAAAATACTTCCCCAGCAACATCTAGCTAGGTGTTTTACAAAATAATTTGGCACCACAGCCTAGGCAAGTTGACACCTAAAATCAACCATTGCATTGTTTCATTTGAGAAATCAGTAAGTACTTTCAAATAGAAAAATGAAAATAAATGCACAGTCATGCATTGCTTAATGATGAGAAATGTGTTGTGAAGTAATTTTGTCATTAGGCAAATATAGATTTTACTTAGACTGTCTTACAACCTTTTGTTCCTAGGCTACCAAACTGTACAGTAAGTTACTCAACTATATACTGTAGGCAACTATAACACAACGGCAAGTATTGGTATATCTAAACATAGAGAAGGCAGAGTGAAAATAAAGAATATGACAGATGTATTGGTGTGTGCCTAAAACCCCAGCTACTCTGGAGGCTGAGGTGGGAGTATTACTTGAGCTCAGGAATTTGAAACAATTCTGGGAATCAGAAAACACTATCTCATATAGAAAATAAAATAATTTAAAAATACTGTATAAAAGAAAAAAAATGGTACACCTTTATAAAGACTTACCTAGAATGGAACTTACAGGCTTGGTAGTTGCACTGGGTGAGTCACTGAGTGAGTGGTGAGTGAATGTGAAGGCCTGAGACATTTCTCTACCCTACTCTAGACTTTATAAACATTGTATAATTAGGCTACATTAAATTCAGTTTAGAAATTTTCTTTCTTGAATAATTAAATTAAGCGGCGCTTACTGTAATTTTTTATTTTATAAACTTTTTAATTCCTTACAATTATTTAATTCTTGTGTAACAACACTTAGCTTAAAACACACATTGTACAGCTATATAAACATATTTTTTTCTTTATATCCCTATTCCATAAGCTTTTTCTGGTTTTAACATTTTTAACATTTTCAACATTTTGTTAAAAGCTAAGACACAAACATACACATTAGCCTAGGCCCATATAGGATCACAATTATCAATATCACTATTTTTCACCTCCATATCTTGTGTCACTGGAAGGTCTTCAGGGGCCATAACACAAATGGAGCTGTTGCAAGTAGCTGCTGGAAGACCTGCCCTGCTCAAGACTGTTCTACAGTTACTTTTTTTTTTTTTTTTAATAAGTAGAAAGAATACACTCTAATATAATGATAAAAAGTACAGTATAAAATATACAAACCAGTAACATGGTCATTTATTATCATTATCCAGTAATATACTGTAGTTAACTATATACCATCCTTTTCTAAACTGGCAGTGCAGTAGGTTTGTTTACACCAGCAACACCACAAACTCCAGTCATGCCTTACACTACAATGTTATGATGTCTACAATGTAACCAGGCCATAGGAATTTTTCAGCACAATTATTATCTTATGGGACCACAGTTGTGTATGTGATCAGTAGTGCACCAAAATGTCATTATGCTCTAGTCTTTTATGCACATATTTTTCTGTAGAAAGTAGTTGAAGAGATTAACTAAGCATATCAAAAATTGATCCCTTAAATTAATATTCAATTATGAAAAGCTAGTCCAACATATTTAAATACTGCCTTAGAATTAATTTAAAAAGAACATCTATCAGAAAGCCAAATTGTTTTCAAACAATTTACCAGGTAAGTTAAATTTACATTATTAATTAAGTTATCAGATATGCACTGTTTATCTAGGGACTAATATTTATTCCTGTAACTTTTGTTTTGTTATCAAAGGTTCTGGAATAATGCGTTTGATTTTACTTTTCTCACATTCAAAGCCCCTTATAATATGGAGAATGAGTCTCTCTGTTTTCACTTTCTTTTTATTTTTATTTTTATTTTTATTTTATTTTTTATTATACTTTCAGTTCTAGGGTACATGTGCATAACGTGCAGGTTTGTTACATATGTATACTTGTGCCATGTTGGTGTGCTGCACCCATCAACTCGTCAGCACCCATCAATTCATCATTTATATCATGTGTAACTCCCCAATGCAATCCCTCCCCCTCCCCCCTCCCCATGATAGGCCCCAGTGCGTGATGTTCCCCTTCCCTAGTCCAAGTGATCTCATTGTTCAGTTCCCACCTATGAGTGAGAACATGCGGTGTTTGGTTTTCTGTTCTTCTGATAGTTTGCTAAGAATGATGGTTTCCAGCTGCATCCATGTCCCTACAAAGGACGCAAACGCATCCTTTTTTATGGCTGCATAGTATTCCATGGTGTATATGTGCCACATTTTCTTAATCCAGTCTGTCACTGATGGACATTTGGGTTGATTCCAAGTCTTTGCTATTGTGAATAGTGCTGCAATAAACATACACGTGCATGTGTCTTTATAGCAGCATGATTTATAATCCTTTGGGTATATACCCAGTAGTGGGATGGCTGGGTCATATGGTACATCTAGTTCTAGATGCTTGAGGAATTGCCATACTGTTTTCCATAATGGTTGAACTAGTTTACAATCCCACCAACAGTGTCAAAGTGTTCCTATTTCTCCACATCCTCTCCAACAACTGTTGTTTCCTGATTTTTTAATGATTGCCGTTTTAACTGGTGTGAGATGGTATCTCATTGTGGTTTTGATTTGCATTTCTCTGATGGCCAGTGATGATGAGCATTTTTTCATGTGTCTGTTGGCTGTATGAATGTCTTCTTTTGAGAAATGTCTGTTCATATCCTTTGCCCACTTTTTGATGGGGTTCTTTGTTTTTTTCTTGTAGATTTGTTTGAGTTCTTTGTAGATTCTGGATATTAGCCCTTTGTCAGATGAGTAGATTGCAAAAATTTTCTCCCATTCTGTAGGTTGCCTGTTCACTCTGATGGTAGTTTCTTTTGCTGTGCAGAAGCTCTTTAGTTTAATTAGATCCCATTTGTCAATTTTGGCTTTTGCTGCCATTGCTTTTGGTGTTTTAGATATGAAGTTCTTGCCCATGCCTATGTCCTGAATGGTACTACCTAGATTTCTTCTAGGGTTTTTATGGTATTCGGTCTAACATTTAAGTCTCTAATCCATCTTGAATTAATCTTCGTATAAGGCGTAAGAAAAGGATCCAGTTTCAGCTTTCTACTTATGGCTAGCCAATTTTCCCAGCACCATTTATTAAATAGGGAATCCTTTCCCCATTTCTTGTTTCTCTCAGGTTTGTCAAAGATCAGATGGCTGTAGATGTGTGGTATTATTTCTGAGGACTCTGTTCTGTTCCATTGGTCTATAGCTCTGTTTTGGTACCAGTACCATGTTGTTTTGGTTACTGTAGCCTTGTAGTATAGTTTGAAGTCAGGTAGCGTGATGCCTCCAGCTTTGTCCTTTTGACTTAGGATTGTCTTGGCAATGCGGGCTCTTTTTTGGTTCCATATGAACTTTAAAGCAGTTTTTTCCAATTCTGTGAAGAAACTCATTGGTAGCTTGATGGGGATGGCATTGAATCTATAAATAACCTTGGGCAGTATGGCCATTTTCACGATATTGATTCTTCCTATCCATGAGCATGGTATGTTCTTCCATTTGTTAGTGTCCTCTTTGATTTCACTGAGCAGTGGTTTGTAGTTCTCCTTGAAGAGGTCCTTTACATCCCTTGTAAGTTGGATTCCTAGGTATTTTATACTCTTTGAAGCAATTGTGAATGGAAGTTCATTCCTGACTTGGCTCTCTGCTTGTCTGTTACTGGTGTATAAGAATGCTTGTGATTTTTGCACATTAATTTTGTGTCCTGAGACTTTGCTGAAGTTGCTTCCAGGCCTGCCTTACAAGAGACCCTGAAGGAAGCACTAAACATGGAAAGGAACAACCGGTACCAGCCATTGCAATAACATGCCAAAATGTAAAGACCATCGAGGCTAGGAAGAAACTGCATCAACTAACGAGCAAAATAACCAGTTAATATCATAATGGCAGGATCAAGTTAACACATAACAATATTAACCTTAAATGTAAATGGACTAAATGCTCCAATGAAAAGACACAGACTGGCAAACTGGATAAAGAGTCAAGACCCATCAGTCTGCTGTATTCAGGAGACCCATCTCACATGCAGAGACATACATAGGCTCAAAATAAAGGGATGGAGGAAGATCTACCAAGCAAATGGAGAACAAAAAAAAAGCAGGGGTTGTAATCCTAGTCTCTGATAAAACAGACTTCAAACCATCAAAGTTCAAAAGAGACAAAGAAGGCCATTACATAATGGTAAAGGGATCATTCAACAGGAAGAGCTAACTCTCCTAAATATATATGCACCCAACACAGGAGCACCCAGATTCATAAAGCAAGTCCTTAGAGACTTACAAAGAGACTTAGACTCCCATACAATAATAATGGGAGACTTCAACACTCCACTGTCAACATTAGACAGATCAATGAGACAGAAAGTTAACAAGGATATCCAGGAATTGAACTCATCTCTGCAGCAAGCGGACCTAATAGACATCTATAGAACCCTCCACCCCAAATCAAAAGAATATACATTCTTCTCAGCACCACATCACACTTATTCCAAAATTGACCACATAATTGGAAGTAAAGCACTCCTCAGCAAATGTAAAAGAACAGAAATTATAACAAACTGTCTCTCAGACCACAGTGCAATCAAACTAGAACTCAGGACTAAGAAACTCAATCAAAACCGCTCAACTACATGGAAACTGAACAACCTGCTCCTGAATGACTACTGGGTACATAATGAAATGAAGGCAGAAATAAAGATGTTTTTTCTTTCTTTTTAACTGATAGGCCCAGGGAAGAGCCTTTTTAAGTTACCCAGTTCTTTTTTAAATGGCTTTGTTCCTTATCTTCTCTTTGTTTAGTTGTTTTATAATATGTCATCATATAATATGTCACATATGGATAAAGTGTGAACTTTATCCAATATTTAATTTTGTTTCATCAGCATCTACACATAAATTATAAACCCAATTATCATTGCTGTCAGTGGTGGCTCATTTACCTTAGGATAAAAAAAATAATAATAAGATAAAATAAAAAAATAATGTACACTTTGGAGAATATAGAATACTTGCTGAAATCAACTTTGCAATTACTGTTTGCCTTTATTTTCTTAGGCTGATTTATATATTTATGACTCGTTTTCACCTAATTTTATTTATTAGAAAATGTTTTAATCCTACTATAAATGCCATTCAGTATACTTTAAGAAAATTGATGTCAGATGTTCTGTGAAATTAGTCAATCTTGTCATAGATACTTATCAATGTTTTGTACACCACAGTGAAATTTACTTCCTGACCCTAGCTATTCGTTAGGTAATACACAAAAGCTATTGAATTGGCAATCATAGTCACTTAAGATAATGGAAAAACAGCTCTTGTCGAGATAGGTGGATCACAAGGTCAGGAGATCGAGACCATCTTGGCGAACAGAGTGAAACCCCGTCTCTACTAAAAATACAAAAAAAAAAAAAAAAACTACCCAGGCGAGGTGGCGGGCACCTGTAGTCCCAGCTACTTGGGAGGCTGAGGCAGGAGAATGGCGGGAACCCGGGAGGCGGAGCTTGCAGTGAGCTGAGATCCGGCCACTGCACTCCAGCCTGGGCGACAGAGCAAGACTCCACCTCCAAAAAAATAAAAATATAAAAAAATAAATAAAATGAAATGTAATATTTTATTTCATTTTGTTTGTAACCCTCAGCCAATAAAATGTAAATCATGATTTTAAACCGTTGGACTGCAATAAACTTGTTGCCTTAGTAGCCCTCGTCCTTTGCCTCTCTTGAATGTATACACTTTAAAAAGGCACTTTGCAGTTCCTGTTATGAAGCACATAACATAATTACACATATTTTAATTCCGAGCTCAGCTATGTGATTTGCTTTGACCTTTGGTATCTTAGCATTTGTAGTATAAGCAAAAGCTAGAAAAGGACTGGTGCACTTTTGCCTTCAATGTGGAAACATAGCCAGGCTGGTCCACCAGAGGGATGTGAGAGAAAAATGAAGTAGAGACAAGTTGTTTCAGGCAATAATCAGCCCACTTCCAGAGACATAATACCCCAGATAGCAGCCAGATAATACCCACACATGACAGAGAGTCCATGTGGAAATCAGAAATTGCCCAGTTGGATTTTCCAGTCACAGACTCAAGACAAAACAAATTCTTGTTGTTTTGAGCCATTGTGTTTTGGAATGGTTTGTTATGCTGCATTAATATGGCAATAGATAAATGATGGAGAAGCAAAGAATTATATTTTTTTCAAATTTCTCAGTTAATAACAAATGCTCTGTGTATTAGTCTGTATTCATACTGCTATAAAGAACTGTCCAAGACTGGGCAATTTATAAAGGAAAGATGTTTAACTCACAGTCCTGCAGGGCTCAGGAAACTTACAATCATGGCGAAAGGCAAAGAGAAAGCAAGACACCTTTTCACAAGATGGCAGGAAGAAGAAGTGCTGAGTGAAGGGAGAAGGGTCCCTTATAAAACCATCAGATTTCGTAAGAACTGACTCACTATCATGAGAACAACATGGGGAAGCTACGACCATGATTCAATTACCTCCTGCTGGTCTCTTCCTTGACACTTGGGGATTCTGGAGATAACAATTCAAGATGAGTTCTGTTTAACTTCTCTCACTTTGACTCTGTGTAACTTCTCTCACTTTTTTAAAGTGTGTATATATTTGAGGATATATATGTTTATTTATTTTACAGTCCAATTCTTCTAACCCAAACAAATGCAAATGTGTGTGTGTATATATATGTGTGTGTGTATTTAAAAAATAAGTTGTACTGTAATTTTCTGTGTGCATGAAGAGCTTACACTAGCATGTTGTTCTGAAGTTATTTATACCTTTTTTGTTTTTATTACCACTCTCTTTTCCAAATCTATTAGTTTCATTTTAAGTATATGTTGATTGTTGACTTTAACTATCACATAGAATCCCACAGTGTCAGTCATTTTCTACTTATCCATTGTTCTAGAGGCGGAAACTGTGTGTTCTCCATATTTCTGCAAACACACAAGCAGCATATTGAAAATCTCCATGTATAGCCCTGTGGGAAAACGTATGCATCCAATTATCATTGCATAAATTTACTTTCTAAGAAGGTCATTCCACTCATATAATTTTTCATTTTGTAATTTTTTAATATGATTTTTTTTTCTCTCACCTTTGTCAAGATTTAGGTAGTCTCTTAAACTAGGAAAGTGGTTTAATTTCTCTGTTTATTTGTTTAATGTAGAGATGTATGGCATGTATGACCTTCACCTTCTTTTACGTAAATCTTAAATAATAACAAAATTATTTTAAATTCTAATAAGAAAGATTTTGTTTGCCAATCTTAGAAAATACTATCTTAAAACAGTCACCAAAATAATAATTTGGAGTCGTCATACGTGGAGGTCTTCTCAAAAATTGAATTTCAGTTATTTGCTTCAGAAAATTTGAATATATATGAGTATGAAAATAAAAGTCAGAGCAACTGGTCATTTGCTTGTTCTATCCAGCACAAGCATTCAGTGAAAATCAAACTACCTCAGAAGAGGAAATAACGTCATGCCATACTTTTAAAAGAACAAATATATAAAAGAGAAGTGGAAAATATTAAAATAGAAAAGACATATCTGTGTAATCAAGCAAATAAAATCATAATTTTTCAGAAAACAGTCACAAAGAAAAATATATATTATACCTCTATATAGAGATGATTCAATATTTTGATATATAAGCTTTAAAATACATTCTGCTGCATAAGTCTTTTAGAAAAAATCTTTAGATAAAACTTATAGTTAACAAAAAAAGTTGAAAGATTGTTCTCCTGGTTCAATGATTCCCAGCAAGGAAGCTATTGGTATTTTGGGTGGGACCATTCAATTGTTTGACTATTCAATTCTTTCTGTCAATGTACAGGATAATTTCCAACTTGGGTCCCTACAATCAAATGCTTTAAAAATGCAAGAACACCTTAGAATTCAGAATGCATTCTATTTTGTCATTTTCCAGCTTACAAATAAAAACCTCAGTGTGGCTCAGTAAATCTAATAGTGCATCAGTTCACAGTGCATAGCAATCACTAGAAATGGGGTTTGGAATCCCCTCACTGTGTACGGCTCATGAAGTTCTTGAGATGCCATCTTTGTTGTCTTTTCCGTGCATTCAACTCTCATTGCATGATTCTAAATGGTATTGTCTGTTGAACTGAGAAGCTTCATTAGATTAAAGAAAGTACAGAATGTAAACTTATTTTGTGTGTGTGTGTGTGAAAGACTACATTCCCTAGAGTTACAGGAAAGATAAGCAGAAAGAAAATAAAAATAATTCATAAATCACATTCTAGACTCTAATTTTTATTAATTTTCATTGTTCTGAATTCCTAAGTGGTCTCAGCCATTATACACTTTTATTCTCTGCTCAACTTAGTGACATAAGGCTAACATAACGCTCTTTTCTATATTTTTATAAATGCATTAATATTTGAATGATTACTATAAGCATGGATAAAATGCTATATTGCTCTCAATTTTAGATATCAAAAAAATTGTGTAGAGAAGACAGATACATCACAATTATCCTTAACTATTTAGTGGTTCATCTTCACAGTGATATGAAAAACAATATACTTAAAGGAGTAATTCAACTGAGTACTTACCAGAATTTCTGTAATAAAACTACTTTTAAAGAACTTAATGTGTTTAATGCTTTATCTAGATTTATGTGAAATAATTTAGAGAAAAATCTAATTATGAAATATTTAATTGAAAACAGTAATGTATTTTTTTCCATATTCGTGTATATATGCAAATGTAAAGTTAAAACATCTTTTTTTTTTTTTTTTTTTTTTTTAGAAATATGAATCATTGGCCGGGTGCGGTGGGTCACGCCTGTAATCCCAGCACTTTGGGAGGCCGAGGCGGGTGGATCACGAGGTCAGGAGATGGAGACGATCCTGGCTAATGCGGTGAAACCCCGTCTCTATTATGGAACAGAACAGAGTCCTCAGAAGTAATACCACACATCTACAGCCATCTGATCTTTGACAAACCTGAGAGAAACAAGAAATGGGGAAAGGATTCCCTATTTAATAAATGGTGCTGGGAAAATTGGCTAGCCATAAGTAGAAAGCTGAAACTGGATCCTTTCCTTACTGCTTATACGAAGAATAATTCAAGATGGATTAGAGACTTAAATGTTAGACCTAATACCATAAAAACCCTAGAAGAAAATCTAGGTAGTACCATTCAGGACATAGGCATGGGCAAGGACTTCATATCTAAAACACCAAAAGCAATGGCAGCAAAAGCCAAAATTGACAAATGGGATCTAATTAAACTAAAGAGCTTCTGCACAGCAAAAGAAACTACCATCAGAGTGAACACTACTCATCTGACAAAGGGCTAATATCCAGAATCTACAAAGAACTCAAACAAATATACAAGAAAAAAACAAAGAACCCCATCAAAAAGTGGGCAAAGGATATGAACAGACATTTCTCAAAAGAAGACATTCATACAGCCAACAGACACATGAAAAAATGCTCATCATCACTCGCCATCAGAGAAATGCAAATCAAAACCACAATGAGATACCATCTCACACCAGTTAGAATGGCAATCATTAAAAAATCAGGAAACAACAGGTGTTGGAGAGGATGTGGAGAAATAGGAACACTTTTACACTGTTGGTGGGATTGTAAACTAGTTCAACCATTATGGAAAACAGTATGGCAATTCCTCAAGGATCTAGAACTAGATGTACCATATGACCCAGCCATCCCACTACTGGGTATATACCCAAAGGATTATAAATTATTCTACTACAAAGACACATGCACACGTATGTTTATTGCAGCACTATTCACAATAGCAAAGACTTGGAATCAACCCAAATGTCCATCTGTGACAGGCTGGATTAAGAAAATGTGGCACATATACACCATGGAATACTATGCAGCCATAAAAAAGGATGAGTTTGCGTCCTTTGTAGGGACATGGATGCAGCTGAAACCATCATTCTTAGCAACCTATCACAAGAACAGAAAACCAAACACTGCATGTTCTCACTCATAGGTGGGAACTGAACAATGAGATCACTTGGACTCGGGAAGGGGAGCATCACACACCGGGGCCTTTCATGGGGAGGGGGGAGGGGGGAGGGATTGCATTGGGGAGTTATACACGATATAAATGATGAATTGATGGGTGCTGATGAGTTGATGGGTGCAGCACACCAACATGGCACAAGTATACATATGTAGCAAACCTGCACGTTATGCACATGTACCCTAGAACTTAAAGTATAATAAAAATAAATAAATAAATAAATAAATAAATAAATAAATAAATAAATAATACAAAAAAATTAGCCAGGCATGGTGGCAGGAGCCTGCAGTCCCAGCTACTCGGGAGGCTGAGGCAGGAGAATGGCATGAACCTGCGAGGCAGAGTTGCAGTTAGCTGAGATTGCGCCACTGCACTCCAGAGCCTGGGTGACAGAGCAAGACTTCGTCTCAAAATATATATATATATATATTTATCACACCCCTACCTCTTGCCTTTCCAAGCCTCCTTGTAGCTGGAGTATATTTCTCTGTCTCATAAGGCTTGACCATATAACTTGGTTTCGTCATGATAATCAAAGAAGGCTTGACACATATGAAGAACTTTAAAATCTTTCGCATGATTTGCTCCAGCTTCTTGCTTATGCCCTCTACCATGAGAAGAAAAAAATGACTCAGATAAGAGTTATGAAATCACCTTGGGCCCCAAAATGAGAAGATATGTGGAAAATAGCAGAACCATTGCAAGCAGAGACAAGCAGTGTTGTAGCTGACACATACATCCACAGGATAGAAATAAATAACAACAAATGGCATTTGTCTGTTCTTGTAAACCTCTGGGACTTCAGAGCTGTTTGTCTTCATGAAAAGTTGACAGAAATACTTTTTAACATATTGAAATGTATCAGATTCAGGGTTCATACCTACGTTTGACAATTTTTTGTCAAAAGTACTGGTAACTGAGTTAAACTTGTAATTAAAAACTTTACTTGAAAACAGAGGTTTCAATGTTTTCAGAAGTTGTTTTACATAAATTCACTGAACACTCAGTAAGGCAAATAGGAATTGATATTAAATAAATTATTTCAGGTGTTAAACAAAGGGTTTATTTGTGGGTTTTGAAGTCCTTTAAAGAAAAAATGGCATGGAAAGCTTTTAGAATTATTTTTTACTTTTTTATTCAAGTTTCACTTTTTAATTATAGACCTAATGTGCTGTAAATTTGACTCAATCTTTCAAGCTTAATGAGGACTACTTGGTTTTCATTTTCAAAATACATTAATACTAAGTAGATGTGTTTATTGAATATGGACCATTCAAAGAGGTGATCAAGCTTGCAAAAGATATGTTGTTTTAGATTATTTATATAATGTCCTCATACTACAACTTTTCACAGTAGCAATTTATGCACTAGTACCATGTTGTGCTACAAAGCACTTTTCTTATAAACAAATTTTAAATTCAATACAGCCCAATTCTACAATGTTATCTATAAATATTATGTAAAAATTGTATGTAGAAAAAAGGGCAATGCAAAAATAAAAACCACCTTGACTAGCTTACCCATTATCATTGCCCTTTATGAGATACTTTCTTCTTTGTATCTACTTCTCTTCTAAAAACTATACCTATAGATATATGATTATATATTAATCTCGAATGTTGAAACTATAATGTAGATAACAATCTAATATGTGCAAAATTTAACACTTTTTATATTATGAATTCAGCAAAGTATTTACCCTATATATTACATCATTATAAATAAATTTTACTACAGTTCCTTTATACAAAGTAAATATATGTTATTCACAATTTGATGCTAATCTTTATATAACATCTTCTGCATACAAAGCATTTGGCAGGAATTTGTGGAGCAGGGGGTATATTAAAAGGTTAAGAGGGATAAAACACATTTAAAGGGATAATATGCATGAACAAATTCAAGATTATTTTGATCTATAAATGTTAAATATTATATAATGCTCATCTTAATATTTCATCAAAACAAAATGCAATGGATTTTAAGATGTGTCATTATTTTATGCACTTTCATATACTTCAGAAAATAAAAAAAATGCTGGACATGTGCAAACTATATAGGAGACTCCCCTTTGAGGGTAATCCACAAAAGGTTGTAGATTAACTGTTGCTATATATTAACCATTGTTTACATTTCCCTTTCCAAAAAAGGGAAATGTAAACAAGACCTTAAACTACAAGAAAGGACAGCAAATTAATGAGCAAGCCTCTACCCTGATACTTGGCGGAAGAAGTAAAACTTTCCCAGATGATTTAAATCACCAGGCATTATCTTGCAAGGTTTGTAATCTGAATTCACACTGCTAGTGTGGTCCAAAAGCCTCAAGCAGAGAATTTAATGAAAGTTGTCTCAGGTTTATTTTGTCCTTAGGTGACTCAAATGCAAATCTTCTTGGTTCTCAGTGTATGCCAATGCAGGTTTGTAAAATGCTATCCATAAGACGATGCATTCCAACTTCAGAAATGTTAAATTGTATGACAGACATTCTTAAAATCTATTAAATATGTATTCTGTAATGAAATCCATACTTTATATAAACACCAGAAAATGCTATTGAACCGTATTTTCATATTAGGGGCCTGGAAAACCTTGAGAAAGAACACTATTTAAATGTTAACAATAATAATGACAATAATAACAGTAACAAAAAAGTAGAAACAGAAACAATAGCTGTGTCTTTACGATATGCCAGACATTAAATTTCCATGTATTTTGTTACTTGACGCTCACAACAGCCCTTTTAAATAGTAATAATATTTTTTTTTCCTTTTCACAGGTAAGTAAACAGAAAAGCCAATACTTGAATCCAGCCAGTTTTTTTTGAAAAGTCATATCTTAATCACAGTTTTAAGAATGAAGGAAGTTTCGGTAAGCAGTAACCACATAGATGGCCATTCCAAACCAAGAGGACACAAAAGAGCACAGTTTGTTGTTGTCATTGTTGTTGTTTTGTTGTTGTCTTTAAATAACATTTGTTAAAATGTCAGTTGGATTAGCATGGTTAGGACAAAAGAAATTAAGTACAATTAACTAGCTCATAATACTGGCAAAATATATGGAAGCCAGAACATATATTATTTTAATATTAAGATATATGAGATATATTATCTAACTATTGAGGATTCCTTAAAAGTCGTGGAGAAAAAAAAAATGTATCATGCTGTGAACTGTATTTTCAGACAACAACTGATATCAATGTGACACAATTCCTCAAAAAGATGACAGCAGCTAGATCATGTGCAAAGGGGTCCCTTATATAGAAGAAGTTAAAAGTCTTCACTAATATATAACCCATCAACATATAATGAAAACTTTTGACTATATTTTTGGAAGGAAGAGAGTGTTTCCAACTGAGTCAATGAATAGGAAAGAAAAAGATGTTTGACAAAAGAAATAATAAATCCAGTTGGAAGCCTAATGAATTTGAAGTACTTTTGTAATTTTCATGTAATTTGGTTAGGTCATAGGTGGATTTCTGGGTTGAAGAGAGTCGTGAGACTTGATGTCATTGACAGAAGAAATTATTTTCAAACAAATGTATGTAACAGTTGAAATAAAACTTATGGATGCACTTTTGCACATAGAGTATTCAGTGGATTAAATAACCTTCAACTGATTTTCTTGCACTTTTTTCAAAGAGTTATATTTTCATTTATAATGAAACAAGTATATACAATGTCTTAAAAACATTTTGCAATAAAATGTACATAATGTAAAATGAACCATTTTAAGCATTTTTAACTGTAAAATGTAGTGGCATTAAACATTCACAGTGTTGTGAAACCATCACCTCTGTCAATTTTTACAACTTAAGTAACATTTTAAAATACTTTTAAATTTCATGTTCATTGTGTCAATCTTGGTAAAATCAGTCATAGTGTTACTGGAAAGGAGCTCCAATCCAAATCCCAGGAGAGAGTTCTTGCTACTCGCGCAGGAAAGAATTTGGTGCGAGTCCATAAATTGAAAACAACGTTATTAAGAAAGTAAAGGAATAAAAGAATGGCTACTCTGTGGGCGGAGCAGGGGGCTGGACTGCTTGACTAAGTACACTTATGGTTATTTATTGATTACATGATAAACAAGGGGTGGATTATTCATGAATTTTCCAGGAAAGGGTGGTGGGGCAATTCCATAACTGAGTGTTCCTCTCCTTTTTTAGAGCATGTAGGGTAACTTCCTGATACTGCCATGGCATTTGTAAACTGTAATGGCACTGGTGGTACTGTCTTTTAACTTGCCAACATATTATAATTAGTGTATAATGAGAAGTGAGGATGACCGGAGGTCACTTTTGTCATCATCTTGGTTTTGGTGAGTTTTGACTGGGTTCTTTACTGCATCCTGTTTTGTCAGCAAGATCTTTGTGACTTGTAACTGTGCTGACATCCTATCTCATCCTGTGACTAAGAATGCTTAACCTCTTGGGAATGCAGCCCAGTAGGTCTCAACCTCATTTTACTTAACCCCTATTCAAGATGTAGCCACTCTGTTTCAAATGCCTCTGACAATAGATCATTCTAAACCAAACAAAAGGAATATTGGACAGAAAGACCAGGCTAATATAAAAGATTTTGTGTGTGGAATGGGGTACATTTTTGAAAACGTCGTGTTTAGTTATATATGAACAAAATTTAGGAAAATAATGGTTTAAGGACAAAGGATAAGCAAGTGAGTACATACATTAAAACTTTATTAATGACATACAAACTTAATAAATGGTCTTTTCCCTAGGACTAAAAGTAAATTATCCGCTTCATGGCTTCACTATTTGTAATATACCTGTCAATCCATTTCCATAAAGCAAAATATAAACCAGATTATTATTTATTCTTGAAAAAACGTCTATCCTTTGCCCCATTTTTTTATTAGCAGTCATGACGACAGAGTTCCACAGGACTAAGAGCTTTTGGCAACAATGCTCACCCTCTCTCTCACAAATTTCACAGCCTCAAATCATCTATGAGGCTTGAGGTCACCAAAGATATCCTGTCAAATCCACAATAAGTGCAGGATTCTAAGATCAGCTCAACAGCATTTCCAGAAGGTTTTGCGTTCTTCTTTTTCTGACCTACTTTCTAACACCTCCTGTTCTATTGTTTATCTTCTCAACATATCTCTCAGTTTTTCCTTTTACCTTCTTTCTCTATCTTAAATCTAAATCTCTTTGAAAAATTCTACTTCCCCTATAGATTTCTCAAGTTGCAGAAGTTTTCTCTTATGTCTTATATCTTGGCATAGAAGTTGGGTTGGCATTTCTACTTGTTTCTATCACCCCTGTTAGAACATTGTGCTTTCCGTCTTCCCCTAAATCTGGAGCTTCTGAAGCATATGTATTAGACAATGCCACTTGATAATGTTCCATGTTATAGTCATCTATAGATCTCTCTGACCCTTTCTGATATTCCTTACAGATTTGAACTCTTGGGAAATTGGTCCATTCTTATTTTAATTCTTGGTAATATCTGTTTTCACATAGTTGATCACCCCATATGCCATACACTTTGTTTTTCACTCTCTCTTCTAGGGAACTTATACTTTGACCTCTCTCTGCAATCCACTATGAGAGCTATCTTTAATAAATACAATCTCAATTTAAAGCATCCCATACCTTGAAGAACATTTTCTCTCTGTTCGCAAAAGCCCTTTTAGTGTTCCAACTTCAACACATTAACAACTCTAGCAGTACCTACAACTATTTCTGATACCAACTGGAAATTTCCAGTATGAGGACCAGTTGTTTGTGGTCAGTGAGTTCTGACTTGTTGTGTAGCTAGTTGGCTTTTTTTTTTTTTTTTTTTTTTTTTTTTTGACACAGAGTCTCGCTGCTCTGTCATCTAGGCTGGAGTGCAATCAGGAGATCTCAGTTCACGGCAACCTCTGCCTCCCAGGTTGAGGCAATTCTCCTGCCTCAGCCTCCTAAGTATGTACCTAGTTTTAATTTGTTGGTACCTATGCTCTACTAGTCGTTATATTTTAAAAATATTATCTGTGCCCACAGGCATTGATCCTATCACCCTTTCACTGATTTATTCACTCTCTGGTACTAACTTTTTCCTTGCTCAGCATATAAATTGTATGGCCAATTATCCTTATTTCTGTTGTATATATTATGCGTCCCTTGTCTCTCACTACCTATTTTATACTTTTATTATGTCAAATAGGCCAGTCTCTCAGTCTCTATTTTCTTCACTACTACACTTTTGCAGGTGGATAAGGGCACAGAAACAATTAATAGGTTTCCATGTAAATCGTGAACACCAATCTCAGTTGAGACCTTATATATCCTACCCAGAAATCAAGGTTATTTATCTAGTTCATTCGCTTCAATACCATTCTTACTCTAGATGATATTTTTTATCCTATTTCCCTGAAAAACAGAAGCAATCAGAAGGTATCCTCCTTGAATTTCACTGTATCATAAACTCACTGCCTGGCCTATATCATATATTTAGCTTTTGACCTTCCATGTTCTTAGCAAAGACAAATTATTCTGGTTATCTTTCTAACTCTACCTCTAACTTCATTGACCCCGACCCTGACCTTAATTTGCTTTTATCTGTAATCCTAAATGTATCAGAATCTAAGTTGAACCTGTTAATTATCTCTCACCTAAATGAGGAAATTCAAACCAATATTCTTCCTTTCTCTTGCATTAGTAAGATTATCTTTAAACTTGATTATTTCCATTAGGGTATAAATTGCTTCTCGGCCTTTTGGCTAAGATCAAGTGTAGAATATAAATATACTTGAACCTTCATATTTAAATAAAAAACATTTTCATAAAAAATATTATTTTAATACAAAGCTTATATTTCCTTCTAGCTATCATCTCTTTTCTATGCTTTCCTATATAGCTCAACTCCAAAGTTTACTGTACTTACTTTCTGATTTTACTGTTATGTCCCCTTGATCCCATTTCAAATACTATTTCAAATACCATTTCAAATATTTTCACTACCCATCCTACTGACCCTGCACATGACTTCAACATTGCTAAATCCAATAGCCAATGCTCATTTCTGATCCAGCTTAAAATGGCAGTATTAACACAGGAAACACTCGGAGTATTTCCCTGCTACTGAATTTTTTTTTCCCCTCCTTACTGGCCCTCCTCTTAGTCTTTCTGACTGACTTCTCTTATTCTCCGTGTTTTCTAAATGTTCGTATGACCCAGTGTGAGCTTTAGATCTGCTTATTTTCCTCCACTTGATCCTTCTATTCTTCCTCCAATCTCCCACACTTTTCATTCCTGTTCTTCTACCCCATCTTCCTTTTCCATTACTTATTCTCCACATACTTCCTAGGTAATCTTATCGAGTTTCATTAATTGTTAAAAATCTGTATGTTGACAGCTGACAGTATCCACATGTTTTTCTCCAAATAGTTTCTTGAACTCCAGAAAAATAAATATTGTATTCTTAGCATTTCTACATTGGTTTAATATGTGTAAAAGAGAAATTCTAGTCCTTCTACATGAAACATATAAGTCTTTTAAAGTCTTCCTTCCTTTTAGCCTGATAACTACTTATGCTAAAATATTTAAGGCATTTTTAACATTACTATTTCTCTCATATGCTGTTCAACTCCATCTGTAAGCCCTGAAGGCTTAACATCCACATTAATTCAGCATTATATTATCTCCTCTAAGAGCACCTGGTTAAAGGCAATTCTTCTCTCTTATGAATTATTACAATAGCTTCCTACTTAGTTTTCTTGCTTCTGCCCTTGTCTTCCTATACAGTGGCGGTAGTGCTCTTGTAAACTCAAAAGCTGATCATTTCATTTCATTGTCCCATGCTCTCCAATGGCTCCTTTTGCTCTTGGAGTTAAGAGTCTCAGTTTAATTTAGCCACTTTCTGATCTGGCTCCCTGTTACTACTGTGATCTCAGCTTCTACTGTCCTTCCCAAGTCTCACTGGACTCCAGCCTCTTTGCTGTTTGTGAAATGCACCACCATTGTCCTGGATAGCCTGTTATTTCTGTCTGAAAATTCTTCTTTTAGATATGCATATAGCTTATCCTTTCACATCCTTTTATTACTTAACCTTCTATGATCACTCTTTGAAAAATTGTTTATTTATTCTTCATTTCTGTTTGGTTCTAACACAAAGCATTTAATATAAACAAAGGTAATAATATACTGATTTATCACCCACCTGACAACTAAAATTTCCAATTAGGTGAGAGATTGTCTGCTAATGTATTTCCAGCATACAGAAAAATGACGAAAATATAATAGGTGCTTAATAAATGTTGACTGAATCAATGAATGAAATAATAAGTTAATGTTATTTATTTGATAACTTTTTTCTTAATTGAAAAATGCTTTCTGGCCATAACTAGTTCTCTATAAAATTTATTTATATTTTATTATGCATTTATTTCTGCTTTTTGCATAGCTTGTATAAACTTGAAAAGTTTAGTTGAAGTAGAATTGTCTCACTCATTCTTTTTTTTTTTTTTTTTTTATTATACTTTAAGTTCTAGGGTACATGTGCATAACGTGCAGGTTTGTTACATATGTATACTTATGCCAAGTAGGTGTGCTGCACCCATCCACTCGTCAGCACCCAACAATTCATCATTTATATCATGTATAACTCCCCAATGCAATCCCTCCCTCCTCCCCCCTCCCCCCTCCCCATGATAGGCCCCAGTGCGTGATGTTCCCCTTCCCGAGTCCAAGTGATCTCATTGTTCAGTTCCCACCTATGAGTGAGAACATGCAGTGTTTGGTTTTCTGTTCTTGTGATAGTTTGCTAAGAATGATGGTTTCCAGCTGCATCCATGTCCCTACAAAGGACGCAAACTCATCCTTTTTTATGGCTGCATAGTATTCCATGGTGTATATGTGCCACATTTTCTTAATCCAGTCTGTCACAGATGGACATTTGGGTTGATTCCAAGTCTTTGCTATTGTGAATAGTGCCGCAATAAACATACGTGTACATGTGTCTTTGTAGTAGAATAATTTATAATCCTTTGGGTATATACCCAGTAGTGGGATGGCTGGGTCATATGGTACATCTAGTTCTAGATCCTTGAGGAATTGCCATACTGTTTTCCATAATGGTTGAACTAGTTTACAATCCCGCCAACAGTGTAAAAGTGTTCCTATTTCGCCACATCCTCTCCAACAACTGTTGTTTCCTGACTTCTTAATGATTGCCATTCTAACTGGTGTGAGATGGTATCTCATTGTGGTTTTGATTTGCATTTCTCTGATGACGAGTGACGAGCATTTTTTCATGTGTCTGTTGGCTGTATGAAAATCTTCTTTTGAGAAATGTCTGTTCATATCCTTTGCCCACTTTTTGATGGGGTTGTTTGTTTTTTTCTTGTATATTTGTTTGAGTTCTTTGTAGATTCTGGATATTAGCCCTTTGTCAGATGAGTAGGTTGCAAAAATTTTCTCCCATTCTGTAGGTTGCCTGTTCACTCTGATGGTAGTTTCTTTTGCTGTGCAAAAGCTCTTTAGTTTAATTAGATCTCATTTGTCAATTTTTGCTTTTGCTGCCATTGCTTTTGGTGTTTTAGACATGAAGTCCTTGCCCATGCCTATGTCCTGAATGGTACTACCTAGATTTTCTTCTAGGGTTTTTATGGTATTAGGTCTAACATTAAAGTCTCTAATCCATCTTGAATTAATCTTCGAATAAGGGGTAAGGAAAGGATCCAGTTTCAGCTTTCTACTTATGGCTAGCCAATTTTCCCAGCACCATTTATTAAATAGGGAATCCTTTCCCCATTTCTTGTTTCTCTCAGGTTTGTCAAAGATCAGATGGCTATAGATGTGCGGTATTATTTCTGAGGACTCTGTTCTGTTCCATTGGTCTATAGCTCTGTTTTGGTACCAGTACCATGCTGTTTTGGTTACTGTAGCCTTGTAGTATAGTTTGAAGTCAGGTAGCGTGACGCCTCCAGCTTTGTCCTTTTGACTTAGGATTGTCTTGGCAATGCGGGCTCTTTTTTGGTTCCATATGAACTTTAAAGCAGTTTTTTCCAATTCTGTGAAGAAACTCATTGGTAGCTTGATGGGGATGGCATTGAATCTATAAATAACCTTGGGGAGTATGGCCATTTTCACGATATTGATTCTTCCTATCCATGAGCATGGTATGTTCTTCCATTTGTTTGTGTCCTCTTTGATTTCACTGAGAAGTGGTTTGTAGTTCTCCTTGAAGAGGTCCTTTACATCCCTTGTAAGCTGGATTCCTAGGTATTTTATTCTCTTTGAAGCAATTGTGAATGGAAGTTCATTCCTGATTTGGCTCTCTGCTTGTCTGTTACTGGTGTATAAGAATGCTTGGGATTTTTGCACATTAATTTTGTATCCTGAGACTTTGCTGAAGTTGCTTATCAGCTTAAGGAGATTTTGGGCTGAGACAATGGGGTTTTCTAAATATACAATCATGTCATCTGCAAACAGGGACAATTTGACTTCTTCTTTTCCTAACTGGATACCCTTGATTTCTTTCTCTTGCCTGATTGCCCTAGCCAGAACTTCCAACACTATGTTGAATAGGAGTGGTGAGAGAGGGCATCCCTGTCTTGTGCCAGTTTTCAAAGGGAATTTTTCCAGTTTTTGCCCATTCAGTATGATATTAGCTGTGGGTTTGTCATAAACAGCTCTTATTATTTTGAGGTACGTTCCATCAATACCGAATTTATTGAGCCTTTTTAGCATGAAGGGCTGTTGAATTTTGTCAAAAGCCTTTTCTGCATCTATTGAGATAATCATGTGGTTCTTGTCTTTGGTTCTGTTTATATGCTGGATTACGTTTATTGATTTGTGAATGTTGAACCAGCCTTGCATCCCAGGGATGAAGCCCACTTGATCATGGTGGATAAGCTTTTTGATGTGCTGCTGAATCTGGTTTACCAGTATTTTACTGAGAATTTTTGCATCAATGTTCATCAGGGATATTGGTCTAAAATTCTCTTTTTTTGTTGTGTCTCTGCCAGGCTTTGGTATCAGGATGATGTTGGCCTCATAAAATGAGTTAGGGAGGATTCCCTCTTTTTCTATTGATTGGAATAGTTTCAGAAGGAATGGTACCAGCTCCTCCTTGTACCTCTGGTAGAATTCAGCTGTGAATCCATCTGGTCCTGGACTTTTTTTGGTGGGTAGGCTATTAATTGTTGCCTCAATTTCAGAGCCTGCTATTGGTCTATTCAGGGATTCAACTTCTTCCTGGTTTAGCCTTGGGAGAGTGTAAGTGTCCAGGAAATTATCCATTTCTTCTAGATTTTCTAGTTGATTTGCGTAGAGGCGTTTATAGTATTCTCTGATGGTAGTTTGTATTTCTGTGGGGTCAGTGGTGATATCCCCTTTATCATTTTTTATTGCATCTATTTGATTCCTCTCTCTTTTCTTCTTTATTAGCCTTACTAGCGGTCTGTCAATTTTGTTGATCTTTTCAAAAAACCAACTCCTGGATTCATTGAATTTTTGGAGGGTTTTTTGTGTCTCTATCTCCTTCAGTTCGGCTCTGATCTTAGTTATTTCTTGCCTTCTGCTAGCTTTTGAATGTGTTTGCTCTTGCCTCTCTAGTTCTTTTAATTGTGATGTTAGAGTGTCAATTTTAGATCTTTCCTGCTTTCTCTTGTGGGCATTTAGTGCTATAAATTTCCCTCTACACACTGCTTTAAATGTGTCCCAGAGATTCTGGTATGTTGTATCTTTGTTCTCATTGGTTTCAAAGAACATCTTTATTTCCGCTTTCATTTCGTTATGTACCCAGTAGTCATTCAGGAGCAGGTTGTTCAGTTTCCATGTAGTTGAGCGGTTTTGATTGAGTTTCTTAGTCCTGAGTTCTAGTTTGATTGCACTGTGGTCTGAGAGACAGTTTGTTATAATTTCTGTTCTTTTACATTTGCTGAGGAGTGCTTTACTTCCAATTATGTGGTCAATTTTGGAATAAGTGTGATGTGGTGCTGAGAAGAATGTATATTCTGTTGATTTGGGGTGGAGAGTTCTATAGATGTCTATTAGGTCCGCTTGGTGCAGAGATGAGTTCAATTCCTGGATATCCTTGTTAACTTTCTGTCTCGTTGATCTGACTAATGTTGACAGCGGAGTGTTGAAGTCTCCCATTATTATTGTATGGGAGTCTAAGTCTCTTTGTAAGTCTCTAAGGACTTGCTTTATGAATCTGGGTGCTCCTGTATTGGGTGCATATATATTTAGGAGAGTTAGCTCTTCCTGTTGAATTGATCCCTTTACCATTATGTAATGGCCTTCTTTGTCTCTTTTGATCTTTGATGGTTTAAAGTCTGTTTTATCAGAGACTAGGATTGCAACCCCTGCTTTTTTTTGTTCTCCATTTGCTTGGTAGATCTTCCTCCATCCCTTTATTTTGAGCCTATGTATGTCTCTGCATGTGAGATGGGTCTCCTGAATACAGCAGACTGATGGGTCTTGACTCTTTATCCAGTTTGCCAGTCTGTGTCTTTTCATTGGAGCATTTAGTCCATTAACATTTAAGGTTAATATTGTTATGTGTGAACTTGATCCTGCCATTATGATATTAACTGGTTATTTTGCTCGTTAGTTGATGCAGTTTCTTCCTAGCCTCGATGGTCTTTACATTTTGGCATGTTTTTGCGATGGCTGGTACCGGTTTTTCCTTTCCATGTTTAGTGCTTCCTTCAGGGTCTCTTGTAAGGCAGGCCTGGTGGTGACAAAATCTCTAAGCATTTGCTTATCTGTAAAGGATTTTATTTCTCCTTCACTTATGAAACTTAGTTTGGCTGGATATGAAATTCTGGGTTTAAAATTCTTTTCTTTTAGAACGTTGAATATTGGCCCCCACTCTCTTCTGGCTTCTAGAGTTTCTGCCGAGAGATCTGCTGGTAGTCTGATGGGCTTCCCTTTGTGGGTGACCCGACCTTTCTCTCTGGCTGCCCTTAAGATTTTTTCCTTCATTTCAACTTTGGTGACTCTGGCAATTATGTGTCTTGGAGTTGCTCTTCTGGAGGAGTATCTTTGTGGCGTTCTCTGTATTTCCTGAATTTGAATGTTGGCCTGCCCTACTAGGTTGGGGAAGTTCTCCTGGATGATTTCCTGAAGAGTGTTTTCCAACTTGGTTCCATTTTCCCCCTCACTTTCAGGCACCCCAATAAGACGTAGATTTGGTCTTTTTACGTAATCCCATACTTCTTGCAGGCTTTGCTCATTTCTTTTTCTTCTTTTTTCTTTTGGTTTCTCTTCTCGCTTCATTTCATTCATTTGATCTTCAATCGCTGATACTCTTTCTTCCAGTTGATCGAGTTGGTTACTGAAGCTTGTGCATTTGTCACGTATTTCTCGTGTCATGGTTTTCATCTCTGTCATTTCGTTTATGATCTTCTCTGCATTAATTAGTCTAGCTGTCAATTCTTCCAGTCTTTTTTCAAAATTTTTAGTTTCTTTGCGCTGGGTACGTAATTCCTCCTTTAGCTCTGATAAGTTTGATGGACTGAAGCCTTCTTCTCTCCTCTCGTCCAAGTCATTCTCTGACCAGCTTTGATCCGTTGCTGGAGATGGGCTGCGCTCCTTTGCAGGGGGAGATGCGCTCTTATTTTTTGAATTTCCAGCTTTTCTGCCCTGCTTCTTCCCCATCTTTGTGGTTTTATCTGTCTCTGGTCTTTGATGGTGGTGACGTACTGATGGGGTTTTGGTATAGGTGTCCTTCCTGTTTGATAGTTTTCCTTCTGACAGTCTGAAGGACTGTCTGTTGGTCTGTTGGAGATTGCTTGAGGTCCACTCCAGACCCTGTTTGCCTGGGTATCAGCAGCAGAGGTTGCCGAAGATAGAATATTGCTGAACAGCGAGTGTACCTGTCTGATTCTTCCTTTGGAAGTTTCCTCTCAGGGGTGTACTCCACCCTGTGAGGTGTGGGGTGTCAGACTGCCCCTAGTGGGGGATTTCTCCCAGCTAGGCTACTCAGGGGTCAGGGACACACCTGAGCAGGCTGTCTGTCCGTTCTCAGATCTCAACCTCCGCGTTGGGAGATCCACGGCTCTCCCCAAAGCTGTCAGACAGAGTCGTTCGCGTCTGCACCGGCTCCCGCTACTTCCCCTGTTGGTCTTCAGCTGTGTGCTGTCCCCAGAGGTGGAGACTACAGAGACAGGCAGGCTTCCTTGAGCTGCTGTGAGCTCCACCCAGTTCGAGCTTCCCAGCGGCTTTGTTTACCTACTTAAGCCTCAGCAATGGCGGGCGCCCCTCCCCCAGCCTTGCTGCTGCCTTGCGGATAGATCGCTGCAGACTGCTGTGTTAGCAGTGAGGGAGGCTTCGTGGGCGTGGGACCCTCCCGGCGAGGTGTGGGATATATTCTCCTGGTGTGCCTGTATGCTTAAAGCGCAGTATTGGGGTGGGAGTTACCCAATTTTCCAGGTGTTGTGTGTCTCAGTTCCCCTGGCTAGGAAAACGGATCCCCTTCCCCCTTGCGCTTCCAGGTGAGGCGATGCCTCGCCCTGCTTCAGCTCTTGCTGGTCAGGCTGCAGCAGCTGACCAGCACCGATTGTCCGGCACTCCCTAGTGAGATGACCCCAGTACCTCAGTTGAAAATGCAGAAATCACCGGTCTTCTGTGTCGCTCACGCTGGGAGTTGGAGACTGGAGCTGTTCCTATTCTGCCATCTTGCTCCGCCCCCTCTTTTTTTTTTTTAATACTCAGTTTTTAAAGGAAGAAGGGTTAAAGTAAAAAAGACTGAATGAGAAGTTACGAGTCAAATTTATTAAAATATAGTAGCAATTGTGTATAGATTTTTCTTTCCCTTTTAATTCTGGGAATATAAGGAGGTGCCAACAGGAGCATGTCTTTGAGCAGAATTCATTTTGCTCTTGCTTGTTTTTGCATATAGAACTGCATTCGCTTTACCTGCATGTCTCATCTCTCAATTTTGTGTGTTTTTCCATCTGCTTATGTTTCTTTCTATAGTCATTTAGTACCCTCATATCGGCCTGCCCTGTGTTAAACATGTCCCTAATGCATCTTGCCCACATCTCAACATCTCAGACTGTCTACTTGGGTTTCTTCATCTGGGTAACAATAAACGACATAAGTCAGGTGACAAAATCAGTGTAATAAAAGAGGATCATGGTGTCTAGTTCGTTCAGAGGAAAAAGCACATATGATGAAAATACACTCATAGCTTGTTTTCTAAACACCATTTGCTAATTAAAATAATAAGTTCCTTTAAGAAGGAATGTATTCAATTTTTAATTTTTTGAGAAATTCCTATACTGTTTTCCTTATCTAAGGTAATATAAATGTCAATTAACTTGATTTAGCCATTCCAAGAAGTATACATACACTTCAAAACATCATGTTGTATATCATAAATATATACAAATTTATCTGTCAATTAAAAAATATAAATTTTTTTAAAAAGGAGAAAATAAGGTAGTAGTTTTTAAGGCTGGAGGACAGAAAATATAAAAATTGCCTGGAGAATCTTGTAGTGCCAGTTTGCCCATTTGAAATATTTCACTGCATACTACATTCTTTATTGTGTCTTCACTCTGGGATAATTCAATCAATCCTGATTTAATCTATCTGTAGATTTAAAGGTTGTCTTTACAATGGCTGTGACAGGCATATTCTTGATTCTTGAGTTGGTATTGAGTATTTCTGAGTTTAAATAGTTTAAAGTTGTTAAAATATTTCTAAGCTTTATCATTTACTGCTTAAGTTTGAAATGACTTCTCAAAATGTATCAGTCACTGTGTGCTAGGCTATCGATTTTTTGCGAAACCTTTTGAGATGAAGCCAATTGTAATCAATGTTGTTAATATTCTGCTTTTTCAAAATCTTCCCTGGAACAAATACATTAATTACTTAGAGTTTCTATGTTATACTTTGTCATAGGCAAGATTTGTACCAAATGAACTTATTTGTTTTTCAGTGTGCACATGTGTAAATTATATCAAATATTCTCAACAATATAATGTTGATGGATTATTCCAACTCTCCTGAACAGTTTCATTAAAATAATACCTGTTCCTGGATCCTAAGCCAAGGAAAAGTGTTCTTTTTTTTGTTTAAATAAATAACACTTATTTCATAAGTTATGAGAGGCTAGATAATGCTGTAATATCAGTAGCTATAATATCAGTGGCTTAAAAGAACAAAAGTTTATTTTTTCTGGATATCTATGCAGGCTTTTATTAAGACAGGAGACTTGTTCCATGCCAGAGGGAAAAATTGTAGAAGTGTTTTACTCTTGCAACCAAGTTATCTTGATTATGTCCATTTATAACTGATTGTGAAAGCAAGTTCCAAAATACCAAACTCCAGGGTGCAAGGAAATTCAATCTTCAGTGTGCCCCAAAACAGGAAAGAACCAAGAATCAGCGAGAAAGGTTGTGTTTAAATGGAACACCCCCTTTTCTTAAGTCAAGATCCTTTCATTAGGCTAGTGTTCTTTGGAAAATCCTGATACAGGCTGGGTTAGTCCATACGATAAATGACGGAGCTATGGAATTCCAAACTTCTAGGAACACTCCTTAAACGTGATGTTTCAGTTGTTGGTGTGAGTAGATGGATAGTTCCCAAGTGAAAAATACGTATTCCAACTGGCACTATCAGTTTGATTTAACATTGTTCATAAATGCTTTTACTGCTAATGTTTTTGTATATCGTTATTTTAAATCTAGTTATTTTTCCAAATTCTTCAAACATCTTTACTATGACAAGTAATTCTCAGGATTTATTAAAGGTTAATGGGGAGTTTATTTCATCATATCTTCTTTGGCTGTTTAAAAACATGTAACTGTGAATGGAAGTTCATTCCTGAATTGGCTCTCTGCTTGTCTGTTACTGGTGTATAAGAATGCTTGTGACTTTTGCACGTTAATTTTGTATCCTGAGACTTTGCTGAAGTTGCTTACCAGCTTAAGGAGATTTTGGGCTGAGACGATGGGGTTTTCTAAATATACAATCATGTCATCTGCAAACAGGGACAATTTGACTTCTTCTTTTCCTAACTGAATACCCTTGATTTCTTTCTCTTGCCTGATTGCCCTAGCCAGAACTTCCAACACTATGTTGAATAGGAGTGGTGAGAGAGGGCATCCCTGTCTTGTACCAGTTTTCAAAGGGAATTTTTCCAGTTTTTGCCCATTCAGAGAATAAAATACCTAGAAATCCAACTTACAAGGGATGTAAAGGACCTCTTCAAGGAGAAATACAAACCACTGCTCAGTGAAATCAAAGAGGACACAAACAAATGGAAGAACATACCATGCTCATGGATAGGAAGAATCAATATCATGAAAATGGCCATACTGCCCAAGGTTATTTATAGATTCAATGCCATCCCCATCAAGCTACCAATGAGTTTCTTCACAGAATTGGAAAAAACTGCTTTAAAGTTCATATGGAACCAAAAAAGAGCCCGCATTGCCAAGACAATCCTAAGTCAAAAGGACAAAGCTGGAGGTGTCACGCTACCTGACTTCAAACTATACTACAAGGCTACAGTAACCAAAACAGCATGGTACTGGTACCAAAACAGAGATATAGACCAATGGAACAGAACAGAGTCCTCAGAAATAACACCACACATCTACAGCCATCTGATCTTTGACAAACCTGAGAGAAACAAGAAATGGGGAAAGGATTCCCTATTTAATAAATGGTGCTGGGAAAATTGGCTAGCCATAAGTAGAAAGCTGAAACTGGATCCTTTCCTTACTCCTTATACGAAGATTAATTCAAGATGGATTAGAGACTTAAATGTTAGACCGAATACCATAAAAACCCTAGAAGAAAATCTAGGTAGTACCATTCAGGACATAGGCATGGGCAAGGACTTCATGTCTAAAACACCAAAAGCAATGGCAGCAAAAGCCAAAATTGACAAATGGGATCTCATTAAACTAAAGAGCTTCTGCACAGCAAAAGAAACTACCATCAGAGTGAACAGGCAACCTACAGAATGGGAGAAAATTTTTGCAATCTACTCATCTGACAAATGGCTAATATCCAGAATCTACAAAGAACTCAAACAAATATACAAGAAAAAAACAAAGAACCCCATCAAAAAGTGGGCAAAGGATATGAACAGACATTTCTCAAAAGAAGACATTCATACAGCCAACAGACACATGAAAAAATGCTCATCATCACTCGCCATCAGAGAAATGCAAATCCAAACCACAATGAGATACCATCTCACACCAGTTAGAATGGCGATCATTAAAAAATCAGGAAACAACAGTTGTTGGAGAGGATGTGGAGAAATAGGAACACTTTTACACTGTTGGTGGGATTGTAAACTAGTTCAACCATTATGGAAAACAGTATGGCAATTTCTCAAGGATCTAGAACTAGATGTACCATATGACCCAGCCATCCCACTACTGGGTATATACCCAAAGGATTATAAATTATTCTACTACAAAGACACATGCACACGTATGTTTATTGCGGCACTATTCACAATAGCAAAGACTTGGAATCAACCCAAATGTCCATCTGTGACAGACTGGATTAAGAAAATGTGACACATATACACCATGGAATACTATGCAGCCATAAAAAAGGATGAGTTTGCATCCTTTGTAGGGACATGGATGCAGCTGGAAACCATCATTCTTAGCAAACTATCACAAGAAGAGAAAATCAAACACCGCATGTTCTCACTCATAGGTGGGAACTGAACAATGAGATCACCTGGACTAGGGAAGGGGAACATCACACACTGGGGCCTATCATGGGGAGGGGGGAGGGCAGAGGGATTGCATTGGGGAGTTATACATGATATAAATGATGAATTGATGGGTGCTGACGAGTTGATGGGTGCAGCACACCAACATGGCACAAATATACATATGTAACAAACCTGCACGTTATGCACATGTACCCTAGAACCTAAAGTATAATAAAAAAAATAAAAAATAAAAATAAAAATAAATAAAAATAAAAAACAGAAGAATCCCTCAGACTTCCAAGTAGAAATAATAAAAAAATAAAAATAAAATAAAAAAAGAAATAAAAGCCGAAATAAGGAACAAAAAAAAAAAAATAAAAATAAAAAAATAAAAATAAAAAATAAAAAAATAAAAACATGTAACTTTAGTGAATAAATTTTCAATAAATTATGGTGAAAGAACTGGATATTTACAGCAAAATATAAATATTGAATCCCCCACAGACCAAAAGCAAACATTGATTTGAGGTGTACTACACACTTAAAGACAACTATTGACATTATAAAAATTAAACAAGAAAATATAAGAATATATTTTACAAATTGTGATAAGCAAAGATTTTTAGATAAAATATATAAATGTCTAATCCTAAGATAAAAAGTAAATTAATCCTCATTAAAATTAGAATGTATTTAAAAAAATAAATCATTTAGAAAATGAAAAGGTAAGTCAAAACAGGAGAAAATATTCGAAATTCACTTTTATGACAAAGAACTTGTATGTTGACAATATAAAAAATCTTAGCTTTTAGAATACCCCAAATATATAGGCAAAATGTTTAGATATATCATTCAAAGAATTTGCAAATGGCTAATAAGCATATGCAGATATGCAAGATTATTAGTTATCAGGATAATGAACACTAAACCCCCCAACTTTAATACTTCAAATCCAATAAAATTTTCACAGCATTCTTCTATATCATACTTCCAAACTAGAGACAATAAAAACGTCCATCAGTGACTGAAACACAATTAGTGATATGTTCAGCAGTAACAATGAATGAATTTCTTATACAGGTAACAACATGAACGAATCTAAAAAAAACAAAAATCCAGATACAAGGAGTACCTATGATTTCTCATGTAGACTCAGAGATTTACAGAGCTAGTAAAAGTGTTGGTCATATCTTTACAAGACTGCAAACATTTCAGAAGCAGAAATAAAGTAGAAAATGCTTGGCATATTGGAGACTGTCAGGGATGAGGTCAGTAAAGCCCTGTGGAGACAGTTAAATTCTACACAACCATCCACCTCTGATCATAATGCTACCTTGGATTTAGTATCCAATGATGGTTTTGTTCATCCAATCTTTACTACAATGGGCTGGGTGGCTCACGCCTGTAATCCCAGCACTTTGGGAGGCCGAGGAGGGCGGATCACGAGGTCAGGAGATCGAGACCATCCTGGCTAACACGGTGAAACCCCGTCTCTACTAAAAATGCAAAAAATTAGCTGGGCGTGGTGGCAGGAGCCTGTAGTCCCAGCTACTCAGGAGGCTGAGGCAGGAGAATGGCGTGAACCCGGGAGGCGGAGCTTGCTGTGAGCCCAGATCGCACCACTACACTTCAGCCTGGGCGACAGAATAAGACTCTGTCTCATAAAAAAAATAAATAAAATAAATAAAATAAAATAATAAAATAAAATAAAATAAAATAACTGACTTTGTCCACTCCAGCCTCTTTCTCAACAGTCACTAATCTGTGCTACAAGTAAGAGACCTCCATTTTTCCACATTTATTCAGCTGTTTATTATCAGTATACACATGTGACATTTGAAATGCCTTCACTTTTTTCAATTTGGTGCTCAAACTGTGCCAGATATGGCTAGTAGCTGGAACATGCTTCCTTGTAACAACTTTATCATATCTCTGTCTATATCTGTATCTATATCTATCTATCTACTGATAGATTGATAGATGGATGATAGATAGCACAAAGACAAACAAAATACTAAAGGAACAGAATAAAATACATAGAAATACCTCACATATATAAGATAGCTGATTTTGCCAAGTTAGAAATGCACATCAGGAGAGAAAGATAGATATATGTTTTATATTTAAATATAAATGTTTAATATGTATGTTTAACATATGACTCTGTAACAATGCAAATTGCTGTAGTTGTGATAATATATATAAATTCCTTATTTCTTAGGATAAATAAATGTTCTACCTTTATTATTATTGGTCTGTTGTGGTTTTCACTTTCTTCCTGATTCAATCTTGGGAGGTTGTGTGTTTTCACAAATTTATTCATTTCTTCTACTTTTTCAAATTTGTGAGCATGAAGGTGGGATTTCTGTGGGATTGGCTAGTTGTAATGTCATCTTTGTCATTTCTAATTGTCGCTATTTGGATCTTTTCATTTTCTTTTTATTTGTCAGTGCCGCTAATGGTCTATCACTCTTGTTTATTCTTTTGAAAAACCAGCTCTTGGTTCAATTGATCTTTTGTATAAATTTTGAGGTATTAATTTCATTCAATTCTTTGCTGATTGTAGTTATTTATTTTCTTCTGCTAGCATTGGGGAAGGTTTGTTCTCTCTCTCTCTCTCTCTCTTTTTTTGTCTTGTTGTTTTTTTCTAGTTCTCTTTTTCCCAATATTAGATTGTTAATTTGCTAGGGGTCATTGTCTTACACGAAACAGAAAACCAAATACTGCATGTACTCACTTATAAGTGAGAACTAAATGTTGAGTACTTGTAGACATAAAGGTGGGAAAAAAAGACACCAGGTACTCTAAAGCGGGGAAGGAAGGAGCATTGTTGCAGGCTGAAAAACTACACGTTGAGTACTATGCCCACTACCTGGATGACAGAATCAACCATACCCCAAACCTCAGCATCACACTGTGTATCTGTGTAGCAAACCTGCACATACACCCATTGAATAGAAAATAAAAGTTGAAATCTTTTTTTAAATTATCTTTAATAAATATTGCATATATTTAAGATGTGCAACAATGCCAAAAAAGCAGTATCTATGAAGAATCATTTAAATCATGTGTACATACGTAGTTCTAAAAAGAACTAATTTTACATGAACATATTTGTGAGTCTTACTCAAAATATATTAATAATAAGTAATGCATTACAATAAATGGACAAATAATTGAAACACTGACTTATGTGTATAAAAATACAGATTTTTAGCATCCACAAATATTAGCTATGAAAATATATTTTCTGAAAAAATAATACATTCAGCATGATTTTTCATGGCTGCATAATCAATCATCTTAAAAAAAGGGTTGTAATGAGAATCACATATTTTAATTAAATGACATTATTAGCAAATTTCACTCTAAACAACCTATTCATTTTTATTAGAAATCAACTGATTTATACCACACTGCAGTTAAACTGTACAAGTACATGCCAATGATATAAGTTGACTCTGCTGAGACTCGTTGCCATTTAATTTTAAAAAGATTAAATAGCAAAATCAAACATTTACAAAAATACTGGGTATGGTAATCAGATTTGATGTGAGCTATACATAATGATGAGTAAAATTAAAGATAAAACTCTAAAGAAACTGAAACCTTTTTGTAGAGAAAAAAACATGTTGCTTTCAGGATAAATCTTAAATACAAAAACACAAAAATGTTAAATATAAAATAACAGAAATGATATACATTTTGCCAACACTAATACAAATGCTGGTATAGTTACACTAATGTGATTTTTTTCAACTGAATAAGTGTCCTTTTGTTCAATAGCATATCCAATCATTAGTCCAGTTCTCTGTAGTTCAGTGTATGTTTTTCATGGGATGTGATTTTTGCTGATGGACAAAATATTAGGGATTACTGGTGTGCTCTCTGCTGTACTTCCTTTCTTCCATATCTTTGCCATCAGTTCCTGGCTTGAGTAGATCTGTTCACTGGAGATTCTGACTGATTGACAAGTTACAGTAACCAGCCAGAGACTTATAATTCAATACCAAAGATGTCAGCCTTGAGTAATGAAAGCGAATCAAATGTTCTCCCAAATCAAATCTCTAAATAAGAAATAAAGACTTGAAAATAATTTGGCTCTATATTAAGTATTTACTTATATTACTTTAGAAAACTTACTTTCCCATCCTTTTTTCAGAATCTTCACAGTTTAGTACACAATACAACTAGTATCCTAGCAGTGAAAAAAAATGCATTTCCGTTTCAAGACCTATATATTTACTGAGCATATTGAACTATGTGCTTGTAACAGTGCCAGGTTCAATGACTAAAACAGTGCATAAGAAAATATCTGTTTTTGAAGAAGATCTTTGTCAAGATCTTGGAGGTACAGGCTAGTGATTTGGCACTTACAAAGCAGCACAGCAAGTGGTGTATGGATTCAGCCAACCCAATTCCCTGGTTATGATAGAGTTTAATTTCAAAGGGCTTAGCAACCTGCATAGCATCCAGAGTGTCCACTTTCAGGAGGCCAGTACAGCATATGGACTTCAGGAGAAAGGAGCCATAATTTACTTTCCTCAAGTTATTTTTCTACATAAAAATGAAGACATTATTAAGGGATACATTTGGCCACTGGGGCATAAAAACCCAAATTTCTCTGAAATTTAGCTTTTCTGGATATTGCAGCGCTAAAGCCAGAAACTCAGGGAACTTTTTTCATCGGAGTACATAATTATTGAACTTAAAGAAGGTGATATTCTGGAACAGGGGTTCACTTTTATGTAAAGTGAGCCAATGTTTGAAAGAATTACAACACACGAGAAAAGTTCAGGCATTATTTTCCGAGCTGATAAGCACAATTAATGTCTGTCCTCTGTGACTCTATGAAGCTTCCTGGACAACCCTTTAACTTGCACATTGAAATAATCTGCTGCACTTGTGTTTTACCCATTAGACTATTAACTTGGCAAGGAATAGGGCTTTGCTTTATGTACCATGCAATCATTAACTTACTTATTAGTACAGCGTAATAGTTTAATATGTGGAACTCTAGCAGTTGTTTAATATTTAGAACTGAGCCAAATTGCTGATGTTAGTGGGAAAAAAAAGACAAAAAGTACTAAATAAATACACTCCAGCTCAATTCTGAGACAAAATTACATAGACAAAAATATACAAGATGTATACAATATAACTAAATTTGTCAAATTAAGCAGATTATCTAAATCTTACATAATACATAAAGACTTGTTCATTGATTAAATGCAGACACAATTTAAATTATTTCAAAGATCTTTATTGAGAAAGAATCAATACACTGACTTTACATTCTTTAAAAAAGAAACCTAATTGGCCTAAATTTATTCTTGAAAACTTTATTAAATGTGACATATTCTAGCATTAATGTTTGAGATACTTTGATATTGTATATTATATCCTAAGTATAATATGTCCTTTTCTATGTTAATTATAACATTTAAAATAATATTACCTTATTTGACATTTACACAGCATATGCTAGTTTTAAGAACTATAGTGATATATGTAATCCCAAGATTTGCTCTCAAGTCTCAGATATGACAATTCTCTGACTAATAAAGTCATTTTATCATTTTAAATCACAAATTATCCTTTCAAAAATTTTGGAAAAAGTATATGATATGTGAAAGTGTTTTACAACTATACATGATTGTTTGAAATGAAGAATAAGATATTACCTATACTTCTCAAATTTCTCAAAGATTACTGTCCTGCTTAAAAGGAGAAGCATGGCATTTTGTTTGTTTTTTGTTTTTGTTTTAGTTTTTCTCTGTGATCAGAATTCATTTTATGAAGATCTAATTCCACCTAATTGTAAGAGTTGTACTATATTCATGCACAGTTGTTGAAATTAAATATCTCGGCCGGGCGCGGTGGCTCAAGCCTGTAATCCCAGCACTTTGGGAGGCCGAGACGGGCGGATCACGAGGTCAGGAGATCGAGACCATCCTGGCTAACACTGCGAAACCCCGTCTCTACTAAAAAATACAAAAAACTAGCCGGGCGAGGTGGCGGGCGCCTGTAGTCCCAGCTACCCGGGAGGCTGAGGCAGGAGAATGGCGTGAACCCGGGAGGCGGAGCTTGCAGTGAGCTGAGATCTGGTCACTGCACTCCAGCCCCGGCGACAGAGTGAGACTCCGTCTCAAAAAAAAAAAAAAAAAAAAAAAAAAAAAAAAAAAAAAAAAAGAAATTAAATATCTCTAAAAACCACCACTAGCAACCACAAACCCTAATAAAATAAATGTAATCATTGGCAGATTGAATTTCATTTATAAAAGGAAGAAAATGGGGGAAAAGCATAAATAAAATAACATTTAAAACTACTACATAAAAATATAAAGCTTCCATGCATAACAGAATTTACATCAAGATTTATTTTACTTGGTTTTGTTTTTGTTTTGTTTATTAGTAGACTCCACTACATAGCTTTAGCACCTTTTCTAGATTCAACTTTTCCCAGGAGTGACTTTTCTCATTCCATTTATATGTCCCAGGAGAGAAAACAAGCAATCATCCCATGGCTATTGAAAGAACAGTAATCCTGAATTCTTATAAATAATAAAAAAAAAAAATTGAAAATATACAGAGTTTACATTAAATCAAAGCTGCAAATGGCTACAGCAACAAACTGATATTTCTTACCAAGAAATATTTTTGATATATAAAAACGAACAAGGTGTTTAAATTTTGAAGAAATACATTTACTACCCAGAATTAAATCAGTTTTATAACTTGCAAGCTGCTTTAATCTGTCACAGAAAGGAAGAATGATGATTATACATTATGGGTAGTTAAAGATGGGGTTTTTAAAAACAATGATTTGGGTTAGGGTAACCCAAGAATATGAAATAGTTTCATGACCTATTATATCCCTTATGTTTGGAATAATAGTACTAGACAGTTGTATGACATAATAATAAATAGTCTCTGAGGCTAAGAAATTTAAAAGAGTATTTTTCATCACTGAGATCACTAACTAGCAGTTATTGAACATTTGGTGGAAGCTTGACTCTAATGGGTATTGACCCTGTAAAGAATAAGATTTTAATATAGACTGCTTTCCCATAAGCTAAACATTGTAGCTATTCGTGTAAAATTAAAAGCTTTTTTTCTCACATAGTTACTCTGTATACAAGCAGGAAAAAACGAGTTACAATTTTTAATCATTACATATCTGAAAGATATGCAATCTGAGACAGATTTTTAAGAATAAAAAAGAAAATATCAAACAAAAGGTATCTGAGGCAGGACAGAATAAAAAGTTACACAAGTTCAACATAAATCTATCCAAGAAGGATAGAAATGATAGAATTTTATTAAGCAACCAAAAATGTTAAGATAAAATAATTAAATCATTTTCAATCTATATCCTACCTGACCCAATCCACATCTAGACACTTATGCACCAGGCACCCTGCACCTGGACACTGCATACATGATTCCCCTAATAATATAACAAGTTGTCCTCTTCACGAACATCAATAGCAAGACACACATAGTCACGTTCCTCTTACCACATCTTACTCTGGCATTACCCTGCATACTGAATAAAGTACTACCATAAAAAAATCTTTATCTCTGTTTTAACTGTTCTGTAATCCATAGTGATACCTTCAACCAAATTAGTTGTTCGTTCCATGACCACACATCTTGCTCAGTCTTCTGTAACATACTGAAGGCTAAAATGAGCATGGTCAGTATTTGTTGAGTAATAAGTATCAAGGTTTGTGTTAAAAGTTTTAAGTGGTGTTAGCTGATCCAATGATTAAAGTAAATGTACACATTAGATACCACTGTCATCTCAATTTTACAGATGAGGGACTAAGGTACAGAAAGTTTAATATTCGTGACAAAGAAATAAAGTATAGAAGCTGCCATTCAGAATTTAAATCTAAGCAGTTGTAATCTTAATCTGGCAATGTTAAGGTTTCTTAGGCTTTCAATTAATCCTACAGTAACATGCAACTACTGATCTGCTAAATGTATATATATAAATATATAAATATATACAAATATATAAATATATATAGCGTGTGTGTGTGTATATACATATCCATAAGGCCCATCAGAAGCAGTTTGCTTTCAGCTGATAAAGCCAGTAATACACCTTCACTGTCCCGACTCAGGGCTATATAAACCCTTCAGTACTACTTTGTAATTTAACTTCCAGGGAATTTGATTGCCTTTTCTTTTCCTAAGATATCATACTGGTTCATTACATTGATGACATTATACTTATTGGACTTAGCAAAAAGTGGTAACTACCCTAGACTTTTATTGGTATGGCATTTGGGTTTGAGAGGATGGAAAATAAATATGACTAAAATTTAGGGGATTTCTGTCTCAGTTAAACTTCTGGGAGCCTAGTGGTGTGGAACATATCAAGATACACCATCTAAGGTAAAGAATGTATTGTTTCATCAGGCCCCTCCTGTAAGAAAGAAGGAGATATAACACCTAGCTGGCCTCTTTGAATTTTAGAGGCAACATACCTTGAGTATGTTATGCTGAATCATTGCCCAGTGACCCAAAACACTGCTACTTTTGGCTTGGTCAGAACATGAGAAAACTCTACAACAGGTTCAGGCTGTTGTGCAAGTTGTTATGCTACTTGGACCTTATGGTCCAGCATAGCCAATCAATTTGGTGCTTGAAGTCTCAGTAGCAGATACGGATGCTGTTTGGAATATTTGACAGTCTCTTACAAGTAAAATTTAGCAAAGGTCTTTAGGATTCTGGAACAAGGCCCTGCCATCTCCCAAGGATAACTACTTCTTTTTGGAAAAACAACTTTCAGCCTGTGGGGCCTTAATAGAGACCGTAGTTTACTTTCTTTGGAAGGAAAAATTGCCAGAGTTGTGGTCATATACCAATTATGGGCTGTGGTCAACAATTGGACTGGGTGGTCAGGGAATTTAAGAGAATGTGATTGAAAACGTGGTAACAAATTTAGGGTGAGATATCCCCTCTGACTTGACAAAAACATTAAAAATAATTGTTTTTCATGCAAATTTTCTTCAGAGAATAGCCTCAAAAGAGGAGAATTTTAACCATCAAGTGGAAAAGGATAACCATTTATGTGAATTCTAGTCAGCCTCTTTCCCTGCTGGCTCATGTAAAGAGTGGCCATGGTGTCAAGGGTGGAGGTTATGCAAGGGCTCAGCAAAAGAGATTCACACTTACCAAGGTCAACTTGGTTATGACCTCTATCAAGTGTCCAAACTGCTAGCAGTAGAGATCAACACTGAGCCTTTGATATGGCATCATTCCCTGAAGTGATCAGCTTCTCTCATAGAAGGGGCAGTGTTTTGTCCTTTTTTTAAATAGACACTCTGAATATAGATTTGCTTTCCCTGCATGTAATTCCTCTGCCAAAACTACCACCCATGGACTTAAAGAATGCCTTATTAATTATTACAATATTCTATACAGCATTGCTCCTGATCAAGTAACACACTTCAGAACAAAAGAAGTGAGGCAATGAACTCACGCTCATGGAATTCACTGACTCTACCATGTCCCCGCCGTAAGTAGCTGGTTTGATGAAATGGCCATTTAAAGATTCAGTTAGAGCTGCTGGCAGTATCTTGTAGGGCTTCAGAAAGTATCTCCAGAAGGTGGTATGTGCTCTGAATCAACATCCACTGTAAAGTTCTCTTTTTCCAGTAACCAGGATTCACAGGTCCATGAATCAAGGAATGGAAATGAGAATGGAACCTCTTGCTATTACCCCTAATGGCACACTGGGAAAATTTTTGCTTCCTGTTCCAGTGACTTTATGATCTGCTGGCCAAAATGGTTTAGTTCCAGAGAATGGAATTCTTTCTAGGTAAAACTGTAATAACTCTGTTGAACTGGAACTGATGACTATGTCGTCACTTTGAGCTTCTTCAAGAGGAAAAAAAAAAGGAAGTCATGGTGTTTGCTGGAGTGATTAATTTTGAATACCAGTGGGAAATTGGCCTACTCCTCCACAATAGAGGTAAGGAAGAGTATGTCTTTAATACAGGCGCTCCCTTAGGGAATCTCTTAGTAATCTTATGCCTTGTGGTTAAGGTCAATGAAAAACTACAATTTAAAACAGGCTTTTCCAATAATGGAGTAGACCATTCAGAAATAAAAATGTCTTAATCTTTCCATGCTTCTCTAACTGAAGACCACAGACAGTAATTTATAAGGAACAGAAGTGTATTTCTCATAGTTTCTATGGGAAATCCAACATCAAATCGTCATCATCTATTGAGGGACTTCTTGCTGCATCCACTTACAGCACCAGGTGAAAGGTTAAAAGTTGATGCACAATGTGTCCTTAAATGACAGAAGGGCAGAAGAGGAACATGCTTCTGTAAGCCCTTCTTACAATGCCATTAATCCATTCATGACAGCAGAACTCTCATGACCTAAACATCTCCCATTAGGCCCCACTTCCCAACACTTTTACATTGAGGATAAAATTTCCAACATATATATTTTAAGGGACACATTCAGAACATAGCAGAAGGCTTGAGTCACCTCTGCAGGTAAAGAGGTAAAACACCATAACCAGTTGAAGTGCTTGCTGAAAACAAAACAAATACAGAATGAATAGTGGAAGAAAGTAGTTATAAATACCAACTATGACCACATGACCAGTAACAAAAATAAGAACTGTGACTGTCATGAGTACTTTATCCTTATTTTGCTTTCAAGATGTTTGTGTGTACATATACATATGTAGTTGGATGATAGATTGATGATAAATTGACTTATCTTTGTTTTCTTTCCTCTTGTACTCACTTATTACCTAACATAAGATATATTCATTATATACTGTAGCATTGAAGTATTTTAAATTTTAATCATATTAATCTAGTAACCAGATAGCACAGAGAAGAGTAAATATCACTCAAAGACTACCTCCTCCTCTGGGAAAGGGACTGTACATTTCTTATAGTTGCATGCCAGATAGTTGCAATGTTTAGTGCAACTCAAAAAATAATTTAAAAGAAAAACATCAATACCCACTTATGGATTGTTTACTTTGCTTTCCTCTTGGATATCTCCCTGTGCATAAAGTTCCCGCTGGCAGCAAACTATGAAAAATTGATGTCAGAGTAAAACTTGAAAGCAAAAATAAATAATCCTTCCTGGACACTCCATATCTAGCTGAGATTCTTTAGCATCAGTTTCCCTCTTCCCTCCTCAGATAGTTATGATGGTCAGTTCCTTTAAAGATTCTCTATATTCACCATGACCCATTGGTTTGTGTTGAAAATAAGACCAATGCAACTCCTAAGATATTTATCAGAAAACAAAATAGTCAGTTAAGCAATGTATCCACTTTGCCTCTTATTTTCATGGTAGTCAGCAAAGAGCTATTTCTAGGCATGTTACACATTTCTTCCATGAATTATGTGGTCAATCTGTAGTATATTATGACTTTGTTTCCAATACCTACCCGTTCGGAATGCCTTTCGTGCCTCCTCTCATAATTGTGTAGTGTATTTTCCTATCTCTCTAATTCAGAGACTGGTCATAAGATTTGCTTTGGCTACTGGATTATGAATGGTTGTGGAGTCTTCACAGGATTTAAAATGTGCTTGCATAGTTTCTCTTGGCCCTTGAACTCCTGCTGTTCTATCAGAAAGCATGCCCTGGGTACTTCTAACTAAGGAAGATAAAAGAAACGTCATATACTCGGAGCTAACCCACAAATGAAACGATGCTGAACCTAACACTGCTTGAAACAGAGCTAACCATCCAAGCCCAGCTGAGATTAGCCAAGCCTCTTCCCATCCACAGACCTGGAAGCATGAGAACAAAAGCTTATTACAGCAAGTCACTAAATTTTGAATGAGTTTTAAATACTATTTTTTAATTAAAAAAATGGATCATAAAGCACATTTTCTAAATTAAATTCAAAGTTCACCTGGTTGGTTGGTTGATTCCTATTCCCATTCCATTCTCGCTTGCTGTAACTTATGACCCTAGCTTCTGTTATAGCAAAGCTGCAGCTCATTTTCTTCTAAAATTCTTCCTTAAATGTAGATGGAAAGTAGCTGAGATTTAGAGATAATTTGAAAGTTTACTATATTCAAAGAACTATTATTTTCAGTTTTTTTTTAATTTTAATTTTTATTTTTTTTTAAAGAGAGGCTGAAAATTGCCTAAATAACTCTTTTTTTAGGTCTGCATGACATGGGATGTCTTGCCAAATACTTTACCTCTCCGCTATTGGTTTCAAAGTAAAGAGTGTATTTTTTGACTTGGAATATCTGTCTCTCCCTTATCTTTTGAATTTTTCAAAGTTTTCTCTTTCTGTTCCATGAAGTACACAGATGACAAATGAGAAAGATTGACTGAACGTGAATATGCTACACATTTACGTCACCATCTCCTGGTCCTTATTCAGACTGTATATTGTGTAGAATATAAATAGCATTAAAATATCTCAATAATTTTAAGTCATAAATTGTCCCATTACATTGATTATTGCTTTTTGTAATTGCTACCAAATTTCAACTATTTTTTCTATATATTTACTGTTAAAAGTCCATTGATTATAGCTGTTTACTGGTTTGAAAAGAGTTTTCTGTAGGCTAAGACAGAATACATGTTTGGTTTGAGAGTAATTTTTTAATGCAGACTAGCAAAGCCATATACAAACTATCTGATTCCCTGGCTGCATTTGTATTTTTGTCGTGAAAAAAATAATAACCTCTTTCCCATTTGAGAGCTATTACTTTATCCCTGCACCCTGAATGGCCCATATTTAATGTTCTTCAAATGCTAGTTTTGAGGCTGTTAATCCTTAACTATCTGATTCAGAGACACTGGTTCTCCAAAATACTTTGTTAAATTGCAATATTGTAACTTATTCTTGACACTAGTTCTCTAAAATATTTTCTTAAATTGCAATATTATAACTTATTCTTGAAACAGGTTCTACTTGCTTTTATAAGATTCCAGGTAAAGTAAAGGTCTTATGTTTTATAGTTCATGTCCAAATTTCACACAAAATCTCTGTGAAATGATTGGATTATCACGTGCTTAAAAATCCTCCTGCTAATCAAGTATGAGAAACCAAAAAATATACACTGCACAGATGGGCAGTTAATTTCTTTTCCATTGAGCTTGCAATGTGCTCCATGATGTTTTAGCAGCTGTGATGAAAATGGTGGATGTTCCCAATCTATGCTTCATTTAACTTCGGGAATTCGAAAAGATTGCATTGTGTGAAAAATAAAAACATATTTTAAAGCAATGGAGCTTGGTGTCCTGAAGCAACATTTCATTTTAACAACTAAGTTTTAGGTGCAAATGTTGGTACTTACATATTTCATTCTTCTGACAACTTTACCATCAACTTGGATTGTATTTCATCACTAAATTATATTGTCAACTTAGTCCTAGACAGCTTATAAAAATCAATGGAATTTTATAATAGACAACAGAAGAGTGGTGTGGTAAAAATTGTTTCAGTTGTTTGCCACTCAAGTTTATTTTTCACAAATACCAATAATATCATGTTATATTTGTATAACACTTTGATATTCAAAATTATTTTCCTGTCAAATGGGAATAAAATGCTTGTACTACCTACTCAGAGCTGATGATGTGATTACCCGACATAAAAGAAATAAAAGTGCTTTCTAAAGTAAAGAATGCTATAGGAGATAAGGGATTATCATTGCCATCACGTCTGAAAATTTTAGTCAGTAAAAATCACAGAGTCTTTGAAATGAGACCTGTTCTGGTTCCATTCCTTATAATGTTTGCAAAACTTGGCAGTTGTCTTACCTCTACACTGAGCCCAAGGGATTTTGTGTATAAAATTTGAATAATTATAAACTATATATATAGTATGTGTGTTTGTATGTGTGTGTGTCTATGCATGCATGCTTGAAAATTACAGAAGTTTTTATAAGAAAAATGTGTAGCTCAAGGTTACACTAATATCTGATAATCAGGTTTAAAATGTTACAAATAATAAAAGCCATTATTAAAATATCAAGTGTGAATAAACTGGTGTGAGACACATTTTAACAACAGATATTAAGGGTCTGAACTTCACCAAATAAGTAATAAGAAGTATAATTGTAATGACTGAAGGGAACCATCTTTCATTTGTCCTCCACCTAGTATGCCTAGGAGTATGGTATTCTTTTCTCAAATTTTTTTTTTTTTGATAATAGTATCTCTAACGTATTTGTAACTGCTAGATTATGTATCAGACAACGGAACTCCTTTAAAATAGAACCTTTGTCAAATTTTTAGAGAGCACTCAAGACTCCTCCACATCATCCTCTTCCAGTCTTCAAGAAATGGTCAAGTCACTTCAGCCCTAGGGAAAAGGGTTATTCAGGTTTTAGGATAGTAAAATTCTTGAGCTGTCATGACAATGGGTAATGTTGGTATGCTAAGTTCAATTTGGTGATATATATAGTTATGGTCTTTCTTGATGCTTCCTCTAACATAATCAGGGGTGTGAGAGTGGTGGCCATGTTCTTTGATTTCCTTACTTTTAATCTTTTCTTTTTCTTTTTAATTTTTGCAGCTACATCCTAGGTGTAAAGAACTCTTTTGCTTGCACATTTTTTCTATCAAGATGATAGAACTAGTGGAAATAGTAGCATGCTCCATTTCCTCATGAAAGATGCTCATTAATTTCTAATTAAGATGCTTCTTAATTTCTTATGTTCCCTTAGTTAGAATTGATTGTCTTTCTTACTTTATACTTTGCACCACTCTGAAGGACACAAAGATCTAGGCCTTCTCCTTTTAGAAGTAACCCCTACTACTCCCTATTTTTAATTTCATGCATTCTCTCTTCTTTCTCTCCCCTTCTCCATGTGTATTTCATATGTTAAATGTTGCTTTCTACAACAACCTTCTATTTTGCTTTATGTCCCAAGCTCAACCATCTAGGGTTAATGAGCTAAAGCCTCGGTTTATTAAGGGTTGATGAGCTGAACTCTGATGTAGCAGATATGTTTGCACCAATCATTACATCTTCTCTCTCTTCAGCTCTCCATTAAAAATTCATGCATTGGACGTCATTATTTCCTTACTACGTGATGTAACCAATCTTTTAATTGCTTACATGTCTATCTCCCCTCCTTCCTCACTAGAATACAAACAACAGGAAGGGAGAAGTTTTAATTTTTATTTTCCCTGCTGTTCAGAAGGGTGCCAGTAAATAGCATGTGAGTAAACACTAATTGGTGTAAAATAAATCAGGAAACAAATATAAAACTTTTATTTGAATGTCAATAAAAAACAAATTTTCAGATTTCAGACTGCGCAGGATAGGGGAAAGCTGCCTTTTTTGTGTTCCAGCTAAGCACACTGGAGCTCTACCATAGGGTTAACTCAAAACCCAGCTAATAGGCTAGGCATGGTGGCTCACACCTGTAATCCCAGCAGTTTGGGAGGCGGTGGCAGGGGAATCCCTGGAGCTCAGGAGTTACAGACCAGTCTGGACAGCATGGTGAAACCCCATTGCTACTACAAATGCAAAAATTATCCAGGCAGAATTTGCAGTAAGCCGACATTGGTCCACTGCACTCTTTGTCTCAAAAAAACAAACAAATAAAAATATAACAACAACAAAGGACAGCTAACAATAAATGACTGCTTTACTTTCTTTGTGATTATATATCTCAGGATTCTCTCAGTTTGTGCTGGTTTAAAGATAATGCAAAATTCAAAATAATACCATATTGATATATACTATCTAATAGAATTTCAAAATATTGTTTTCAAAAAATAGCATAATTTTTTACAGCTGATAAAGAAAACTGTAATCATTTTATAAAACACAGAATAGAAAAGTATGAGAAAAACAAGCATAATTCTAAAATATGGAAGGAACATTATAAAATATAATGCTTTTAATTCATGCATTTCTCCTAGTTATATTTATATTTTCATTGTCAACTTATTTATAATCTTTTCTAATATAATTTTTCATGCTATAACATGAGGAGTGTGGTCCCCATCATATGCTGTGTATAACATAAAGTCTAAAGTTTGCATTGGGCACCATATTATCAACTATATTGTATTTATCGAGATCCTAATGTTGGGAATTTTTGTGGTTGTTGTTTTGGGCTCTAATTTCCATTAATTACTGTCACTGGTGTGATTAAAAATTATCTACTGAAAGCCACTTGATATTACAGGAAATAAAAACTACATCCATAACAACTTAATTAACCAACCATCATATTTTGAGAATGAGAAATTTATCTCAAGAGTTTTATTTATTATTACAATATTCTTTAAAATTGTACACAGTCTTGAAAACAAACACCTAGGATAATCATGGAAACCTCATATTACTTTTAGAGAAGTGGTGAATCACAACTAATTTTACAACAAGATTTTAGTTTATTTGCAATTAAAATATATAATTAAGTACATATTTATAAGATTAAGCAGGTCTAAAATAAGTCAATAATAAGAGACCAATCAGAGATAGTGAGGGGCAACTTCTCTACAGCCAAATGGTTCTGGATGTCTAGAAATTAAAAAAAAAAAAAAAAAAGTCATATTTGTGGAGAAGAGTCAAAGAAGGATTCTGATCATTCTATTTATCCTTTATTGGTTTCTCAGCCTGTGACTTTTTTTTAGCAAGGGGTTCAGTATAGCAATAGTGTGCTATATGCAATGGATAACAACACAAAATTGGGGAAAAAGAGTAATTGCATTTATTTTAAAATGGCCTCAGTGTTCAAGCTCAGAATTATTGGTTATATGTGTTTTGTAATATATGTGTATATGTATATATAACAATTTTATAGTCACATATACATAAATACATGTATATATGTTCATGTATATATTTCGATTTATGTTTATATATTTATATATCCATAAATCATATATGTATAAATACATAAATCCATGTATTTATGTATTTTTCCCAAAAATACATCCAGGTTGAAAAACACTAATTTAAATTGAAAAATATATTTGGCATTATTATTCTATTTTAATTTGCTAGATATTACTTGATACAATGAAATAAAATTACAGATTCTAACAACTTGTTAAAAATAATTAAAATATTACAATATTAAATACTAAGATCTCCTTGTGTTAATTGTATTTGAAAATAATTGCAATTAAACTAATACTTTAATTCTAAATTATAAAGAAAACTCCATAAATGCTCTTTGACCTATTAATATCCAGTGATTATCCCTAGATAGATGTTAGAGCAATAAATACCAGAGGAACTGAGATAATTAGGCCATAATTTTAAATTTTAGGGTGTACCTTCTATTTTTAATTTTATTTGAAAATGGACAAGTCAGAAAGTAATTGTTAAAAGTGGTCTTCAAAGTCAAACAGGTGTTTTGGTTACTAGCTCAACTTTGGTGAAATTCAGTGGGAATCTTGAAAGCTAATTAAACATATGTAAAAGACACACTTCCTTATGAGAGCTTTACTTTCTCTATAAATTTTTTTGGAACTGCCATAGTCACAGCTGGGAAAACTAAACACCTGCTTTAAAGGGACTCATGAATGTTTAATCCTGATGAGTAGATTGTTCCATTAAGATCCAGGCAAACAGAGCAGATCAAGTAAACATGAAAACAAAATAATTACTACCCCAGAGGCATTTCTTTCTCATACTTTTGTTCAACTATTCTACTTGTCTGCAAAGTATTACCTGTATTTTCTACCGTCCCTGATTATATGTGTATTTGTGCATATTATGAAAATTAAGGGACATATATAAACCATGAATAAGAATATTTGATATGACTTTTAATCCTTTTCTTAATGTTTAAACAATTTAAATATTGCATATGAATAAAATCACATCAAAAGTTTTAATGTTTATAAATTTTATAAACTTTATAAAATTAAATTAAAAATTAAAGTTTTATAAGGCTTATAAAAGTATTTATATAATTTTTATGAATTAGTTAATTTATAAAGTAAATCATTTATATAATGTATAAAAATGAAATACATATTTTACACAATTTTTATAAAATTTTATATATATTCTAAAAATTTTATTGTTTGCAAAGGGCTGAAGTAATTCTGAGTAAAATCATTTTTTCCTCAACTTGAAATATAACACATTCTGTAAATGATTAACTCTTATAATGAATCTAAATTATGCCTAAGTGATATTTGTAAAGCAGGACAGCCATACACAAAATGAAATATTTTATTTACACCTACCCACAGATTCCATTTGACTCATGTAACAGAATTAACATACATCATGTAAAAATTGTAAAAAGTTATCAAATAACTTTTAAGTTCAGAATATAAAGCAGTCCTTTATGAAATAAGAGAGTGTGTGAAAGAGAAAAATCTCTAACTAGATATATTATAAATCAGACTGCAATTTAAATAAATCAGATTATTGCTCACTGCTATTTTGTAATCACTCTCTCAATTCTTATTCTATACACTACTAAGTTAGAGAATATAAATAAAAATAGAAAAGTACCAAAAATATCAGCAAATTTTATAAATTATTCAACAATACAGTATAACACCTACTATAAGTGTACACTGAAAGATGTCTGCCAATCTTTCAACATTTGTTCTATTGTCATTGACTATTGGAGTGGATTTTAAGATATCCATTGGCAAAGACATAAGACCTATAACATCATTTTTTCACATCTTTAATATGGTTTCCTATTAGGAATGAGTAACAGGATACAATTATATAGTTACTCTGCTCACTTAGTAGAAAACTAAAGTTATAAAAACAAAGTGATCCAGTGGCATCTAAATCCTCAGAAATCTCAAAGTCAGTGGAAATTAATTTTTTAAAATGTCCTGTACCACAAATCCTTTCAACTCACCTTGCAAGTATATATTGTATTTGTTCTTTTATTTCCACATCCACCATCAGTACCCCCAAAATGCAATACTGCATCTTCTGTCTGACTACAGTTCTAGCTTCCTAACCATTCTACCTTTATTAATCCTTTTACTCTTACCTATTATCCACAGAACAACTACAACTAGAGTGAACTTGTGTATGTGTGTGTGTGTGTGTGCATGTGTGTAATTCAGATCACATGATAAAATGATTGACTTGACAATAAGAAAAAGTTGAACTCCTTATGGTGGGTTCCACAATGTTGCCCCTAGAATGAAATTCAATACCACTTAGCAATAAAAAAGAAACAAGAGGGAGGCAAAACAAGATGGCAGAAAAGAGGCTCCAGCAATAATTCCCCCTAGAAAGCACACCAAATAAACTACGATCTAAACACCAAAGAAACACTTTCACAGGAAGGAAAATCAGGTAATCACTAACAGTACATGTATAAACTATATATTGCTGAAAGAGCCACTGAAGAGGAAAAAACAAAAAAAGCAGAAACAAAACAAAACCAAAGACCAGTCATCACATTACCAGACCTCTTGCTGCTTGAGAAAAGTAGAGGAAAATGTAGAGGGGACTCTGTCTGGTCCCTTAAGTACCAGCTTAGCCACAGTGAGGTAAAGCACCAAGCAGGCTCTTAGGGGTCCCAATTCCAGCATTTTATGACCTGCCCTAGCACAAAGATGAGCTCACTTTCCTGAAGGATGAGTCCCAACCCAGGCAGTATTCACCAAAAGCTTGATCCTTAAGGAAACATCTGCAGTAGTCTGGCAGTCCTTTCCGTGGGCCTGTGGTAGTGTTGGCTCACAGGTTGAGGATAGTCTCCTTTGGCAAAAGGAGAGAAGACTAGGAAAAACTGCATCTTGTGGTTTCAGTGTCACCTAAGCCACACTACAACAGAACATGAGGTATAGGTCTAAGGTTTTTACTCTAGTTCCTGACTCTGAAATAAAACCTCTAGACCAACCGAGGGCCCGGTATAACTCGCCACCTTTAACGGAGGGACAGATATCTGACTAACTTTAAAACCCTTGCTGATTTTAGAGACCCTGGGACTTGAGTGAACATAGGTGGTAGCTAGGGAGTGGTTAAAACAAGACTTGGGCAAGTGCTGTGCTAGCTTCAGGTATAACCCAGCATAGCCATAGTGATGGTGACCATGACAGTGCTTGTGTCACTCCACCCCAAGCTTTAGGTGACTCGAATTAGAGAGAAGCTCTGTTTGTTTCAGAGAAAGTAAGGGAAGAGAATAAGAATCACTGCCTGGTAATTCAGCAAATTCTTCCAGATTTTGTTCAAGAGCATCAAAGCAGCTTCACTAGTCTGCAAGAACCACAGTGTTACTGGGTTTGTGGTGCTGCCTAATGCATATACAGCTGAGATCACAACATCCAAGTCCTTTCAAATATCTGTAAAGCTTTCCCAAGAAGGACAAGCACAAACAAGCTCAGACTGTGAAGACTACAATGAATATCTGACTCTTCAATGCACAGACACAGAAAAGTGTCCTTAATATCAAGACCATCCAGAAAAATATGGCCTTACCAAATGAAATAAATAAGGCCAGAGGGATGAATCCTATAGAAACAGAGATATGTGACCTTTCTGACAAAGAATTTCCAAGAGCTGTGTTGAGGAAGCTCAAATAAATACAAGATAATCAAGAAAAAGAATTTAGAATTCTACCAGATAAAATTAATAAAGAGATTAGAATAATTAAAAAGGATCAAGCAGAAATTCTGGAGTTGGAAAATTCAATTGACATCCTGAAGAATGCAGCAGAGTCCTTAAATAGCAGAATTAACATAGCAGAAGAATTAGTGAGTTTGAAGACAGACTATTTCAAAATGTACAGTTAGAGAACACAGAAGAAAAAGAATAAAAATCAATGAAGCATGCCTACAGGATCTAGAAAATAGCTTCAAAGGACAAATCTAAGAGTTATTGGCTTATAGATGACAAATAGAAAGAGATAGGTATAGAAAGCTTATTCAAAGGGATAATAACAGATAACTTTTCAAATCTGGAGAAAAATGTTAATGTTCAAGTACAAGAAGGTTATAGTACAATAAGTAGGTTTTGCCTAAATAAGACTACCTCAAGACATTTAATAATCAAACTCCCAAAGGTCAAAGATAAAGAAGGGATCCTAAGAGCAGCCAAAGAAAAAGCACAAAAACATATTATGGAGCTCCAATATGTCTGGCAGCAGAGTTTTTCAGTGAAACATTACAGCTGGAAGAGAGTGGTATGGCATGTTTAAAGTGCTAAAAGAAAAAAAAAAAAAACAACAACAACAACAAAAAAAACTTTTACCTTAGAATTAGAATACCATTACTGGCAAAACTATCCTTTTTACATGAAGGATACATAAAGACTTTCCCAGGCAAAAACAAAACAAAACAAAGAAAGAAACAAAAACAAACAGAAAAACAACTAAACAACAACAAAAACGTGAGTGTACAATAAATGCTAAAGGGATGACATCAATTAGAAAACCAAAAATATTAACGAATAATGGCAAATAATGTGAATGTACAAATGTACTGGTAGCAGTAAGTTTACAGAAAAACAAACATATTGTATCACTGTAACTGTGATGTGTAAACTACTCAAGTAGAAAGATTAAATGAAGAACCAATCAAAGTAATAAAAACATCTTTTCAAGACATAGACAGTACAATAACTTTTACATAGAAACAACAAAAAGTTAAGAAGGAGGGAGGTGAAGTTAAGTAGTAGAGCTTTTATTAGTTTTTTGTTGTTGCTTTGCTTATGCAAATAGTGTTAAGTTGCTATAAGCTTAAAATAATAAATTATAAGATAGTATTTGCAAACCTCATGGTAACTTCAAATAAAAAAAACAACAGATCCAAAAAATAAAAAGCATTAACTTAAATCATATCAGCAGATATATTGAGCAAAATATTGAAATAATTGAAAAGAATTAAGCAGAAATTCTAGAGGTGAAAATGGACTAAAAAGAAAGACAAGACTAATAAAAGACAAGAAGAAAGGAAAGAAGGAACACAAGAAGATTAATAATGAAATAGTGCAAGTAAGTGCATACTTATCAACAATAATATTGACTATAAATGATTTAACTCTCCAACCGAAAGACACAGAGTAACTGAGTGGATTAAAATAAAACTAAACACCAACAACAACAAAAAAGATCCAATGATCTGTTGCCAACAAGAATCACAGTTCACCTATAAAGACATACATGGACTAAAAATAAAGAGATAGACAAAAATGTTCTATGCCAATGGAAATGACAAAGGATCTTATGTAGCTATACTTATATAAAAGAAAAGAAATTTCAAGGCAAAAGCTTTAAGAAGAGCCAAGCATGGTCACTATATAATGATAAAGCAGTCAATTTAGCAAGAGGACATAACAATTGTAAGTATATATGCACCCAACAGTAGAGCACTCAGATATAACAAGCAAATATTATTAGAGGTAATTAGAAAGACAGACACTAATACAATAAAAGCTGAAGACTTCAACACTCCACTTTCAGGATTGAACGGGTCTTTCAGAAAGGATTAACAAAAAAATAGACTTTATCTGTACTACAGATAAAATGAACCTAATAGATATTTACACAACACCTCAACGCCACAGAATGGCTAAAAACTACACATTCTTCTCTTTTTTTTTTTTTTTTTTTTTTTTTTTTTTTTGACACCGAGTCTGGCTCTGTCACCCAGGCTGGAGTGCAGTGGCCGGATCTCAGCTCACTACAAGCTCCTCCTCTCTGGTTTACGCCATTCTCCTGCCTCAGCCTCCGGAGTAGCTGGGACTACAGGCGCCCACCACCTGGCCTGGCTAGTTTTTTATATTTTTTTAGTAGAGACGGGGTTTCACCATGTTAGCCAGGATGGTCTCGATTCCTGACCTCATGATCTGCCCGTCTCGGCCTCCCAAAGTGCTGGGATTACAGGCTTGAGCCACCGCGCCTGGCCAAACTACACATTTTTCTCATCAGCACATGGATCATTCTCAAGGACAGATCATATATTACTTAACAAAACAAATCATAAAAACATTCAAAAAATTAAAGTAATATTAAAAATCATCTCTGACCACAATGGAATACAACTAGAAATACATTATAGGAGGAATTTTGGAACCTATACAAACACATAGAAATTAAACAACATGCTTTTGAAGGACAAAAGGGTAAATGAAGAAGTTAAGAAAAACATTGAAAAATTTCTTGAAACAATAATTGAAACACAAAATATTAAAAACTATGTACTCAGAGGAGTGTTTACAGCCATAAGCAACTACATCAACAAAGAAAAAAACTTAAGTAAACAAATTAATGATTCAAGAGCAGACCAAAGACCAAGTAATAAAATCAGAGACCAAGTAATAAAATCAAAAAAAAAAAAAAAAAGAAGACATTGCAACTGATACCACAGAAATTCAGGGGATCATGAGTGGCTGCTATGAGCAATGCTGTGTCAATAAATTGGAAAATTTAGAAGAAATGGACAAATTCTTAGACACATACAACCTTTCAGATTGACCACTGAGAAAATCCAAAACGGGAACATATCAGTAACAAGTAACAAGATCTGAGCCAAAATAAAACGTCTTCCAGTTAAAAAAAAAAAAAAAAAAAAAAAAAAAAAAAAAAAAAAAAAAAAAAAAAACCCAGAATGTGATGGCTTCACTGCTAGTTTCTACCAAACATTTAAAGAAGGATTAATACCAGTTCTACGCAATCTATTGTGAAAAATAGTGGAGGGGGGACTGTTTCCAAGTTCACTATATGAGGCCAGTATTATCCTGATACCCAAATTAGACAGACACTTCAAGAAAAGAAAAACTGCAGCCCAAAATCTTTTATGAATATTGATGCAAAACTCCTCAAGAAAATATGACCAAACCAAATTCAACAACATATTAAAAAGATCTTGTAACATATCGAGTGGCATTTATTCCAGGGATGCAATGTAGTTGCAAAGTTAAATATAGTTGAACATGCACAAATCACTTATTGTGCTACATCATATCAACAGAATGAAGGACAGCAACCATATGATCATTCAAACTGTTGCTTAAAAAGCCTTTAATAAAATTCAACATCTTTGTAGAATACCCTCAAAAAGCTGGATGTAGAAGGAACATATCTCAACACGATAGAAGTCGTATGTGACAGACTCACAATTAATACCATGCTGAAGGGGAAAAACTGAAAGCTTTTGCTCTAAAATCAGGAACACGACAAGAATGCCCACTGTTATTCATCACAGTACTGGAAATACTAGCTAGAGCAATCAGATAAGTGACACAAATAAAGGGCATCCAAATTGGAAAAGAAGGAGTCAAATTATCTTTGTTTGCAGATGATGTATCTTATATTAGGAAAGTCCTTAAAAATACAGCAAAATGGTAATAGAACTGATAATAAAATTCACTAAATTAGCAGGATACAAAATTCACATACAAAAAGCAGTAACATTTATATATAACAACAGCAAACAATCTGAAATATAATTTGATAGTAATCCCATGTACAGTAGCTAAAACTAAAATAAAATACAAAGGAATTAATCTAACCCAAGAAATGAAATATTTTGATGATGAAAACTATAAAAATGTTGCAAGAAATTGAAGAGGACACCAAAAAAAATGGAAAATATTTCATGTTCATGGATTAGAATAATCAGTATCCTTAAAATGTTCCTACTAGGTGATATGGTTTGGCTTTATCTCTTCTTGAATTGTAGTTCCCATAATCCCCAGGTGTTGTGAGAAGGACCACGTGGGGTGGCAATTGAATCGTGGAAGTGGTTAACTCCATGCTGTTCTCTTGATAGTGAGTTATCATGAGATTTGATGACTTTAAAGGTGCTTTTCCCTTTTTGCTTGGCACTTCTCTCTCCTGCCTCTCTGTGAAGAAGGATGTGTTAGCTTCCCCTTCTACCATGATTATAAGTTTCCTGAGGCCTCCCCAGCCCTATGGAACTATGAATCAATTAAACCTCTTTCCTTTATAAATCACCCAGTATTGGGTATTTCTTCATAGCAGTGTGAAAACAGACTAATACACCACCCAAAGCAATTTGCAGATTTTGTGCACTCCCTATCAAAATTCCAATAACACTCTTCACAGAAATTCTTAAAAATCCTAAAATTTATGTTGCTCTACAGAAGAGCCAGAATTGCCAAAGTTCTCCTAAGCAACAAGAACAAAACTGGAGGAACCATGTGACATGACTTCAAATTATATTACATAGCTATAGTAACCAAAATGCATGCACTGCCATAAAAAGAAGATACATAGATCACTTAAACAGAATAAAGAACCCAAAAATAAATTCATATATCTACAATTAACTCTTTGCCAACAAAGCTTTCAAGAACATTAATTGATGAAAGGACGGCCCCTTCAATAAGTGGTTCTAGGAAATCTAGATATCTACATGCAGAAAAATGAAATGAGACGCCCATCTCTTCCTATATAAAAAAAATCAAGACCAGGTACGGTGGCTCATGCCTGTAATCCCAGCACTTTGGGAGGCTGAGGCAGGTAGATCACCTGAGATCAGGAGTTCGAGACCAGCCTGACCAACATGTTGAAACCCTGTCTCTACTAAAAATACAAAATTAGCTGGACCTGGTGGCATGAGCCTGTAATCCCAGCTACTTGGGAGACTGAGGCAGGAGAATCACTTCAATCCAGGAGGCAGAGGTTATGGTGAGCCCAGATCAGACGATCACATTCCAGCTTGGGCAACAAGAGCAAAACTCTGTGGAGAAAAAAAAAAAAAAAAAAAAAAAAAAAATCAAAGGGATTAAAGACTTAAGTCAAATGCCTCAAGCTATAAAACTACTACAAGAAAATGTTTGGGAAACTCTCCAGGACATTATACTCCTTGAGAAATACCCCACAGGTAGAGGCAACCAAAGCTAAAATGAACAAACGAGATCACATCAAGTTAAAAAACCTCTGCACAGCAAAGGACACAATCAAAAAAGTGAACTGACAGCCCACAGGATTGGAGAAAATATTTGCAAACTACCCATTTGACAAGGGATTATTAACCCAAATATACATGAAACCCAAAAAACTCCATAGGAGAAAATTTAATAATCTGATATGTTTTTCAAATGTGCAAAAGATCTGAATAGATGTTTCTTGAAAGAGGATATACAAATGGCAAAGAGGCATATGAAAAGTTGCTTGGTATCATTGATTATCAGATAAATGCGAATCAAAACTACAATAAGATATCATCTCACCCCAGTTAAAATGATTTTTATCTGAAAGTCGGGTAATAGCAAATGTTGGGAAGAATGTGAAGAAAAGGAAATCCTTGTACAACATTGGTGGAATGCAAATTCATAAAACCTCTATAAAGAACAGCGTGGAGATTCTTCAAAATACAGAAAGTAGGGCTACCATACGACCCAGCAATGTCACAGCTGGATATATACCCTCAAAAAAGCAAATCAATATATCAGAGAGATATCTGCACTTTCATGTTTGTTGCAGCTCTGTTCACAATAGCTAAGATTTGGAAGAAACCTAAGTGTCCATCAGCAGATGAATGGATTTTAAAAATCTGGTACATATATAGAATGGAGCTCTATTCATCCACAAAAAAAGAATGAGTTTCAGTAATTTTCAACAATGTTCATGGAACTAGAAGCCATTGTATTAAGTGAAATAAGCCAGGCAGAGAAGGACAAACATTGAATGTTCTCAATTATTTATGAGCTCTAAAAATAAATCAATTAAACTCAGGGAGATGCAGAGTAGAAGGATGGTTATCAAAGGAAGATAAGTGTAATGGGGAGTGTGGAGGAAGTTGGGGATGGTTAATGGGTACAAAACAATAGTTGGAAAGAATGAATAAGACCTAGTATTTAATTGCACAACAGGGTGACTGTAGTAAAAAAACAATTGAATTGCACATCTGAAAACAACTAAAAGAGTATAGTTTGATTGTTCATAACACAAAGGATTCATGCCTGAGCGGATGGATACTCTATTATTTACACTGCTGTGATCATTATGCATTCCATACCTGTATCAAAACATATTATGTAATCCATAAATATATGCACCTACTATATACAGAAAAAATTTTTTTTTTAATTTTACAATGTACAATTTTTAGATGTTGTAACATTAATGAATTTCAAAGACATTCTGCTGAGTGACAGAAGTCAGTCTCAAATGATTACATACTGTATAATTACATTTATATAATGTCCTGGAAAGCAAACATACAGTAATAAATTTTCAGCATTGCTGAAAGTGAAAGGTAGGGAAAGGATGGGATTTCAAAGGAACATCATAAGGAGGAGTTTTTGATTGATGGAATTAGTCAGTGTCATGATTTTCATGGTGGTTATGCAAATCTACATATGTTAAAATTATGTGACAGAAAGCTATTAAAAATTTTGCATTTGTTAATTTTAAAAAATTAATAATATAATTGGTTGGTCTTTTAAGCTGGACAAATACACAAGCCAGAGTTTATTCATAAATGAAATTAGAACACTGATATTATTATTACAAGCCTGTTTCTTTTAAAATATGTCTTTTTCCCTTATCCTTATCTTCTTTGTTTATTCTTATTTATTCAAAAAGTAAAGAGCTATACATTATTTGTATTTCTCAGGAGAAATTCCCATTATCTATTAATTTCTGTTAACACAGTCTATGCATTTACCTTGATGTTGTCAGGAAACTAATATTGTTGGCATCTTCATGATTTTTACATAGTATGGTGGATGCCTTGTAAATAATTTATACAAATTAGAAGTTAACATATGTGCTCTTTCTAATAAAAATATAATGGCATACTAAAATATCCTGGTTGAATTTTTCAATGTAAAAATAATAATGCTTGAATAAGCAATTACAAAGTAAGTCAAGAAGCCTCCTAAAATTTAGAGACTATATTGAATCATATTTTCCTCATTCGAGTTAATAAAATGTACTGATTTTTAAAATATTGACAGTGTGGATATAAAAACTCCTTTCCAAACAATGATCCATAGTTGTCACATATCTGAATTTAGATAGCTATCTGACATTTTTATTCAGCCTTCTTGCAATTACAAGGAATCATGTGCCTTTTACCTATTTAATATGAAGGCTGTAGAATATCACTGCAGTGAAAGGTGATTATTATATTTCTTTCATGAGTAAGAAATTCTCATAACTCACAGACATCACAAAGTGCCTATGGAGTTTGTGAGTTATTAAGGTCAGTCATGGGAAAAAAGAATATAATCACTTTTTACCGGTGAAATATTCAACTTATTTTAGGAGAAAACTTTTTTATTGATTACCAGTTCAAGAATGGAAGAGAACTAATAAAGCACCGGGTAGACTTTTCTTTCCATCTGTCTATCACTCCAGGATCTATTGACCTGTACCTTTGGTTGTTTAGTGATGGTAATACATTCAAACTATAGTAGAGATAAATAAAGATGTTTTTTTCATTTATGTGTGTAAGCTTTTTAACATTTAAAAAAATAAGTGCTCTCTGCTTTACTCATTAATTTATTTTAAGGAAGGAAAAAAATATATTGGTTACTATCACCCTAGTCAGTGTGAAACAGGGATGTAACTTCTGGGCTTTCTGAAATAAGTTTTCTTTGAAAACAAAGGCAATATAACAACAACAACAACAACAACAACAACAATCAAGGACTGCAGAGGAATTCTAGACTCAAATATACAAATGGCATATATAACATAATTGCATTATTTTTATATTTGGTATGTATAAACATTTATGAGGAGAATTGAAGAGTTTCTTTACAAGTGAAAAACCATAAAATATAAAGTGTGAAATAGTGATAACTTTAGTTTTTAAAAAATCAGTCTTGGTTAAGAAAGCTGTTCTAATTAAAGTTTCAGTTGTTTCAATACTTAGAATTCCCTGCTTCTTTTTCAAATAGCCAGGGAAATTCAGAGCACTTTTTAATGTTTTAATGTGAAATTCATTTTGATAAGATTATGTTTATATATTCACCAAACAATATTTCAAGGCTCTGAATTCAGTCATAAAGTTGAGCAGGAAAAACAAATCTTGTTTCCCGAACAGTGAAAGATGTAGCATATGTGAGAAAGTGAGAGAGAGTGTGTGTGTGTGCATGCGTGTGTGTGTGTACATGTATCCTCTACCCAGTTATAGTGTAGAATATAAAAAATACTATACATCATACAGGAAAGTATGATACAGGAAAATATTTAGGTAATTCAGAAATCAGTGCCTTTCATACTTCTCTAATCAGTAAGCACTTATTACTTATGATAACTATTTAGTTATTTTATTTACTCATTTATTTTTGATATATTCAACATTTGTTTTTCATTTCTGAGAAAGATGTTCATTTCACTAAGAAAAAATCTTTCCAGAAATGTTTGCTTTCTGAAAATAGTTTTACTCCTTATCAATATTTCAGTAACTCATTGTTATTTCCTCAAATATTTAGAGATAAATATCATTTGTTCAAATTTATCTTTTTTATAGTAAAAAGATACAAGATCGTGCTTTCCTTATTTTACTTAGTTTGAAGTTCCCTCACCATCATGCTTATTTTTCTTCTCATTCATTTCAGTTTTTCTTCCAATTGTATTTTAAAAATTAAGTTTATACATGGCATGGTCATACGATAAATGTAAAGTTCAAAAGCAAAATATCAAATTGTAATAATCAGATTGTAAAAGGAAATTGAATAGAGTTTCTTCCAGGACTCTTGAAGGCTCTTAAATTCCTTCACTTCCAGAATAATAAAAACTCAGAAGAGTGGAGTAGGGGAAGTTTGTGAAGACATTACGTTATTGAGAGTAGACGAGATTATTTTAGATTTTATAAACTTGAGCCTACTAGAGCAAAGATCGGAGGTTAGCAGAATGAGGCTTGGTATGAACTAAGGGAAGTCCTAGAACTGAGGAAATAAACGTACACGACTGTATGAAGAAAGGAACCAAACTCTCAGGTATAGGAGCTGTTGGAGAGAGATGCTCAGTGTAGGCAATTTCTTCAGAAGTTCTGAAAACACCTTGAAGTAAAAGTTAGCATTAGGCATCTTAATGTGGAACACCCTATCAGATTTTCAGTGTACTAGTGCAAACAAAACTTTTTCTGCCCTTTTCATTTTACCCTTCCTTTATTTCTGCTCCAAACTGGTAAGGACACATACTGAGATGTGACAACGTGCTAGCAGCCCTGGCTTGCTCTTGGCACCTCCTCAACCTAGGCGTCCACTCTGACCATGCTGGAGGAGCCCTTCAGCTCTGGCTGCACTGTGGGGGCCCTTCTCTGGGGCTGGCGGAGGCTGGAGCCTGCTCCCTCTGCTCACCATGAGGTGTGGAGGGAGAGGAGGGGCTGCACCCCGCCTTCGCGGGTTCCAGGTGGGCACTGGCTCAGCAGGCTTCACACTCAGTGAGGCTGGCCAGGCCTGCTGTGTTTGATCAGGGGAGGAGCTCCTTTGGGGCTTGGTGCTGCAAAGTCCCCCAGCAACCGCCAATGAGAGGTGAAGCTGACTGGGCTTCTTGGTCTGGTGGAGACCTGGAGAACTTTTCTCTCTAGCTAAAGGATTGTAAATGCACCAATCAGTGCTCTGTGTCTAACTAAAGCTTTGTACACGCACCAATCAGTGCCCTGTCAAAATGGACCAATCAGCTCTCTGTAAAACGGACCAATCAGCTCTCTGTAAAATGGACCAATCAGCTCTCTGTGAGTGGGGCCAGATAAGGAAATTAAAGCAGGCCACCCAAGCCAGCAGCGCAACCCACTCTGTCCCATCCACACTGTGGAAGGTTTGTTCTTTCACCCTTCACAATAAATATTGCTGATGCCCACTCTTTGGGCCTGTGCCACTTTTGTGAGCTGTAACACTCACTGTGAAGGACTGCAGCTTCACTCCTGAAGTTAGCAAGACCACGAACCCACCAGAAGTAAGAAATTCTGGACATATCTGAACATCTGAAGAAACAAACTCCACACACACCATCTTTAAGAACTGTAACACTCACTGCAAGTGTTCACGGCTTCATTCTTGAAGTTAGGGGGACCAAGAATCCACCACTTCTGGACACATTTTTGCAACCACGACGAGACTCTCACCTATTGCCAAGTGGTGAGAGTATCACCAAGTGGTGAGACTACCACTTCCCACCAGGCAGTGAGACTATCGCCTGTGGCCAAGAGGTGAGTACCATCGGACCCCTTTCACTTGCTATACTGTCCTATTTTCCCTTAGAATTCGGGGGCAAAATAATGGGCACCTGTTGGCCAGTTACAAGTGACTAGCATGGCCACCGGACTAAAGAGACAGGTGTCAGGCCTTCTGGGAAAGGGCTCTCTAACAACCCCTGACTCTTTGGAGTTGGGAACATTGGTTTGCCTGGAACCAGCTTCCACCTTTCCTGTACTTCTGGGCTGAGCTGAGGGTCAACAGAGTGGAAAACCAGCTCCAGGGTCCCAATGACAAGTTGGTTGGCCCTGCAACCATAAGCCGAACTCTCAAAGGCATGTCACCCAAGGGAGACTCAACTATCCTATCTATCCTGACCTTTGCCTCCTGGGTCCTAATGCCTGCCAGACAAACTTCCTCTCACCTCTCTTCTCCGAGGTTAGTCCCGCTTCTAAAAACCACTCCCTGTCTCTGGTGCTTTTCTAGTTTCTCCTATAAGAATGATTTCTAGTATAAACTCCAGGACTCTGTTACCTTCTTTAGGCACCTGGGCTCACCAATAAGAAAGACATAATTTTTGCCCAAAGCCCCCTTATAGGGGGACTGTCTGGAACCTTGGGATCCCTTCTATGACTAGCAGGCCTAACAAAAGCTATTCATGAAGCTAGGATATGGGGAGGCTCAGAGGTTGTATCCTTCCTATTCATATAAGTGAGGAAAAAAGGGGTCACTCTTCCAACCCTGGAGATCCCTTCCCTTCCTCAGGGTATGGCCCTCCACTTCATTTTTGGGGCATAATATCTTTATAGGAGATGGGTAAAGTCCCAATACTAAAAGGAGAATGCCTAGGACTCTAACAGGTTTTCAAGACTGTGTCAGTAAGGGCCACTAAATCCGATTTTTCTCAGTCCTCATTGTGGTCTAAGAGGACAGACAATGGTGCAGGTTTTCAAGAATGCATCAGTAAGGGACACTAAATCCAACCTTCCTTAGTCCTCCATGTGGTCTGGAAGGAAAACTACTGTTTCTGCTGCTGCATCGGTGATGCAACTGTTCTGATCAGCAGGGTCCAGGGACTGTTGTGTGTGTTCTTGGGCAGGGAGAGAAACAAAACAAATGAAAACTGTGGGCAATTTTGTCTTTCAGATGGGAAACACTCAGGCATCAATAGGCTCACCCTTGAAATGCATCCTAAGCCACTGGGAACAATTTGACCCACAAACCCTGAAAAAGAGGTGGCTCATTTTTTCTGCACTATGGCCTGGCCCCAATATTCTATCTCTGATGGGGAAAAATGACCACCTGAGGGAAGTGCAAATTACAATATTATCCTGCAGCTTGAACTTTTCTGTAAGAGGGAAGACAAATGGAGGGAAATACCTTATGTTTAAGCTTTCTTTTCATTGAAGGAGAATACACAACTATGCAAAGCTTGCAATTTATATCCCACAGGAGACCCTCTCAGCTTACCCGCATATCCTAGCCTCCTTATAGCTCCCCTTCTTATTAATGATAATCCTCCTGTAATCTCCCCTGCCCAGAAGAAAATGAGCAAAGAAATCTCCAAAGGACCACAAAAAGCCCCAGGCTATCGGTTATGACCCCTTCAAGCTGTAGGTGGAGGGGATTTGGCCCAACCGGGATGCACGTCCTCTTCTCCCTCTCTGATTTAAAGCAGATCAAGGCAGACCTGGGGAAGTTTTCAGATGATCCTGATAGGTACATAGATGTCCTACAGGCTCTAGGGCAAACCTTTGACCTCTCTTGGAGAGATGTCATGCTACTGTTAGATCAAACCCTGGCCTTTAATGAAAAGAATGCGGCTTTAACTGCAGCCCGAGAGTTTGTAGATACCTGGTATCATAGTCAAGTAAATGATAGAATGACAGACAGAGAAAAGGACAAATCCCCTACTGGTTAGCAAGCTGCCCCAGTATGGAACCCCACTGGGACCTTGACTTAGATCATGGGGACTGGAGTCATAAACATCTGTTAACCTGTGTTAACAGGTCCTTCAGAAGGACTGAAGAGAATTAGGTAAAAGCCCATGAATTATTCAATGATGTCCACCATAACTCAGGGAAAGGAAGAACATCCTTCTGCCTTCCTAAAGTGGCTATGGGAGGCCTTAAGAAAATATGCTCCCCTGCCACCCAAATAACTTGAGGGTCAATTGATTCTAAAAGATATGTTTATTACCCAATGAGCTGCAGATATCAGGAGAAAGCTCCCAAAGCAAGCCCTGGGCCCTGAACGAAGTTTGGAGGCATTATTAAACCTGGCAACCTCGGTGTTCTATAATAGGGACCAAGAGGAACAGTCCCAAAAGGAAAAGCGAGATCAGAGAAAGGCTGCAGCCTTAGTCATGGTCCTCAGACAGACAAACTTTGGTGGTTCAGAGAGGACAGAAAATGGAGCAGGCCAATCACCCGGTAAGACTTGTTATCAATGTGGTTTACAAGGACACTTTAGAAAGAATTGTGCAATGAGAAACATGCCACCACCTTGTCAATGTCCGCTATGCCAAGGCAATCACTGGAAGGTGCACTACCTGAGAGAATGAAGCTTCTCTGGGTCAGAAGCCCCCAACCAGATGATCCAACAACATGACTGAGGGTGCCCAGGCAAGTGCCAGCTCATGTCATCACCCTCATTGAGCCCCAGGTACATTTAACCATTGAGGGCCAGGAAACTGACTTCCTCCTGGACACTGGCACAGCTTTCTCAGTATTAATCTTCTGTCCTGGATGACTGTCCTCAAGGTCCATTACCATCTGAGGAACCCTGGCTCAACCTGTAACCAGGTATTTCTCCAACCGCTTCAGTTGTAATTGGGAGACTTTGCTCTTCACATGCCTTTCTTGTTATGCCTGAAAGTCCCACACCCTTATTAGGGAGGGATATATTAGCCAAAGCTGGAGTTATTATCTACATGAATATGGGGAACAAGTTACCCATTTGTTGTCCCTTACTTGAAGAGAGAACCAACCCTGAAATCTGGGCATTGGAAGGACAATTTGGAAGGAACCCCAGTCCAAATCAGACTAAAAGACTCCACCACTTTTCCTTATCAAAGGCAATATTCCTTAAGTCCTGAAGCTCATAAAGGATTACAGGATATTGTTAAACATTTAAAAGCTCAAGTCTTAGTAAGGAAATGCAACAGTCCCTGCAACACCTCAATTCTAGGAGTACAAAATCCGAATGGTCAGTGGAGACTAGTGCAAGATGTTAGACTCATCAATGAGGCAGTAATTCCTCTATATCCAGTTGTACACAACCCCTACCAGAGGGAGCAGAACGGTTCACTGTTCTGGACCTCAAGAATGTCATCTTCTGTATTCTCCTCCACTCTGACTCCCAGTTTCTCTTTGCCTTTGAGGATCCCACAGACCACATGTCCCAACTTACATGGACGGTCTTGTCCCAAGGGTTTAGGGATAGCCCTCACCTGTTTGTTCAGGCACTGGCCCAAGACCTAGGCTTCTTCTCAAGTTCAGTCACTCTGGTCCTTCAGTATGTGGATGATTTACTTTTGGCTATCAGTTTGGAAGCCCTGTGCCAGCAGACTACTCTAGATCTCTTGAACCTTCTAGTCAATCAAGGGCGCAAGGTGTCTAGCTCGAAGGCCCAGCTTTGCCTACAGTAGGTCAAATATCTAGACCTAATCTTAGCCAGAGGAACCAGGGCCCTCAGCAGGGAATGAATACAGCCTATATTGGCTTATCCTTACCCTAAGACATTAAAATAGTTATGGGTGTTCCTTGGAATCACCGGATTTTGCTGACTATGGATCCCCAGATACAGCAAGATAGCCAGGCCCCTCTATACTCTAATCAACGAGACCCAGAGATCAAATACTCATCTAATAGAATGGGAACCAGAGGCAGAAATGGCCTTCAAAACCTTAAAGCAGGCCCTCACACAAGCTTCGGCTTTAAGCCTTCCCACAGGACAAAATTTCTCTTTATATACATCACAGAGAGAGCAGGGATAGCTCTTAGAGTCCTTACTCAGATTTGTGGGACAACCCCACAACCAGTGGCGTACCTAAGTAAGGAAATTGATGTAGTAGGAAAAGGCTGGCCTCATCATTTATGGGCAATTGCAGCGGTGGCCATCTTAGTGTCAGAGGCTATCAAAATAATACAAGGAAAGGATATCACTGTCTGGACTACTCATGATGTAAATGGCATACTAGGTGCCAAAGGAAGTTTATGTCTATCAGACAACCACCTACTGAGATACCAGGTGCTACTCCTTGAGGGACTGGTGCTTCAAATATGTACATGCATGGCCCTAAACCCTGTCACTTTTCTCCCAGAGGATGGGGAACCAATCGAGCATGATTGCCAACAAATTATAGTCCAGACTTATGCCGCCCGACATGATCTTTTAGAAGTCCCCTTAGCTAATCCTGACCTTAACCTATATACTGAAGGAAGTTCATTTGTGGAGAATGGGATACGAAGGGCAGGTTATGCCATAGTTAGTGATGTAACAGTACTTGAAAGTAAGCCTCTTCCCCCAGGGACCAGCACCCACTTAGCAGAATTAGTGGCACTTACCTGAGCCTTAGAACTGGGAAAAGGAAAAAGAATAAACGTGTATACAGATAACGAGTATGCTTATCTAATCCTACATGCCCATGCTGCAATATGGAAAGAAAGAGAGTTCCTAACCTGTGGGGGAACCCTCATTAAATACCACAAGGAAAGCATGGAGTTATTGCACACAGTGCAAAAAACCCAAGGAAGTGGCTGTCTTACGCTGCCAAAGCCATCAGAAGTGGAAGGAGAGGGGAGAACAGCAGCATAAGCAACTGGCAGAGGCAAGGAAAGACCAGCAGAAAGGAAAGAGAGAAAGATACAGAAAGTTGAGAGAGAGAGAGAGAGAGAGAGAGAGAGAGGAAGAGACAGAGACAAAGAGAAAGTCATAGAGAGAGAGGAAGAGACAGACAAAGAGGGAGTCAGAAAGAGAGAGACAAGGAAGCCAGAGAGAAGGAAAGAGAAATGGAAGTAGTAAAGAAAAACCAGTGTACCCTATTACTTTAAAAGCCAGGGTAAATTTCTAAATGTCTACCCAGCCAAGGCATATTCTTCTTATGTGGAACTTGAACCTATATCTGCCTCCACACTAACTGGACAGGCACCTGCACCTTAGTCTTTCTAAGTCCCAACAGTAACATTGCCCCAGGAAATCAGGCCCTATCATTGTCCCTCAAAGCTCAAGTCCGTCAGCACAGAGCCATACAACTAATACCCCTACTTATAGGGATAGGAATGGCTACTGCTACAGCAACTGGAATAGCCAGTTTACCTACTTCATTATCCTGCTACCACACACTCTTAAAGGAGTTCTCAGACAGTTTGCAAGAGATAACAGAATCTACCCTTACTGTACAATACCAAATAGACTCTTTGACAGCAGTGACTCTCCCAAACCATCAAGGCCTAGGCCTCCTCACTGCTGGGAAAGGAGGACTCAGCACATTCCTAGGAGAAGAGTGTTGTTTTTACACTAACCAATCAGGGATAGTTTGAGATGCCATCTGGTGTTTACAGGAAAAGACTTCTGAAATCAGACGACGCCTTTCAAACTCTTATACCAACTTCTGGAGTTAGGCAACATGGCTTCTCTCCTTTCTAGGTCCTGTGGCAGCCATCTTGCTGTTACTTGTCTTTGGACCCTGTATTTTTAACCTTCTCGTCAAATTTGTTTCCTCTAGAATCGAGGCCATGAAGCTATAGATGCTCTTACAAATGGAACCTCAAATGATCTCAAATAACAACTTCTACTGAGGACAACTAGACCTGCCCACTGGCCCTTCCACTGGCCTAAAGAGTTCCCCTCTGGAGGACACTGCAACTACAGGGCCCCTTCTTTGCCCCTATCCAGCAGGAAGTAGCTAGAGCAGTCATTGGCTAAATTCCCAACAGCAGTTGGTGTGTCCTGCTTAGAGGGGGGATTGAGAGGTGACAACATGCTGGCAGCCATCGTTTGCTCTCGGCACCTCCTTGGCCTTGGCATCCACTCTGGCCATGCTCAAGGAGCCTTTCAGCCCACTGACAGAAAATGTGGGGGCAGCTCTCTGGGGCTGGCCAAGGCTGGAGCTGGCTCTCTCTGCTAGTGGGGAGGCATGGACGCAGAGGCACAGGCGGGAGCCAGGGCTGTGTGCAGCACTCGTGGGCTGGTGTGGGTTCTGGGTGGGTACTGGTTTGGCAGGCTCCACACTCGACATGGCTGGCCAGTGCCTGCTGGGCTTGATTGGGGGACCAGCTCCCTGTGGGCTGCAGGAGTGCCTAGGCTAGGTGCCTCAAAGTCCCACAGTGAGTGCCATTGAGAAGTGAAGCTGTCTGGGCTTCTGGGTTGGGTGGGGACCTGGAGAACTTTTCTGTCTAGCTAAAGGTTTGTAAACACACCAACCAGCACTCTGTGTCTAACTAAAGGTATGCAAATGCACCAATCAGCGCTCTGTGTCTAGCTAAAGGTTTGTAAATGCACCAATCAGCACTCTGTCAAAATGGGCCAATCAGTTCTCTGTAAAACAAACCATTCGGCGCTCTGTAAAATGGACCAATCAGCTCTCTGTGGGTGGGGCCAGATAAGAGAATAAAAGCAGGCCATCCCAGCCAGCAGTGGCAACTCTCTCAGGGATGCTTCCATGGTGTGGAAGGTTTGTTCTTTCTCTCTTCCCAATTAATCTTGCTGGTGCTCACTCTTTGGGTCTGCACTGCCTTTATGAGCTGTAACACTCACCACAAAGGTCTGCAACTTCACTCCTGAAGTCAGTGAGGCCACAGACCCACCAGAAGTTAGAAACTCTGGGCACATCTGGACATCTGAAGGAAGAAACTCCGGATACATGATCTTTAAGAACTGTGACATGCACCGCAAGTGTTTGCAGCTTCATTCTTGAAGTCAGCAAGACCAAGAACCCACCAATTCCAGACACAATACTTCATATGTTCTCCACTCATGACACATTTTGGAAACATTTTTTAGATAGCTAAGTTATAATTTTCAGTTACTTTTTCATTTATTAAGGGATGAGATACCTTCAGAATCCTTGAACATTTATAAATTTTATTCTTTATTTTATTGATTTGCCATTATAACTATTTCTTAAAATTTCTGAGTCCTGGCGACTTTTATTTTATTTTATTTTATTTTATTTTATTTTATTTTATTTTATTTTATTTATTATTATTATTATTTTTTTTTGAGATGGAGTCTGCTCTGTTGCCCAGGCTGGAGAGCAGTAGTTGGGCTCACTACAAACTCCAGCTCCTGGGTTCACGCCATTCTCCTGCCTCAGCATCCTGAGTTGCTGGGACTACAGGAGCCTGCCACCACGCCCGGCTAATTTTTTCTATTTTTAGTAGAGACGGGTTTTCACTGTGTTAGCCAGGATGGTCTCAATCTCCTGACCTCGTGATCCACCCACCTCAGCTTCCCAAAGTGCTGGGACTACAGGAGTGAGCCACCACTGCTGGCCAATATCCTGGATTTTTATAGTGCTATTTCTGTTATTTCAGTGTTTATAATTGATAGTTAAATTATATGAAATCACTTTTTATTTTTTCTTTGTCTATCTTAGGCGTTATCTGATATATTTTTATTTCTGTTTTATCTTAATACCACATCTTTCATCTTTTAAATTAGGAATTCCTCTTATAATGTGATGCAATATATAAAGTAGTTTTTGTAACATTATATGTGTCTTTCTTACATTTTGTCCGTTTTTTATCTGTTCTCATCTATATATTTTTTAAAATTGTATTTTTCTAAATTTTTTGTCTTGCTTCATTGCTTCTGCATTAATATCATTAAATGATAGCAATATTACCCTGTATTCTTATTAGCATGGGTGAATGCAGGTGGTTTCTTTCAAAGATTTGATTACACTGACTTGAAGAAAAATAAATAAAAAACTATATCAAATATATTTACTTGTTAACTGTACAATTCTGAGAAAAAATAAGCATTTTTAAATTATCAGAATTTTTGACTCTAATACTATGCTATTATCTAGTGTAGTTATTAACTTAAAATATGGAAGAAAAAGATACAATAAAAACTAAAGCCCTTATTTTAAATCTAAATACTCTGGGAAATGTTTTTATTTTTTTAATTTTTATTTATTTATTTATTATTTTTGAGAGGGAGTCTAGCTCTGTCGCCCAGGCTGGAGTGCAGTGGCCGGATCTCAGCTCACTGCAAGCTCTGCCTCCCGGGTTTACGCCATTCTCTCGCCTCAGCCTCCCGAGTAGCTGGGACTACAGGTGCCCGCCATCTCGCCCGGCTAATTTTTTGTATATATTTTTTTAGTAGAGACAGGGTTTCACCGTGTTAGCCAGGATAATAAAAACATGAAAAAATAGTAAGATCTTACTCTGGAAGGCAGTAGTCAAAGTGTACTATTGCTTCTGGAAGTATCTTAATAATTAGATAAGCCCAACAATCAATTAAAGTGAAGATTCCATATTAGTAAATGCACATTTCAAGGGGAATTCAATCTACAATATTCATCACTAGCCACACTTATTTCTACTGGATATGGCTATATATGAATGTTGAGGATACAGAAAATAAAGAATATAGCTTTTAAGAAGTGTTTTTCTTTGATACCATGGCCCCAATATAAAGGTTTCTGCTTTAAATACTTATGTATTTGGGCTTACATTGGTTGCCCTCCAAAGTTTCAGATTTAACATATAATATTTGATTAAATGGAAGAGTTTGATCATGTGTTCTGTACTAGACCCAATGATGGAAGAGGTGGCCCATCTGGAGTGGCACTGCCATCACACTGCCTGCAGTGGAGAGGCACAGCTGGGGCTGCGTTCTTCACAGAGCCTATGGGAGCTCCCCGGGTGCAGGCCCAGCTGCCCAAGTTGTCTCTGTGGACCCAGGCCTCCCACTGCATGAAGCAGGAAGGAGTCCTGTACCCCCAGGCGCAGCTGTAGTCACCCAAACCATGGTTGAGATCCCAGGCATCCCTGCATTCTTGGGGGCCCAGGAAGGACCTCTTGCCCTTGTAGTTTGGGAAGTGCCTCCTCCTGCTGCCTGGTTTCTCCCTGCTATCAGTGTCTGCTCCAATCTTGGGGCAAAATTGGCCAAGCCCGAGTGCTGTCACAGCTTGGCCAGGTGTGCACACACTGAGATCAATGCTGAGACACCAGGCCCCTGCCACCTCAGCCCACTCCAGGCTTTGGATACCAAGGAGCATAGGAGGGAAGACTATGAGGGGATTAGGGCAGCTCAGCCACTGGCCTTCAGGAGCTCCTTGGCACCTACAGCCGGGGCACCATGAATGGCAGAAGGAGGCATACAGGTTCCTGAGTGAAAGGGAATGGGTCCCTGGTGAGTCCCACCATAAAGCTAGAGAGGGCCTGAAAGCTGTAGGCCGGGATGCCAGTCCCACGCACCAGAGTGAAAATTTGTAGTGCCTTTTTTGGGCCTGCCCATGGCCAAATATGGACCAAAGATGGATCAATCAGAATGTGCTTTCTCCCCCTGAGGCTCATAAAATCTCTAGACTCAGCCAGAGCCTGGCATACATAGGGACAACCAGCTGCAGAGAGGTACTACCCACTCCATTGCTTCCTCTCTGCTGAAAGCAGCAGACGTTGGGATGACCAGCTGCAGAGAGGAGCTACTCACTCGAGGGCCTCCTTTTTGCTGAGAGCTGCCCATGTCGGGATGACCAGGGGCATAGAGGAACTACCCACTTGAAGTCCTCCTCTGAGCTATACTGTCACTCAATAAAACTTTTCTTTTCCTTGCTCACCCTCTGCTTGTCCATGTGCCTCATTTTTCCAGGACACATGACAAGACCTCAGGACCTGATGAATAGTAGGGATGAATGAGCTGTCACACAAACAGGGCTGAAACAAGCCCCTTGCTTGCCATGTTACAGGTGAAGAGAAGAAGAGATGAGCAGCAGCCCTTTGGGGAGCCCAGATCTGGGAGCTCCCTGAGTCAGGGTTGTGACTCTCTTTTTGATCCTTCAGTTCCTGGAGTCTCCAAACTTCTGGGCACCACTGCATTCCCTGATGGCAGCTGTGGAATCTGCTTGCAGTGCACCTGGTCTAGTCACAGCCTTGTAGAGAGCCAATGCCCATGCTGGCACTTGGAGCTGCCTCCCCAGCTATGGCAGTTGATGTGCCTGACTGTGCTCAGTGGCCAGATCCCACGCCTGCTAGCTCACACCTCCCTCACCACTCCAGGCCTTGGCAGGCATGGGATTCATGCCAGTAGCATGAGCTGAGTGTAGCCTGCTAGACTGAGTGGGTGAAATGAGCCCAGCAGGTCCAAGCAAAATATTACTTAATTTTACACATGTCTTAATATTTTTAATTATATTCCAATTATAGTATTACTGCATTGTTTCCAATTCAACCTTAATATAAACAGTGGAAATGAACAGTATTTTAAAAATTTTTTTTCTTAGGATTAAGAAAATGATATAAATATTTAAATTATCATCATACTTTTCCCAAATTGTTGTACAGGATTTATGAACAGTATTAAAGCAAAAATATTTATGTAACATTATAATTATAATCCTATTTTATTTTAAATATGTATCATCTCATAGAGATTATCGTATCTCTGAAAAATAGCTCATGAAGAGTAAGAATAACGTCTGAGCTACCAGTATTAGTATTATTATTACTATTTTATGTATTTATTTTTTGAGATGGAGTTTTGCTCTTGTAGCCTAAGCTGGAGTGTAATGGTGCGATCTCAGCTCACTGCAACCTCTGCCTCCCGGGATCAAGTGATTCTCCTGCCTCAGCCTCCTGAATAGCTGGGATGACAGGCATGGGCCACCAGGCCCACCTAATTTTTGTATTTTTAGTAGACGCAGGGTTTCACCATATTGGTCAAACTGGTCTCAAACTCCTGACCTCAGATGATCCACTCCTCTCGGCCTCCCAAAGAGTGGGAGCCACCGCACCCGGCCGTGAGCTACCAGTATTATATCATAATTTTAGTAATTTTAAGGGAAAATAACAGCAACCTGGTCAAAATGAGTGGAAATTGTAAGACAGAAGACTCGAGGAAAAGGTCAATGGCCTTCAACTTAATCATTTATTTTTATTAGAAAGCCAAAAATACTTTAGTCGCAGAGGCTTTTTTCCAATATTGTGAAAGTGGTGGTATATTTCTGTTTTAAAACAGTCCGATTTAGATGAGATGCTAAATATTCTGTTTCATTTTTGTTTGTTTGTCTGTTTTGTTTTGCTTTTTGATAGAGTCTTGCTCTGTCTCCTAGGCTGCATGCAGTGGCACAATCTGGGCTGCAGCAACCTCTACCTCTCGAGTTCAAGTCATTCTCCCACCTCAGCCTCTTGAGTAGCTGGGACTACAGGCATGCATCTCCACTGTGACTGGCTAATTTTTGTGTTTTTTATTTTTTGTAGAGATGAGGTTTCACCATGTTGCCCAGGCCATTCTCAAATCCCTGGCCTCAAGTGATCTGCCCAGCTCAGCTTCCCAAAGGGCTAGGATTATAGAGGTGAGTCACCACTCCTGGCCTTTTTTTTTTTTTTAATGTAGTTAGTTTGTTTTTCTTTTAAGAAAATACGCCTCTAAGAGAGTAGCATTCTTTCTAACTGCTCTATTAATGAGATAAGAGGCAAGATGCCCAAAACACAGGGTTCGCACAATGAATATCATTGCTTGCCAGTGGCTCAAGCAGTGAAGAGAAATAAAGAATAAGAAAATTGCTGATGAATCCTTTCACTAGGGAAGAAAATCCAGGCAGAGGATAAAAGGGATCTTATAATCTTTATTTCTTCTGACCACAAGGGCCACAGAATTATTTTCTTTGTATAAAAGCTACTTAACCAATAGAAAAGAGGTAGTTTGAACAGAAAATTCCCAAAGAGAAAATAATGTCCTAATAAGGCACTTAAATTCTTCCAGATATTTACACAGAAAATTAAAGACTTCTCCTAATAGGGAACAGGGGATGGTGTAAGTACTTGTAAAAGTCTTTTATTACCAAATTCTAAAGCAATTGGAAACTCAAGCTCAGAGAAGGCACAATATAGTTCCTTTAAAGCTACAATTGCAGAGAAATACTTCAAAGTGAATTCTGCTTTAGACTTACTTTAGACCAGAGTTACATTTAACAATGATTCGTAAGACAAAATTAATATTAGAAAGCTAATCAGGCATTTGATTTTATCAAATTATAATTTCTAATGCATCAGTTCTTGAAAAATGCATGCAAAACCAATATTCAGTAACTATAAATTCTACTAATTTTATAATAATGTTTCTTGGGAAAAAAGAATGTTTTGTGTTAAACATTCTTCTTTTATTGTTTCACACTAGCAGAAAATCAAATGTTTGAACCATACAACCAAAATATTAGTTACTTTATTTTACTTTGTATTAAATATCTGAAAATAATCAGAATGTCTAGAATATAATTAGAAATAAACAAGTTATGAATAAATAATCTTGAAGGAAAAATGTGAAATGACGGCAAATTTTATGAAGTGAAGATGAGAATGGGAGAAGAAAAACTAACAGAATCATAGAATAGCCAACATTTAAGGTTTTCTAGTGATTTCAGGTCAGTAATACCCAAAAATATCCTCTTATGTTTTTAAATCTCAGTCTTGAGAAAGCATCTGGATTTTCATACAGGTATGGCCAAGGTAGATTACTTAACTGCTCCATGACTCATTTTTCTCATCTTTAAACATTGGTAGAATGATCATACGTACCTCATAAGACTGCCTTATGCAAAAGGTAAGTTAGTGCATATAAAACACTTACAATAGTATTTGCCACAAAGTAAATAATCAAATAATTTGAAATGTTAAGGAAAATATAAGATGCTGACTGCCATATTTGATGGTGAATGTTTTTATTTCTGCAAAAGTGCACATACAGTAGTGAAATACTTTTTAATGAACTGCATATTTCCTGGAAACTAATAAAATTAATGAAACTAGTAATACTAATATTAATAAAACTAATAAGTAAAGCAAAAGCATGGTTAAGCAAAGAAACCCAGAAACAAGCAAACACAAACAAGAATTAGCAAAAATCTATATGTGAAGAAAATCTTCATATGAAAGAGCAGAAATTGTTAACGTACAGACATTTTACATGTACGTAATGGTAATGATTGCTCACATTTCAGAAACCCAAAATAAAAGCTATCTCTATGTTATGAGTTTTCTGATGTGATATATGGCTTCAAAATACTCAAATTAATTATGACAAGATCAGGCAATACATTAGAGTTGACCAGATAAGGTTCTTTTTGCCTAGCATGATATTGAATATTCAATCTCACCATCACAAGCCGCTCACATTTAATTTACATGTATTATGTGGTATGCAGGGCTTGAGTTAGAAGAGTAAGGAGTGTCTGCTAATTAAAATGTCAACACCTACTTTTGATAAAATGACCTTCCCTCCTTTTTTCCTTCTATCCTTCCTTTTCTTCCTTCCCTTTTTTCTTCTGTTCTTTCTTTCATTTTATTTCTTATGTAATTTTTGTTCTTCAATGTTAAAAGAATGTGTTTGCCTAAAAAATGTGACACTTCAAAGGTACTTCACATTAACATTTCATTAGCTCTTATATAGATAACATTTCATAGGTAATTTAACTTCATATTTCCCTGATCCACGTGACTTCTCTTGAATCCTAACAGTGCTTATTCTCCACATCTTAGCTCTTGGAATGTTGTCTTCTCCCTTCATGGGTTACCTATTCTTACAATGTAAGCTTTTATTTTTACAGATTCTTTCATAATCTAAATCTCTACCATTCCAGTTAATTTATCATTTGCATCATTGAGCTTTCTACTTGGTGAGTAACTCACCATCACTTATAACTCAGTGTGTCACAAACAAAAAGTATTGCTTTCCTCAAAAAACACTTGTCTCCTCTTTTTCTATTTCAGTTGGTTATTTCCTCATTCTTCCAATAATTTCAGTGTGAAAAAATAAAGTTATATTTACTCATTACTTTCGTTTGGGCATCATATCTATTTGACTTCTGAAATATATATCTTATAGTCTTTCTTTTATCTCCATCTTAGTTCTCAAATTCTGCCCTGGAATTTTATCTATGCACAATCAAATTTTGGGGAAAAAAACCTCTTCGCTGATACTTTAGCCTACTTGCACTTTTTAATTCTTGACTCCATGTCCACAATCATATTGTCTGCCATACTCTGGAATTAGTTCTATTTTGTTCCATCCAAATCCTACTAATTCCTCAACATCTTCCTCCTAACAACTTGCCTTAAAATCTGACACTTGCTGATGCTTGTATTGAATAGCTTGTCTCTAACCTACATTCTTGAGTTGTTTGTTATTGTATAGCATGTAGTATATAGAATATTAAGTTGGAAAGACATTTTGACAAAAAAATGTCTGGATCTTTTATTTTGCACTTATGAATTCTGGACATGCCACATTTAAGACTTGAAAGCCTTTTGAAGGAAGAACAAATACATCATTTCTCTGTATTGTGCTTTCCCCATAACCTGTATATTTAATCCAGTGCAGGAAATCCACTAGGTACTAACCATTTCTGACATACAAACTGATTAAGTGGCTTGCTGAATTCTATCCTAACAACAAAATCTTAAGCTTCTTGATGGCAGAACTGGTCATGCCCTAAAATTCCTCTACAATCTTGAGTAGACCTAGTTGAGTAAAAAGAATACAGGAGGTAGTAGCTTGTTTTATTTCATGTAATTCTTCTTTTATATATGTAAATAAATGTGTGTGTGTGTATATATATATATATAATATGGATTATATCTGTGATAACATGAAGATTATTCTATGTTACTGAAATGGAAACAAGTCATTTATATGGCTGGTGAGTGATGAAGCCACATTTTAACATAAGTCAGATTCCAGAGGCCCCCAACTAATTTTCATATTATACTTCTTCTTCCCTATTTAGTAACAGTGCCTAAATAATTAAATGTACTTCAGCTAGGTTGATGTGGGGCATGCACTTAAGTTATTTGTGATATCAAACTAATATCATTGAATAGGTTCTAAGATAAAATATTTTCTTGTGTAAATCTCAATAAAGCATTTATTTAACCATTGCTTATTCAGTTCCTTATATGAGTCAGACACTAAGCCTTTACTAAGAAATAAATGATAGTGGGTGTATAGGCATGTGGTGTTTTCCTTCTTCTGACACAAAGCTCAGGAGAGGTATTTGGCAGCTTGGTGTCGGTTCTTTGAAATCAGGTAAGATTCTGAGACAAAAGTGTCCCACAAATGTACAACTACATCAGCATTTTGTTGCTACTAGGTAAGTTCCTGAGCTGCAAAAACTTCAGGATACTTCTTTACTTAACAAAAAAAAAAAAAAAAAAAAAAAAAAAAAAAGAGGAAAATAAATTTATCTGCATCCCTGATGTCCTAAATCCTACTGAGAGACTCATTCATTGTTTTTATGGCTTAGCTCTTAATGTAGAAAACTCCTGGTATAATTTGCACATTAATTTGTATGAATCCTCACATCTGCTGACAGTTTGTTTCTGAAATTTTCATGAATGCCAATCCAGTGTTTTATTTGATATATATCGGATAGTTGACTAGATTAGACTGAGTAAGATATTAGAATATGTTACTTTTGAGTCGGCTTTGTACTTTTGTTCTTTCACACAAATCTTGTAACAAATGACAAGGTGCAAAAATAATTTATTATAATAATAGTCACTTATGTGATGTTTACTTTGTGCTAGTCACTGTTTTACAAAATTCACGTCTATAACTTTTAAATAGCATCAAACTCAATGTTATATGTGCTAGTATTATTTCTCTTTTACAGATTATATTAAGTAGCTGATTTAAGATCACACTGTTTGGAAACAGCAGTACCAATATTTGAACAGATTCAATCTAGCTTTGGCATCTGTTTTTATAATCACCATATAATACTTCATCTCAAGAGTTTAGCAAAAGTGAAACTACATGTTTTTGACTATTCATGTTATTCTCTACTGCATGACATTTGAACTAGATGCTAAGTAAACACTGAGGACTACAGCTCACTGTCTTTGTTTTCATGGTGGAAAAAAACAAATGATGTAAATGCTTTGTGATGGGCTAGCACACATAAGGGGTTAAAATTTAGCAATAAATGACATAATTCACATGTAATATTAGTACATTTCTGAAAAATATGTTTTATAATTTGTTTTTTCTCATGAGACTAGAAAGGGAGAATGAAAGAAATCTGAGTGTATGTAAGGCAGATTTATCCTCTTTACATTTTTTCTATAGTTGGTTTGGTTTCTCAATGGAATCCATTGTTAAATTTCTTATCCATTTCTGTACATTTCCTTATGTAATGATTCTTTTTTTTTTTTTTTTTTTTTTTTTTTTTTTTGAGATGGAGTCTTGCTCTGTTGCCCAGGTTGGAGTGCAGTGGCATGATCTCGGCTCACTGCAAGCTCTGCCTCCTGGGTTCACACCATTCTCCTGCCTCAGCCTCCCCGAGTAGCTGGGACTACAGGTGCCCACCACCACATACAGCTAATTTTTTGTATTTTTAGTAGAGACAGGGTTTCACCATGTTAGCCAGGATGGTCCCGATTTCCTGACCTCATGATCCACCCGCCTCGGCCTCCCAAAGTGCTGGGATTACAGGCGTGAGCCACTGCGCCTGGCTCTAATGACTGTTTTATGTTTTCTTTCTGTTAACTCTAGAAGATATATTATTTATTTGATTATTTTTAACCACTATACAAAAACAAGAATAAACATTATGCTCAGTGTCAGAATTCAGGTATTTGGTGAGCAAATGTTTAAGCTAAAACATGAAATATACTAGAATTTCCCACGTAAAATATGATGAATAAGTAGCAAGTATTTAACCTTCAGAAAAAAAAATGTATAAATATCCCTAGATTGGATATAGGCCATTTTATTTGGAGGGTGAAGTCAGAAGAGGAAGTGAGAATAGATAGGCTGAAGACATGCGCATGAATATAGGATCCTGAAAGTGTCTTTAATAGGGTGATACTTAACCCTTAATTCAATGTGAACCTCTTCGAGGGACTTGAGAATTATGTGATCCAGTACACATATTATGATTACTTTAGATTCATCACAGAAAATTATTTCAAATGAGATAAATGCGAATTTAGTGAGATTGATAAAGGAGGGTCTTATAGAAAGCTAGGTTAAGTTATGATAATCTGGACAATGCCTTGACATTTAGAATGAAAAGCAAAAAGATAATTTAGAGAATGGCAGGCTGGGGAAGACAAGAAGATTTGGTGACAAATTGAAAGTGTGAATAAGAGAGAGGAAGGTGTCATGTGTGGCACTCTGAGTTGGTAGCTGGGAATGGTGGCATCCTTCATTAGAACAGAGAATGCAGAATGGAAAGTAGGTTTAGGAATTTTTAATTTGAGACACTTGTGAAGATGTTTGGCATATGATACAGTGAGCAGAGATGAAAACTGGTTATCATATCTGTGTCAGATACATAGATTACTGAATACTAAATGTATGGTGATGCTAGCAAATATGGTACCAAAGAAAGATGTTTGAGTAAATGACAAGGTAATGATACTAAGTAAATCAGTTTTATGAGAAGAGAAGGCAATGAACAGGTGGCTAAAAAGGAACAGCCATAGACGAAGAATTAAAACCAGCAGTCTGGGAGAACAAAAGCCAAGAAAAATGTTTTGGAGATCAAATGTATTTACTCTAGAGAGAGAGAAAAAAAAAATAAATAAAACTCTGGTTGATCGATCTGGTGATGTTAAGAAGTTGCCTTCACCAGTTCATATTACATAGGAGAAATCCAAATATATTTTGGTGCTATAAAAAATGTACTTTTTTTTGTTTGTTTGTTTCAGTTTGGTTATTGTTTTTGTTTTTTGCTGTATTTTGAAACAAAACAAACTCCTGCCACTTATTTTCAAAGCTAATGTCTTTACAGCTTGAACTTTGAAACATCCGGCAACATTCTAGAAAATTAAATAAAGAAATACTTAATAAAAACTATAATTTTTCCCTTTTCCTTTATGGGTTCAATATACATATTTTTTCCATGTATGGGCTCAAATAATGCACTTTGTTAGCTGAACATTACCACCTAAAGGACATTTTTCCTGGAACTCTCAAGATAGGATATGTTTGTATACTCAGCTCTCCCATAGCAACCTTTGCTTCAATCTCTTAAAATTATCTTTGTTTTTTCTTTCTACTAAATATTCAGTTATTAAGTATGGAGTTTCGATAAACATGGAAATAAATTTTTATTTATATGCATTCTAAAACTGAGATTGACTTTTCTGAACTATAAGAAAAAAATGATTTTTGCTGAACAAGAATTCTACTACGAACAAACAAGTTGAGGGATATAAAATGAGAACTTTCTTCATCCTTCACATGCAGGATAATAGGGCAAGGAAGCCAGGCTATAGGCACTATCTAGTGATTCTCTTTTGTTCTTTGGGGGAATATTAGGCTTCTATGGGGGATTGCTTCTCTTGGTGCTTATAAAATTATTTCCTTAACGCAACTCTTGAATTTTCTCTGTTTGATTTAAGAGTACAGAATTCTTCTCGTGAATGTCTCCTTAGAGGTTTCTGACAGCTGTAAGACTTATTTATTATCTCTTCCTCTCCTGTGTAAGAAATTTTCTGAGCAGTTGAAAGTTGTGAAATCTCCAAAATAAAGAAGGCTTCCCCCTTTCTAAATTCTTGTCATCACTCTTTCTTCCCTATAAACTGTTTATTCATTTATTCATTTTTTTTCTAAAATTGCTCTATGAGTCTTCAGTTTTAACAAGAAGAAAACAGAATTATCTCATGTCAAAATTTACATGATTACTAAGAGCTTTTATTAATGGAAACTAATAGAGCAATGTATATTGCAAATTGTACAAATTGTTTATTTGAGTTAAATTTAAAGACCGTTTCTAGTCTGGACCAGGTGTACCGTGCTCATTATATTTTTAACTATTTTAGCATAGTGGGGGAAAATTACTTAGTTAGACCCTCACTTGAAAAGTTTGTAATTATAAAATTGTACGCTATAATAGCTATTTTATTATATTGGCTTCAAAATAAAGAATATACACTAATTCACTGTTATGAAAGATAACATTTGTTTTTTATTACAACTTTACTAATATTTACCCATGGAGACTTGAAATCAGGGACCCCATTGATAGAGCTTAGAAAAATAGACTTCAAACCCCTTTCTATTTTTTTTTTTTTTTTTTTTTTTTTTGAGACGGAGTCTCGCTCTGTTGCCCAGGCTGGAGTGCAGTGGCAATCTCAGCTCACTGCAAACTCCGCCTCCCGGATTCACGCCATTCTCCTGACTCAGCCTCCCGAGTAGCTGGGACTACAGGCACCCGCCACCTCGCCCGGCTAGTTTTTTGTATTTTTTAGTAGAGATGGGGTTTCACCATGTTAGCCAGGATGGTCTCGATCTCCTGACCTTGTGATCCGCCCGTCTCAGCCTCCCAAAGTGCTAGGATTACAGGCTTGAGCCACTGCGACGGGCACTATGTTTTATAAAACAATTGGGGCCCATTTTTTTTTAAACTTCTCTGCTTTGAAATACTTATAGTTTCACATGCAGTAAAAAATAGTACACAGAGACCCCAAATCTGGTATACTCTTCTCCTAGGTCCCCAGAATGACAACATCTTAGGTAACTAGACTGTAGTACCACAATCAGGAAATTGACCTTAAGTGAGTCCTAATAGACTTCTTGAGATTTCACATTTTACATGCACATCTGAGTGTGTTTATGGAATTTCTGTGTAATTTTACTACATGTATAGATTTATGAGATCAGTACCACAGTTAAGACAGAGAATTCTTCCATCAAAAGGATTTTGCTGTTCTTTTGTAGCCACAGTCAATTATCGTCCCTCTCCAGTTTCCTAGCCCCAGGGTGAACCAGTTTCAACACTGATTTGATTCCAAATGTCCCTGCTTGCTGGCTTTGTCTCACCTTTGTTCCTTTATTTCTTTCTTCCTTCTTTCCTTACTTCCTGTCTTTTCCTTTCTTTCTTTAATTTAAAGCGTCCTGCTCATTTTGGTTCTAAAGGGGGGAAATCTATATTGTTTCCCTTGTTTGTACAGTTTTGGTCCTTTGTTCTAATCCACAACTGTCTTGATGAGTGCTTGGCATTTGTAATTTATACTTCATTTAATTAGTTCGAAGTTATAGAGACATAGTTATTAATAAGTGCATATTTTATATTGGGAAGGAATGGGGGAGGTAGTGAAAATACATAATGGGGGAGGTAGTGAAAATACTTTATATCAAACCTTAAAATGAGAGGGGGAGAAAGAGAATTACTGACTTGCAGTTTACAAACAATCCTAGGAATGTCAAGCAACAAATTAGGCCACAATAAAATAAGTACTCATACACATTACTAACGCAGCGCACACTAACCACTTTGAAGAATACTTTTGTAGTACGCACAATCAAGCATTAAAATTTGATTTACTCATTTTTAACTTTTATTTTTGGTTCAGGGAAACATGTGCAGTTTTATGATATAAGTAAACGGTGTGTTGTAGGGGTTTAGCATACAGATTATTTCATCACCTAGGTAATACGCATAGTACCTCACAGGCAGTTTTTCGACTTTTACCTTCCTCCCTTCTTGCACCCTCAATTAGCCCCAGTGTGTGCTGTTCCCTTTTTGTGTGTCCATCTGTAACCAGTGTTTAGCTCCCACTTATAACTAAGAACCTGTGATATTTGTTTTTCTGTTCCTGTGTTCATTCACTTAGAATAATGGTCTCCAGCTCCATCCACATTACTGCAAAGAACACAATATACTTCTTTTATGAAAGCATAGCATTCCATAGTGTATATGCATCACATTTTCTTTATCTGGTCTACCATACATGGGTATTTAGGTTGACTCAATGTCTTTGCTATTGTGGATAATGCTGTGATCAACATACAGGTCCATGTGCCTTTATGGTAGAATGATTTATATTCATCTGCGTATATACTCCATACGGGCACTGCTGGGTCGAATGGTAATTCTGCTTTGAGTTATCTGAAAAATTGCCAAACTGCCTTCCACAGTGACTGAACTAATTTACATTCACCAGCAGTGTATGAGCATTCCCTTGTCCCTGCAACTTTACCAGCAACTGTTATTTTATGACTTTTTAATAAAAGCCATCTGACTCGTATGAGATGGTATTTCATTGTGGTTTTGATTTGATTTCTCTAATGATTAGTGATTTTGAGCATTTTTAATTTGTTTGCAGGCCATGTGTATGTCTCCTTTGGAAAAAAAGAGAATGTTCATATCCTTTGCCCACTTTTTAATGCGATAGTTTCTTTTCTGCTTATAAATTTGTTTAAGTTCCTCATTGTTCTCCTTACAATATGGTTTACAGATGAACTCGGTATTTTTGTTTTCAGTCAACCATCTCTCTAACTTCATTGTGGAAATCAGAGAACATTATGTTTAATCATGCTTATCAACCAATGTACAATAGATTTATTTAATAAAAAGGAGCATATAAAACAAAGTTATTTCTAGTAAAATTCTTTTAGACTTTTACCTGTTTTTTGGCAGACAAACCTTATGGCTCATGTTGTAGAATAATTTGGTGAGTTGATTCCCATGCTCAAGCTCATGTTTCTTAAGAATTATGATGATGTTTTTGCTAACTTCTAAATATACATCGAATGTATTTGAAAATTTTGAAAAATTATAATATTGAAATAAACGTTTCCCAAATGTTTTTTTAATCTCTTTTCTTCTATTACCTTTCTCCTTCTACTTATTTCTGTTCTTCTGATAAGCTAACAGTATTAACTTTTAGATGAGTAACCTTTTTGTAGTAACAGATTTTTTTAAATAATGCAACTGTAATTTTCTTACAACATTAGTGATGTAATTTTAGCCAGGTCCTGCTGGTTAAATTCTACATATAGAATTCTTCAAATTTGTAGAGAAGGAGTAAAAGTCACTGTCTATGCAAAATGAGCATCAAGATAAGAGTCATTTGATTCATGACAAGTTGTCACTCAATAATAATAATATGGAAAATTAATGTTTGTAAATCTATGTTGATGTTTAATCCATATTCATATATATATATATATATCCCTTGTATCTATCTACTTACTCTGGAAGTAGTCTATCTGTGTTTACATATCAAATTAGTAACTGTGTAGCTTTTCAAAACTTCAATTTCTACACAATAATAATATTCTTTGCGATAATAATATGACAATGTCTATATATGTATATTGCTATCTAATCTATATTCATATACATACCTCTTTATCTACTTACTCTGGAGGTAGACTATCTGTGTTTATATATCAAATTAGTAACTGTGTAGCTTTCCCAAACTTTGGTTTCTTTATTTGCAAAAATGAAAAATAAAAATAAAAGATGAATAAAATGAAGAGGAAGAAGAGAAAAAAGAGAAAAGGGGGAAATTATAGGGTATATCTTTAAGTAGTGGCCATCAAATGGGATTAATCTTGTTCCCCAGAAAATATTTGGCCATGACTGGAGATATTTTGTTTATCATAATGGTTGGGGGTTTGAGATAGGGGATGCTACTGCCAAATAATGGGTAGAGGTTAGAGATTCTGCTGTTAAACATTCTACCACTTATATAAGAGCCCCACACATAATTATCTGGTTCAAAGCATAAATGATGTCTCATTCAAGCATTAAAAAAAGCCCAGTTAGTTTCTGAGATTAGAGGAGATTGAGCACTTTGAACAATAACAAAACAATGATATGAGCTGATGGATATGTTAATTGGCTTAGGTGTGGTGATCGTTATCTTCTCTACACATATATCAAAACACAAAGTTGTATACCTTAAATATATACAATTTTTGTCAATCATCCACTAATAAGCTGCCAAAAAGGCCTAGCATCAAGGTTAAGAAACCCTAGCTTAGAAAGTCACATTTTTGATGATATGAAAGTAACACTCCTAAAAAGGCTTCTAGTGGTATACTAGAGCCACCTCATACCACCTTGTGAAATACCGTTGTTCACATCGCGGCTCAACTTTCATTGAGTGGAAATTCATTAGTAGGTTTAAATTGACCACACTGAGTGTATTTCCACTACAAAATTTGACAAACTATAAAGCAGGTATTCTACTCCGCATACACTGTGTGTCCCCGGAGAGCTGGTTGTTAAACATGTACTGTCCTCCATTGCTTAGCACATTGATTGGTATATTGAAACTATGGTATAAATATTAGTTATTATTATTTTTATGAAGCCCTCTCAAGTAATCTGGAAAAATCACTCTGCATTTTATTTTTTTCTTTCCTTATTTTTTATTATTAAGCTTCCATTTCTCCTGATGATTTTATGAAAGACTTCTAACTATCCCTAGTCTAACCAAGTCCTCCTCTATTTTTCATGCTTCAGTAATATTCATTATTATAAAATGCAAATTTAAAACTGCTGCTACCATATTTAATATTTTCCAATGACTTGTCATTTTTAATGATATTAATCTGACCTCCTTAATGTGGAGTTGCGGGCCCTTTAACCTCACTCCAGAGGGCCCTGCAATTCACTAGCCCTTTATTCAGATATATGTACAATTGTGAGTTCTCTATTGATCTTGTTATATTATATTTTCCTTTCTCTCAGTCAAACTAATTTGAGCTATTATTCAAAGGTAAAGAAAACGAAGTCTGTCACAACTTATTGATTCAATATTTTTTTCTTATATATGCCTAGACCTTAGCTTACAAACTGTTAAGGCCAACCATCTTACTCTTTTTCTTCTGGGGAGTGCTGCTATATGGGAGAGAAGTGAGCATAGGATGTTACAAATATTTCCTAAGTAAAAACAGGTCACAATACTTAATATATCAAACTTTGGCTGCCTCATATATCACAACTTGAGTATCTTTACATTTTAAATTCCACACTCTGAATATCTCTACCACACGTTTTATATAATTACATTATTTCAATTCGCCAGTACATTCCAGAAGCCCAGTAAATGTTACGTATAACAGTTGTCATAGAAGATGTCTGACTAGAAGCAGCGGCACTCGGAGGTTTCCTTCCACAAAAAACCATAATAAGCATGTGAATCTTTCACCAGCAACCAAGGTATCCAGGTTCTCTCATCAAAACTGACGTGAAAGCTGGCATGACCCACAGAGAGAAGGAAGAGCAGTGGCGTGTGACCCACCTGAGAACAACATGGGGAAGGAGAACCCCTACCCTTCAGCCAAGGGAGGTGGTGAGTGAGTGTGCTACCCTACTGGGGAAACTGTGCAACCCACGGATGGGAAGATCCCACTCATGAAACCATGCCACCAGGGCCTAGAGTCCCAAGCCCGGAACATGCAGATTCTTACAGCCTTTCAGCTGGAATCTGCTTAAGCCTACCAAACTCCTGGGGGGAGGAGCAACCAGCACCTGCTGCAGATGCCTGCTGTCTAAGCCATTTGAGCTCCTTGTAGGAAGAGCTGCAGCCAACACCGGGACTCCCAACAGCCTAACATGCTAAGGGGTAGGGGGAAGGGCAGTACAATTTTGTATGCTCCCCAGGTAGGGGGAAGCGCAATACCCATTTTGTATAGTTCCAGGCTGTGCTTTTCCCCTGCTGGAGTCAGGGAGGCTGGATGGCTTGGTCCCAAGACTTGTTCTCGCAGCCCAACACACCCACTGTGGCAGTCTGCAGCCAGAGTGCCTCTTCAGGTCTAACCTTGACCCAACCTTCCTCAGTACTTAGGGCTTCCTCCTGCAGGATCTCCAATAGCTCCAGAGGTTCAGGGACAGAATTCAGATCTCTCTGGGTCTGAGCCCCTAGGGGGAGGGGTGACCATAGTCTCTGTGAACCAGCAGACTTAGCCTCTCCTCCTGGTAGTTCTGAGGAATCTGGGCAGCCCAGATGAGTGGGTTTCCTCGCAGTGAATCACACCTTCTCCAGCAAGGCACAAAGTGCTTCATTAAATGAATCATGCTCCCTGTGCCACCCAACTGGGTGAGACCCTCCAATAGGGATTGTCAGATGCCCTATACAGGAGTGATCCTACTGGCATCGAGTTGGTGACCCTTGAGGTCAGAGGTCTCATAAGAAGAAGGAGGAACTCATTTTTGCTGCTCTGCAGCATCCTTGAGTGACACCTTCAGGCACAAGAGCAAATCAGAGAATAGGACTTGAAGTGAACCCCCAGAAAACTGTAGCAGCCCTACAGAAGAGGAATCTGATTATTGAAAGAAAAACAAACAAGCAGAAAGTAACAACAACAGCACCAACAACAACACAACAACAACAATAAAGGCCCCCACAAAAGCCCCATCCAAGAGTCAGCAGCCTCAAAGACCAAAACCAGACAAACCCACGAAGATGACAAAGAATCACCCAAAATATTGCTGAAAACCCAAAAGACCAGAGTGCCTCTTCTCCTCCAAATGATTACAATGTCTGTCCAGCAAGGATGCAGAACTGGACAGAGGATCAGATGCACAACTTGACAAAAGTAGGCTTCAGAAGATGGGTAATAGAAAACTCTGCTGAGCTAAAGGAGCACACATCAACCCAATGCAAAGAAGCTAAGAGCCTTTATAAAATGTTAGAGTAATTCCTAACTAGAGTAACCAATGAAGAGAGAAACCTAAATGACTGGATGGAGCGGAAAACCACAGCACAAGAACTTCATGAAGCATATGCAAGCATCAATAGCCAAATCAACCAAGTGGAAGAAAGCACATCAGAGTTTGAAGACCACCTTACTGAAATAAGACTTGCAGACAAGAATAGAGAAAAAAGAATAAAAAGGAATGAACAAAGCCTCCAGGAAACATGAGACTTCATTAAAAGGACCAAACCTGTGATTGATTGGAATACCAAAAGGAGACAGGGACAACAGAAACAAGTTGGAAAACACAGGTCAGAATATTATCCAGGAAAACTTCCCGAACCTAGCAAGACAGGTCAACACGCAAATTCAGGAAATACAGAGAACATCATTAAGATATTCCATGAGAAGATCAACCCCAAGACACATAATCATCAGATTCTCCAAGGTTGAAATGAAGGAAAGACTGTTAAGGGCAGACAGAGGAAAAGGCCAGGTGACCTATAAAGGGAAGCCTGTAAGACTAACAGTGGACCTCTCAGCAGAAATTATAAGTCAGAAGAGATTGGGAACAATATTCAATATTTTTAAAGAAAAGAATTTTGGACTCAGAATTTCATTTCCAGGCAAACCAAGTTTCACAAGTGAAGGAGAAATAAAGTCCTTTCCAGATAAGTAAATGCTGAAGAACTTTGTGACCACCAGGCCTGCCCTGCAAGAGCTCCTGAAAGAATAACTAAATAGGGAAAGGAAAACCGGTACTAGCCACTGCAATAACACACCAAAATATAAAGACCAATGACATTACAAAAAACTGCATTAGCTAGGGTGCAAAATGACGAAATAACATCATGATGACAGAATTAAATTCACACATAATAATATTAACCTTAAATGTAAATGGGCTAAATGCCCCAATTAAAAGACACAGACTGGCAAATTGGATAAAGAGTCAAGATCCATTGGTGTGCTGCATTCAGGAGACCCATCTTACATGCAAATACACACACAGACTAAAATAAAAAAATGGAGGAAAAGCAAATGGTAAGCAAAAAATGAGGAGGGGTTGCAATTGTAGTCTCTAGCAAAACAGACTTTAAACCAACAATGATCAAAAAAGACAAAGAAGGGCATAATATAACTGTAATGGTAACAATTCAACAAAAGGAGCTAACTATTCTGAACATATATAAACCCAATAGAGGAGCACTCAGATTCACAAAACAAGTTATTAGAGATCTACAGAGGGACTTAGACTACTACACAATAGTTGTGAGAGAATTTAATACCCCACTGTCAGTATTAGACAGATCAGCAAGATAGAAAATTAACAAGGATATTCAGTACTTGAACTCAGCTCTGGATTAAGTGGACTTGGTAGGCTTCTACAGAACTCTCTATGTCAAATCAACAGAGTATACATTCTTCTCAGGACTACATGGCACTTACTCTAAAATTGACCACATAATTGGAAGTAAAACACTCCTCAGCAAATGCAAAGGAACTGAAATAATAACAAACAACCTCCCAAAATACAGTGCAATCAAATTAGAACTCAGGGTTACAAAACTCACTCAAAACCACACAATTTCATGGAAATTGAACAACCTGATTCTGAATGATCATAGGTAAATAATGAAACTAAGGCAGAAATCAAGAAGTTATTTGAAACCAATAGGAACAAGGAGACAACATACCAGAATCTCTGGGACACAGATAAAGCAGTGTTAAGAGGGAAATTTATAGCACTAAATGCCCACATCAGAAAGCTGGAAAAAATCTCAAATTGACACACTAACACGACAATTAAAAGAGCTAGAGTGGAAAGTGCAAACCAATCCAAAAGTTAGCAGATAAGAAATAAGTAAGATCAGAAAAGAATAGAAAGAGGTAGAGACATGAAAAACACTCCAAAAAATTAACATATCCAGAAGTTTTTTTAAAAAAATTTTAACAAAATAGATAGATTACTAGCTAGACTAATAGAGAAGAAGAAAGAGAAAAATCAAATGACACAATAAAAAATGGAAAAGGAGATATCACCACAGATCCCACAGAAATGCAAACTACCATCAGAGAATATTATAAATACCTCTATGCAAATAAACTAGAAAATCTAGAAGAAATGGATAAATTCCTGGATGCATGCACCCTATCAAGACTAAACCAGGAAGAAGTCAAACCCTTGAATAAATCAATAACAAGCTGTGAAATTGATGCAGTAATGAATAGTTTACCAATGAAAAGCCCAGGACCAGATGAATTTACAGGTGAATTCTACCAGAAATGCAAAGAGGAGGTGGTAGCATTCCTTCTGAAACTATTTAAAACAATTGAAAAGGAGAGACTCTTCCCTAACCCATTTTATGAAGCCAGCATCATCCTGATACCAAAACCAGGAAGAGACACAACAACAACAACAAAAACTTTAGACCAATATCTGTGATGAACACTGATGCACACATTCTCAGTAACATACTGGCAAACCAAATCCAGCACCACATCAAAAAACTTATCCACCATGATCAAGTCAGCTTCATCCCAGGGATGCAAGGCTGGTTCAACACTTGCAAATCAATAAACATAATCCGTCACATTAAAAAAAACAAAGACAAAAACCACATGATTATCTCAAGAAATGGAGAAAACATATCTGATAAATTTTAATATCCCTTTATGTTAAAAACTCTCAATAAACTAGGTATTGATGGAACATATCTCAAAATAATAGCTATTTATGACAAACCCACAGCCACTATCATATTGAATAGGCAAAATCTGGCAGCATTCCCTCTGAAAACTGGTACAAGACAAGGATGACCTCTCTCACCACTCCTATTCAACATGGTTTTGGAAGTTCTCACAAGAACAATCAGTCAAAAGAAAGAAAGAAATATTCAAATAGAAAGATAGGAAGGCAAGTTGTCTCTGTTTGCAGAAGATATGATTTTATATTTAGAAAACTCCATCATCTCAGCCCAAGAACTTCTTGAACCAATAAGCAATTTCAACAGTGTCAGGATAAAAAATCAATACACAAAAATCATATGCATTCCTTTACACCAACAATAGACAAGCAGAGAGGCAAATCATGAATGAACTCCTATTCACAATCGCTACAATGAGAATAAAATACCTAGGAATACAGCTAACAAGGGATGTGAGGGGCCTCTTCAAGGAGAACTACAAACCACTGCTCAAGGAAATAAGAAAGAACACAAACAAATGGTAAAACATTACATCCTCATGGATAGGAAGAATCAATATCGTGAAAATGGCCACACTGTCCCAAGTAATTTATAGATTCAATGCTATTTCCATCAAATTCCATTGACATTTTTCACAGAATTAGAAAATCTATTTTAAGTTTCATGGAATCTAGGAAGACTCTGAATAGCCAAGACAAACCTAAGCAAAAAGAACAAAGCTGGAGGCATCAAGCTACCTTAATTCAAACTACGCTACAAAGTTACAGTAACCAAAATAACATGGCACTGGTACTAAAACAGATATATGGTCCAATAGAGCAGAACAGAGACCTCAGAAATAACACCACACATCTACAACCATCTGATCATTAACAAACCTGACAAAAAGAAGCAATGGGGAAAGGATCGCCTATTCAGTAAATTGTGCTGGGAAAACTGGCTAGCCATATGCAGAAAACTGAAACTGGACCCCCTCCTTACATCTCACACAAAAATTAACTCAAGATAGATTAAAGACTTAGTTGTAAAACCTGAAACTATAAAAAACCTAGGAAAAAAACTAGGCAATACCATTCACGACATAGGCAGGGGTAAAGAGTTCATGACAAAAATGCTAAAAGCAATTCCAAAAAAAGTGAAAATTGAAAAATGAGATCTAATTAAACTAAAGACCTTTTTCACAGCAAGTGAAACTATCATCAGTGTGAACAGGCAACCTACAGAATGGGAGAAAATTTTTGCAATTTACCCATCTGACAAAGGTCTAATATTTGGAATTTACAAGGAACTTAAACATACAACAAGAAAAAATAAACAACCCCATCAAAAAGTGGGCAAAGGATATGAACAGACACTTCTCAAAAGAATACATTTTTGTGGCCAACAAAGATGAAAAGAAGCTCAACATCACTGATCATCAAAGAAATGCCAATCAAAACCACAGTGAGATACCATCTCATGCCAGTCAGAATGGCTATTATTAAAAAGTCAGAAAAAATAGATGCCAATAAGGCTGGGGAAAATATGAATGCTTTTACACTGTTGGTGGAAGTATAATTTAGTTCAACCATTGTGGAAGACAGTATGGTGATTCCTCAAGGATCTAGAAGCAGAAATACTATTTGATACAGCAATTCTATTACTGTACTGGGTATATACCCAAAGGTATATGAATCATTCTTTTATAAAGACACATGCACACATATGTTTATTGCAGCACTATTTACAATAGCAAAGACATGGAACCAGCCAAAATGCCCACCAATGGTAGACTGCATAAAGGAAATGTGGCATATATACACCATGGAATACTATGTGGCCTTGAAAATGAATGAGATCATGTCCTTTGCAGGGACGTGGATGAAGCTGGAAGCCACTATCCTTAGCAAACTAACACAGGAACAGAAAAGCAAGCACCACATGTGGGAGCTGAACATTGAGAACACATGCACACAGACAGGGAAACAACACACACAAGGGCCTGTTGTGGGGTGGGGAGTTATGGGAGGGAACTTAGAGAACAGATCAATAGGTTCAGCAAACCACCATGGCACACGTATACCTATGTAATAAACCTGCACGTTCTGCACATGTATCCCTTTCTTTTTTTTTTTTAGAAGAAGAAATAAAGGGAAATAAAAAACAGTTGTCATAGAAAAATACTGGATAATTTGTTTACATAAATCTTAACATTATTTGGAACAAATTTTATTTAAGCTACAGCATTATTATAAAATATTTATATAAGTATCAGCTAATATACAAATTATTTTGAGCAACATTGACCACAAAACAAAGTAAACATATCCACCTACACTTTTTAAAATAGTATTCCTTATGAATTTCCAGCCATAAACACGAAAATACAAAAATAATCATAGATTTAATGGAAAATGTTTCTTCTACAGCAGGATTCCACTACTTAGAATTGTTAAAAATGGGCTACATGGAGAAGAAAGCCATAAAAAAGGTGGAAAAATAACATAAAAGTAAAGATGCAATACATGAAATTAAATGTCATGATTGAGGGCATTAAAATGTGTTTAAGAACACCAGGAATATCTCCTAATACAGCTCAGCATATGTAGATGGGTGTGCACGATTCCTAGTAAATATTCTATGATTCTCCTCTCTAGAATATCTTTCAATTTAACTTTTTAATACAAGTATACCAAAATCAGAGACACATGGTTATCTGTCTTTGTTGGTAACCTAATCATAAGAATGTTGTGCAATGGTTATCACATAAGAAACAAACTAAAAGCCTGCACTACCATCTCTAAGAAGTTTATGACTCTTAGTCTTGAACAATTTATTGAGCATCATAAAATGTCAGCATAGATAGACGGAGAGAGATGGCTGAATAGAAACCTCCTCTGATCATTGTCCCTCAAGAACACCAAACTGAACAACTCTCCACATTCAAAAGCACCTTCATGAGGCTGGGCGCGGTGGCTCACTCCTGTAATCCCAGCACTTTGGGAGGCTGTGGAGGGCGGATCACGAGGTCAGGAGCTCAAGACCATCCTGGCTAACGCGGTGAAACCCCGTCTCTACTAAAAAAAATAAAAAATAAAAATAGCCGGGCGTGGTGGCAGGCACATGCAGTCCCAGCTACTTGGGAGACTGAGGCGGGAGAGTGGCGAGAACCCAGGAGGCAGAGCTTTGCAGTGAGCCGAGACAGCGCCACTGCACTCCAGCCTGGGCGACTGAGCAAGACTCTGTCTCAAAAAAAAAAAAAAAAAAAAAAGCACCTTCATAAGAACTGAAAGCCAGGTAAACAATCAATGTACCTGGTATTAACTTCATATTACTGAAAAAGGCACTGAAGAGAATAGGAAATAAAGCCTTGAATTGTTCATGCCACTCCTCCCCTAGCCCCAAACAGTGGCCTCCTGAAATGGAAAGATAATATGCACTCTTGAGCGAGGGAAAGTTCAGTTACTGTGGGACATTGTATTGGAACTCAGTACTGCTCAGTCCCAGTGTCCCATGGAAGGAGTATTTAGACCAGCCCTAGCCACTGGGAATTGCCCATCCCAGTAGTCAGAACCTGAGTTCTGGTAAGCCTCTCCACCACGGACTAAATTGGTCTGGGGTATCAAACAAACATGAAAGGCACTCTAGGCCACAAGGACTGCAATTCCTGGGCAAGTTATGTTGCTGGGCTGGGCACAGAGCCAGTGGATTTGGGAAGCACACGATCCAGTGGGAGACCAGCAGGGGCAGAGAAGGGTGTTTTTGCACCACTTCTCTGCCAAACCAAGGCAATGTAGCTTGCAGCTCTGGGACAGAACCTTGTGCTTGGCTTGAGGAGAGGAAAGAGAAAAGTAAAGAGGACTTTGTCTTGCAACTTGGATACCAGCTCAGCCACAGTTGAACAGTGCACCAAGCAGAGTCCTGAGGCCCCATTCCAGGACCGAGATCCCAGATGGCATTTCTAGACACACGCTGGACAAGAAGGGAACCTGTTGCCTTGAAGAGAAAGGCCAAGTTCTGGCAGAACTCAACGCCAGTTGACTAAAGTGCCCTTGAGACCAGAAAATTCAGGAGTAAAACTCAGGCAGCACTTGTCTTGGGCTTTGGGTGAGAATCCAAGGTACTCTGATTTCAAATATAACTTAGCAAATTCTCAACTGTCATGGTTATGGGGAGAGACTTCGTCTGTTTGAGAAAAGCAGATGGAAGAGTAAGGGGACATTGCCTTGCAGCTTAGGTATCCGCTTGGCCACAGTGGATAGAGCACCAAGTGGACCCTAGACCTTGATACCAGGCCTTACCTTTTAGACAGCATATTTGGGACTGCCCTTGACTAAAAAGGGGACCACTTCCCTGAAGGAATAGTACCAAGCAAAGCAACATTCATTGCAAGCTGACTTAAGAGTCCTTGAACCTTTAATCAACGTAGGTGGTAACCAGGCAATACTCTCCATAGGCCTGGGAAAGTGGTTTTCACAGAGAGACACTCCTTTGCTTATGGAAAGGAGAGGGAAAATTGGGAAGGACTGTCTTTGTGTCTTAGGTAGCAGCTAGCTATAGTAGAATAGAGCACCAGGTAGATTCCTAAGGTTTCTGACTCTAGGTGCTGTATCCCAGATGCCATCTCTGGACCTACCCAGAATCTGGACAAAATTGCCACCCTGAAGTGAAGGACACAAGCCTGGCTGGTTTGCCACCTGCTAATTGTGGAACCATAGGGCCTTTAGAAAAAATAGGTGATAGCCAGGCAGTGGTTATTTCAGGCCTTGGGCAATAACCAGTGTTATGCTGACTTCAGGTCTAATGCAGCACAATCACAGTGATGACAGGGGTGCTTCTGTCACCCATCCTCCAGCTCCAGGCAGCTCAGCATATATAAATAGATGTTTTTTTTTTTTTTTTTTTTTTTTTTGAGACGGACGGAGTCTCGCTCTGTGGCCCAGGCTGGAGTGCAGTGGCCGGATCTCAGCTCACTGCAAGCTCCGCCTCCCGGGTTCCCGCCATTCTCCTGCCTCAGCCTCCCCAGTAGCTGGGACTACGGGCGCCCGCCACCTCGCTCGGCTAGTTTTTTGTATTTTTTTAGTAGAGACGGGGTTTCACCGGGTTAGCCAGGATGGTCTCGATCTCCTGACCTCGTGATCCGCCCGTCTCGGCCTCCCAAAGTGCTGGGATTACAGGCTTGAGCCACCGCGCCCGGCCATAGATGTCTTTTGTAATGGAAAAAGTAAGGGGAGAATATAAGAGTCTATGCCTTATAATCCAGATAATTCTTCTGGATCTTATCCAAGACCACCAAGGCAGCACTTCTACTACTTCTATAAGTCTGTCTGCAACAGCCACACCATTACTGATCTTGGTTGCAGTAGACAAAACTTAGATCACTACACCCAAGTTACTTTGATCTGGAAAGTTTTCTCAGGAAGGATGAGTACAAAAAAGCCTAGACTGCAAAGCCTACAATAAACACCTAATTCTTTAATGCCTAGACACTGACAAACATCCAGAAGCATCAAGACCAACCAGGAATACATGCACTGGCCAAGTGAACTAAATAAGGGACCAATGATCAATCATGGAGAGATGAGGACATGCGAAGAACTTTTAGCCAGACTATCTAAAAAAAAAAGTGGGAAGACTACCATAAATACAATCAAAGTTTAAAAATGAGACATTAAAAAAGATACTATAGAAATGCAAATGATCACTAGTGGCTGCTACGAGCATCTATATGCCAATAGATTGGAAAACTGAGAAGAAATGGATAAATTCCCAGACATATGCAACTTAGATTGAGACATGAATACATGAAAAACCTGAGTAAACCAATAACGAGTAAAGAGATTAAGGTCATAAAACTTCCCCACAAAAGAAAACCAAGATAATGATAGCCTCACTGCTGTATTTTCCCAAACATTAAAAAAAAAAAATAAAAAATAAAAAATACTACCAATACTACTCAAACTATTCCAAAACATAGAAGACAAGTGAATACTTCCAGACTACTACTACAAGGCAAGTAGTACTTTAGTGCAAAAACCAGATGAAGACACGTTAAGAAAGCAAAATTACAGGCCAATATCCATGATTACTACAGATGCAAAATTATTATCAAAATACTAGTAAAGTGAACCCAAGAAAACATTTAGGAGATCATTCATTATGATCAAGTGGGATTAATCCCAGGGGTGCAAGGATAATTCATCATATGCAAATCAATCATTGTGATACATCATATCATTGGTATGAAACACAAAAAAAAATAAAAAACAACAACAACAAAAAAAACCATACAATCATTTAAATTGATGCTTAAAAGCATTTGATACAAGTCAACATCCCTCCACATAAAAACAGTCAAAAAACTGGGTATAGAAGGAACATATGTCGACACAATTAAAGTCATATATGACAGATACACAACTAGTATCATACTGAATAGGGAAAAATGCAAGACTTTTCTCTTAAGACCTGAAACCAGTAAGAATGCCCACCTTCACCACTTCCATGCAACATAGAACTGGAAGTCCTAGCTAGAGCAATCAGACAAGAGAAAGAAACAAAGGACATCCAAATAGGAAAGGAATATGTAAAATTATCCTTCTTTGAAGATTATTTTATATTTTTTAAAAAACCTAAAGACTCAAACAAAGAAAGCTATTAGAACTGATAGACAAATTCAATGAAGTTGTAGACAGGAAATCAACTTACAAAAATCAGTAGCATTTTTATATGACATCAGTGAAAAATAAAAAAAAATCAAGAACATAATCCAATTTACTGTAGGTACAAATAAAATGCATAGGAATAAAGTTAATTAAATAAGTGAAAGACTCCACAATGAAAACTATAAAACATTAATGAAAGAAGTGGAAAGAACACAAAAATTAGAAACATAGTCCATGTTCATGAATTGGAAGAATCAATATTTTTAAACTTTCCATACAATTCAATGTAATCTACAGGTTCTCTGTAACTCCTTTCAAAGTTTCAGTGCCATTCTTAAAAGAAATAGAAAAAACAGTCCTAAAATGTATGTGGAACCACAAAACATGCAGAAGCCAAATGTGTTCTGAACAAAAAAACAAAACTAGAGGACTCAAATGACCTGATTTCAAGTTATAGAACAGAGCTATAGTACCCCAAACAGCATAGTATGGGCATAAAATCAGACAAATAGAGCAATGGAACAGAATAGAAAACCTAGAAATAAATCCAAACATATATATTGAACTACTTTTTGACAAACGAGACAAGGACATATATTTGTGGAAAGGCCAGTTTCTTCAATAAATGGTACTGGGAAAACTGGATATCCTTAAGCAGAAGGATATAACAAGACCCATATGTCTTACCATACAAAAATTAAATACAAACGGATTAAGGCCCTAAATATTAAGACCTGAAACTATGAAATTACTAAAATAAAACGTTGAAGAAACTCTCCAGAACATCAGACTGGATCAATAATTTTTGAGTAATATCACCAAAATACAGATAATCAAAGCAAAAATAGACAAAAGGAATCATATCAACTTAAAAATATTCTGCATAGCAAAGAAAACAATCAATAAAGTGAAGAGAAAACCCACAGAATGGGAGAAAATATTTGCAAAGTATCCATTGGACAATGGATAAATAACTCTAATATAAAAGGAAATCAAACAATTCTATAGGAAACAATTCTAGTAATCCAATTTTTAAAAATGGCAAAGGACTGAATAGACATTTCTTGAAAGAAGACATGAAAATGCTGAACAGTTATATGAAAATATGTTCAACATTATTGATCATCAGAAAAATGCAAATAAATTCTACAATAAGATATCATCTCCCATTTATGAATGAGAATATATGGTGTTTGGTTTTCTGTTCCTGTGTTAGTTTGCTGAGAATCATGGTTTCCAGCTTAATCCGTGCTCCTGGAAAGGACATGAACTCATCCTTTTTTATGGGTGCATAGTGTTCCATGGAGTATGTGTGTCACATTTTCTTTATCCAGTCTATCATTGATCGGCATTTGGGTTGGTTCCAAGTTTTGTTATTGTAAACAGTGCCACAATAAACATACATGTGCATGTGTCTCTATAGTACAATGATTTATAATCCTTTGGATATATACCCAGTAATGGGATTGCTGGGTCAAATGGTATTTCTGGCTCTAGATCCTTAAGGAATTGCCATACTGTCTTCCACAATGGTCAAACTAATTTACACTCCCACCAACAGTGTAAAGTGTTCCTATTTCTCCACATCCTCCCCAGCATCTCTTGTTTTCTGACTTTTTAATAATCGTCATTCTAACTGGTGTGAGATGGTATATCACTGTGGTTTTGATTTGCATTTCTCTAGTGACCAGTGGTGATGAGCTTTTTTTCTTGTTTGTTGGTGCAAAAATGTCTTCTTTTGAAAAATATCTGTTCGTATCCTTTGCCCACTTTTTGATGGGGTTGTTTTTTTTCTTGTAAATATGACTTTGTTAAGTTCTTTGTAGATTCTGGATATTAGCCGTTTGTTAGATGGATAGACTGCAAAAATTTTCTCCAATTCTGTAAGTTTCCTGTTCACTTTGATGATAGTTTCTTTTGCTGTGCAGAAGCTGTTTAGTATAATTAGATCCCATTTGTCAATTTTGGCTTTTGTTGTCATTGCTTTTGGTGTTTTTGTCATGAAATCTTTGCCCATGCCTATGTCCTGAATGGTATTGCCTAGGTTTTCTTCTGGGGTTTTTATGGTTTTAGGTATTATCTTTAAGTCTTTAATCCATCTTGAGTTAATTTTTGTATAAGGTGTAAGGTAGGGGTCCCGTTTCAGTTTTCTACATATAGCCAATCAGTTTTCCCAACACCATTTATTAAATAGGGAATCATTTCCCCATCGCTTGTTTTTGTCAGGTTTGTCAAAGATAACATGACTGTAGATGTCTGGCATTATTTCTGAGGCCTCTGTTCTGTTCCATTGGCCTAGATATCTGTTGGGTACCAGTAGCATGCTGTTTTGGTTACTGTAGCCTTTACTGTAGCTTGAAGTCAGATAACGTAATGCCTCCATCTTTTTTCCTTTTGCCTAGTATTGTCTTGGCTATACAGGCTCTTTTTTGGTTATATATAAAATTTAAACTAGTGTTTTTTTTTTTTTTTTTTTTTTCTAATTCTGTGAAGAAAGTCAATGGTAGCTTGGTGGAGATAGCATTGAATCTATAAATTACTTTGGGTAGTACGGGCGTTTTCACAACATTGATTCTTCCTATCCATGACCATAGAATGTTTTTTCATTCTTTTGTGTTTTCTCTTATTTCCTTGAGCACTGGTTTGTAGCTTTCCTTAAAGAGGCCCCTCACATCCCTTGTAAGTTGTGTTCCTAGGTATTTTATTCTCTTCGTGGCAATCTTGAATTCACTCACAATTTGGCTGTCTATTATTGGTGTGTAGGAATGCTTGCTATTTTTGCACAATGATTTTGTATCCTGAGACTTTGCTGAAGTTACCTATCAGCTTAAGGAGATTTTGGGCTGAGATGATGGGGTTTTCTAAATATGCAATCATGTCATCTGCAAACAGAGACAATTTAACTTCCTCTCTTCCTATTTGAATACCCTTTATTTCTTTCTCTTACCTGAATTACTTGGCCAGAACTCTCATTACTATGTTGAATAGGAGTGGTGAGAGAGGGCATCCTTGTCTTGTGCTGGTTTTCAAAGGACTGTTTGCAGCTATTGCCTATTCAGTATGATATTGGCTGTGGGTTTGTCATAAATAGCTCTTATTATTTTGAGATACATTTCATTAATACCTAGTTTATTGAGAGTTTTTAGTATAAAGGGGTGTTGAATTTTATCGAAGGCCTTTTATTGAAATAATCATGTAGTTTTTGTCATTGGCTCTGTTTATGTGAGGGATTATGTTTATTGATTTGCATATGTTGAACCAGGCTTGCATCCCAGGGATGAAGCCAATTTGATCGTGGTGGATAGTCTTTTTGATGTGCTGCTGGATTCGGTTTGCCAGTATTTTACTGAGAATTTTTGCATCTATGTTCATCAGAGATACTGGGCTGAAATTTTCTTTTTTTGTTCTGTCTCTGCCAGGTTTTGGTGTCAGGATGATGCTGGCTTCATAAAATGAGTTAGGGAGGAGTCCCTGTTGTTGAACAATGAGAGTACATGGACACAGGGAGGGGAACATCACACACCAGGGCCTATCAGAGTACTACTCAGTCATAAAAAATAATGAGATCCTGTCATTTGCAACAACAAGGATTGTCTGAACTGAAGGTCATTATATTTAGAGTAATATGCCAGGCACAGAAAGATGAACTTTGCATGTCATCACTTATTTGAGGGAGCTAAAAATTAAATCAACTGAAGTCATGAAAATAGAGCATTAATGAATGGCTACCAGATTTTGGGAAGGTTATTACCGTGAAGAAAGGGTGGATGATTAATGAGTATAAAAATATAATTAAATAGAATAAGATCTATTATTTGATAGCAGAGCAGGTGACTACAGTCAAAAATAATTTAGTGTACATTTAAAAATAAGTAAAAGACTATAATTGGATTGTTTTAGCACAAAGAAGGGATACATTTTTGAGGTAATAGGTCGCCTATTTACTCTGATGTGGCTGTTATGCCTGTATTAAAAACCTCATGTAACCCATCAATATATATACTTGCTATGTATCCATAAACATTAAAAATATAAACATAAATCATCCTAAGGTAAAATAAATGAATAATACATGGCCTTTGCCCTTGAGGATCTCACAGGCTACAGAAAATATGGTAATATAAACTAATCACAGCAACCTATATGATAAATGTTATTAAAATAATATATTTTGCACCTTAAGACTTTAAAAACATATCTTAAATATAAAAGCCTAAAATGTAAGATAGGTGACTGATGATAGATTGATAAAGTTGATATTACTTTGAAACCATATGTATATTAACAGGAAAACTTTAACAAAAAATGACAGCCAACGAGTTGGAGAAAATACTTGCGAAGCATGGAAAATATTAACATTGGAACATATTTAAAAATATTTCATAAACACTGACATAGAAAGATATCCCAGTAAAATAATAAAAACTAAACAGGAAATTTACAGAAGAAAAAAACAGAAAATGGCTACGAACATATAAAAACGTATTTAATCATACATTGATGAGATGAAAATAAAAGCGAAATAAAATATATTACCTTCATTGCACTTGATAAGTAAACAAAACATTTAGTAATAGAAACTGATTATGAACATGAGAAGCCATGGAAACTTTTACGCATCGCTAGTTGGGTAAAATTGGTACAACACCTCGAAAAACCGTTCGGTAATATCTATCAACTAATGTAAAGATATACATGTTCTAAATCCTAGCAATTTCATTCCATGGCATATAACCTACAGAAAATATCTCAATATAATATGCAAGCAGAATTTCATGTAAAAGCAAAAAAAAGTACAAATATGCAAAATGTCTATTATCAGGATAATAAACTGTCTACTATATTGGATAATTAAAATGATTAAAGGAGTTAATGTACATAAAATGCTTAATTTTTCTACTACAAATATTACAATAAAGACAGGCACTCAAATAAAATTAGCTGTAAAGTAGGTGCCTCTCTTTATTGTAATATCTGTAGCAGAGCCAGTTCCATTGGTACTCTGTTAAGACTTCAGAAAAATTATTACTTTATTGTTTTCAGCTGGGGAGATGAACAGCAACTGTCCTTGACTGCAGGACCTGTAGAATGAGCTTTCCCTAAACTTAAATAGAGAACCTTTACAGGCTAGTTATTATGAAACGAGTCCCTCGGTATGATTGTTTCTGTGTTTATTAAGCATTTTTTTCGAGTTTGGGTCAAGTATTTGATTTACCTTTTCCCATGTGTTATTATCAAACTTTTTATTTTAGGATACTTTTATTGTTTAGAATGTTTTTAATAAAATTTTAAACATATAAAATTGGAGTTTTACAAAAATAATATAAAGATGGTACAGAGTTTCCATATACCTCTTACCCAGTTTCTTCTAATGTTGACATCTTACATTACCATAACGCAACTGTTAAAACTAAGAAATTATTACCTCTACTTTATTGGGATTTCATTAGTTTTTCTATTAATGGCTTATTTCTCTTCAGCATTTCATCCAAGATACCATACTACATTATATTTCTATGTCTCCTCTGGTCTCTGATAATTTCTCAGCTTTTCCTTGTTTTTCACGAGCTTGGCAGTTTTGAAGAAGCATGCAATAGCTGTCCTGTTATGTCTGGCTGTTTTACTTAGCATAATATTTTCAAGATTCATCAACGTTGTAGATATATCAAAACTTCATTCCTTTTTATAGCAGAATCATAGTCTACTGTATTTGCCAAATTAAAGAAAAGATTAGACTAAATTAAAATTCCCGCCAATTTTAATAAACCCTAAATATGGATTTATTATAAATATTATAGATATAAATAATTATATAAATATTATATAGAAATATAATCAGATAAATTGAAGTAATTATTACCAAAGTAGGAAATGTTACTTTAATGTATTAACTAATATGTTTCATGCTTGTGGTAATTTCCTTCTGCTCTATAGCCCTTCCCTCATCTAATTTATCATTGCCTCAAGGATGGAATGTCACCCAAGGAAAGCAGAAAAAATGATTCTGAGTTTATAATTCACATGCTGCCTTAATGTTGTATGTTCTGCAGTGTTGAATTACACTTTGTATAGGAGTCAGAGCATAAATTATATTCCATAATAAAAAGTACAATGGATTTTTAAGAATGTATGACAGGGAAAGCCCACATATTTTTACCTTTTCCTAAAGCTGTGGTGGATATTCCCCTTTGCCTGTCCAGGCATTCTTCACCTTCTCTGCTCAAATGACAGAACAGTATGTTGACTTTGTCAGTGATCTCATCTGTCCTCTGATAGAATATCAAAGTGAGAGAGCAGAGTAAGTCACTGTATTAGTCAGTTCTCATACTGCTAATAAAGATATACCTAAAACTGGGTAATTTATAAAGGAAAGAGGTTTAATTGACTCATGGTTCCACATGCTTGCTTTCCTCACATTCTCAACTCATTGGTAGGTTCTTAACAATCTATTCTGGAAAACCTATTTTCTCTTACCAGTAAGTGACTTACAGAAAGGAAAGCTTAAGAAAATTTATTTAATTAAACCTGAGGACAAATTTGACAGAGCCTCCCTGGAAAGGGGGCTTCTTGCTATGAAAATATTTCTTACTATGAATACACAGCCTGAGGACAACAGCCTTTCTTGTTCACATGTACCAGTGGGGAAATATAGCCCAAACTGTTGTTGCAGCTATAAGGGAATCCAGTCTCAAGATGTAGCAACATGTGGTGCAGAGCAAAACAAGGGAGACCACTGGGTTATTTTGGCAAAATTTTGTCCTTGGATCAATTATCTATCTGCTTTCTCTTTAGGACTCTGATTCGGTATACTGGTGTGTGTGTGTGTGTGTGTGTGTGTGTGTGTGTGTGTGTGTGTGTGTATTTTAAGTTATTTTAAAACTTAATTTGCTTCACTTTTTAGTTCGTTAATGATAAAATCAACCTCAAATAAAGAAGTAGTGTTTGGAGGTGAGTTCGCCAAACAAACAGAAAAGGATGAAGGATTTGGGGAAGAGAAAGAGTGGAAAGGAAAGAAAAATATGACAAGTGATATGGGACCAAAGGAATGTATGAATGAAGCTGAAGTTAAAGTTACGGGCAGTAGTTTAAAATGTCAGGAAAAAATAATGTTCTACTCCAATTGTTTGCTCAGTTAGGAAAGCCTGAGAAATTATATTACATTTATAAATGTAAATATACATAAGTTTTATTAACCACATAGGTTTTCTGACATAGAGGTCAGTGAGAAAAGTGAGAAACAGAATATCTAAAGAGTAATAACAGTTATGAAAATTTTTTTAAGTAAAATGCATAAACATGTATAGACAAAAACATCTATAAAATGTTATGAGGCAGCAAAATTTCACATTAGGGTATGTGCATTTAGCAAGAGAAAAAAATGGGACTGGAGATGAATAATTCAGGAGAGATGAAAAGGAGATGCACTTACATTAACTGATATTGATGATATACTTAATTAAGGAGCATGATTATCTAAATTCTGTGTATCTAGTCTAAAAAAGTATGTGTGTTTCTGTGTGTGCTACCTGTATGTGTAACTATTATACATACCAAGACATATTAAACATAATAGTAAGAAAAAATCACAACCTATATTGTCAGATAAAGTGAGCCACCAAGCCCAGCCTCTTAGTGATACTTTTAAATTTACTAGGTTCCTTGACATTTTCCATTGTGTTAATCTTATTATACTTCTTTTAACAGTAGTCAATGATATTATGTCTTTTTCTACAAAACAGAATGCTCTCATATATTTCTGTAGACATTTATGCAAAGGAGGTGTGCATATTTGTTTACAATAATATACCCCTATAAAACATAATTTTGAAATATTTTTGTATATTTAAAAGCTGCAAATAAAATATTTCATAAAACAGATGTATTTGGTTCAGAGTCATATATGTGTGGATTATATTTCTATAGGAAATATGGCAATACTTCTGCTTTCAGAGAAAATATTATTCTTTCTTAGCTTAACAAGACATTATCAAACATTCATCAATCTTATGTCTTTTAAAGAGATAAAACTATGATGGACATTACATTTGGACCTAGTAATCTAAAGAAAGGAAACATGTGGAATGGTGGTTAGAAAGGTGACTATATTTTGGGGGAGCAACAAAAATGTGAATGAAGTAATTACAATTGGAGTTGCATACATTATATATTAAGGGCAGGTACAAAATGCTAAGAGAACATATAGCAGGTAGCAGTTAATAGTTAATAAATAATCTATGTGTTTACACATTCTTTCATAAGTTTAATTTCTTGCTAAGTTTAATTCTTTCTTAAAGTTTCTAATAATCAAATAAAATTATTTTCAGAGTTCAGGCAGTTTCAATCATAACAACAGTCAATAGGCCATTAAAGTAATTTTTAAATATTAAGGTATGCAGTTGTAAATATAACCTAAAGTATGTATGAAAGCAGGTTTATATTACAGAATATATAATTGTAGTAATATATGTAGTCATCACCTTTAGTATTTTCAGAAGAAAGGGGAAAGAAGAAATGATGGGTTTAGAGTTTTATCACGGTATTACTATTACAACTTACAATAAAAACCCCTGCAAAGCAAAACTGTGTTTCAACCAGATCTGCCATTTTCAGTCTGTTTCTGAACTTTAGTGTCTTTGCTTAAAATCTTTACTTTTTCCTCTCTTGCAACCACAGCATGTGTTGATGTTTCACTCATTTGTAAACTAGCCCTTATAAGACTTGTCAGAATATATAAGTCAAAATTAATTTCTCCTTCATAGCATTTATGAATCTATTTCTATATATAAATATACATCACTATTATTCATTATAATTTTCAATGTGTTTGTTTGTGCATGGATCTTTTCACATTCACCTTTGTAATACTCATTGGCTAACATGGGTCACCAATGCTCACTATATATGGTTGTGGCTAGTTTTGAACATGCATTTTGTCCATGGTAAGAGATAATTATGAGTAATTATGATCAGGTTTCAGATGGATTATAAAATTATTTGAAAGTAAAAGTCAAATTAAATCAATCTTTGATAGCAGGATAATTTTTAAAATAGCGTGGTTTTAGGGCCATAAAGACTTGCATTACAATCCTGGCTTATCAACTTGGTAGTTCTGTGAATATAGATCAAGATTATTGCTCTTGAACTACATTGTCCTCCACATTTGTATAATAAGGATATGATCACATACATTTTACAGTTGGTCTGACAATGAGAAATTATTTTGTGAACAGTTAGATTAGCATCTTTCACATAGCAGATGCTAGAAAATGGTAGCTAGTCACAGGAAAAGTGGCACTAATCAACATCATCTATCGATCATCTAAGGAATGGCTAGAATAAAGTACCAATAAGTCTATCATGTTGGAATTAAGAAAATTGTTAATTCTGTTAGAGTATATATATGTATATAGCCTTTGCATTTTTATACTTATGAATTTCAATTAGGTGTCTCAATGATCTTATGTTAATATTTATCAAATCCTAAATGTTCCAAGCCCAGAAAATAATACAAATAGATAAGTATAGTTCCATCTTTACTTTCTTTACTTCTTAAGTAAAGAAAACTTTACTAAAATATGTAATTATAGATGATATAAAATATGTGCTGTTATTTGACAAAATAAGCTTGTTTCTTTTTACTCAATGAACAGAGCTAAAATACTTAATTGGTTTGGAAGCATGCCAATGTTGCTTTGTAGAATGTGCAATACAATTGTACAAAAGTCACACATAGTAAATATAAGAGTATATGTGTATATCTATTTGACTTCTGCATTATTTGTCAAAAATATTGAATATGCTTTTGGGTAGTTCGTGTTTGTGTGTGTGAGAGAGAGGGGAGAGAAAATAAAGAGAGAAGAAGAGAGAGGAAGTGACACTATGTTCTAAATCCTAGCAATTTCATTCCATTTCAAAGTAAATTTTTAAAAATAATGAAATAAAAAATTTTAAACTGGTAGAGAATGCATCAAAAGTACAGCACTAGTAAACAGCATGTAATATTAATGCAAAACTAATGTTGACTTGCCCCTGAGGCTTGCATTTTGAGGGAATTTTATTAAATGTTCCCATAGTGATATTTAACAAAATGCAGAGTATACTTACATTAAAAAAAGAACTACTTTGATCTTGAAAACTCATTTCTAAAACAATCATTTCCTAAGAATGGCTATCGTGTTGTCAGATTGGAGTTAGCATTCATGCTCTTACATTCAATTCCTCAGGAACAGAAATCTCTTCAAATGCAAAGGGATCCTAAAAATAGTAACTGGCCAGTAAAATCAGACTTCGCTCATGTTGTCAGTTATTTATACACCATTTTCCCAACTGAGCATCCCTACTGCCATAATGACCTGAATGCATGCAGTGCTCAGCTGCTGAGGCAAAGCTTACAAGCTGATTTTATTGATTTAGACACATTGAACAACAGAAGAGCCCATCAGCACAGGAACATTGGGATACCAGAAGTGTTTTCAAATCATTTGCAATAGGAAATCACTCTGCAGTATGAATATATATTAAACCTGTGTCATTGTTTTCTTCAAAGAAGTGTATAGCCCATAGTACACTGCACTTTAGCAGCAGTGATAAATTTATTCTTCTAACCAAATTGCAAAGGATTTGATTTGAGATTTAAGTTAAATGATCACCATTCCCCACTAATGGTTTTATGTTTAACCTCTTTGTCTACCAAAATTCTGGGCATATTGAATTATCTTCTCTTGACTGAGAATAATAACCTTCATATCTGTGGATACAGAATAATACTTTTATTTTTTGGATTGGGTCCCAGACCTCGCATAGAGTCTTCCTATTCTTATACCACAGTAATTGAATTTGTGTTGCCTCTCAGTCATTGAGTTAGACAGTTATTTATGTATAACTTACCTGTCCTTGAAAAACAAGATGGCTTTTACACACACACCACTCCCCCACACACCTATAATACATCGATTCCCGAAGCCAAAGTAATTATAGAATAATTATCTCTAGCTCATAGATTTTAGTCCAAAACTTTTCTCTCCTTAGAAATTTCACATATGGTAATTTATATTCACTGTGTTTGACTTTATATTGTGACATCCTTATCCAATGCAGAATACAAAATATGTCCAATGCCATGCCATAATGGTTGACAGAATTGTCATAAAATGTATAATTACAAAGAACAGAAAATAAGTATTTGTAATTATACATTTTATGACAATTCTGTCAACCCTTATGGCATGGCATTGGACATATTTTGTATTCTGCATTGGATAAGGATGTCACAATATAAAGTCAAACACAGTGAATATAAATTACCATATGTGAAATTTAAAACCAAACACCGCATGTTCTCACTCATAGGTGGGAACTGAACAATGAGATCACTTGGACTCGGGAAGGGGAACATCACGCACTGGGGCCTATCATGGGGAGGGGGGAGGGGGGAGGAGGGAGGGATTGCATTGGGGAGTTATACATGATATAAATGATGAATTGATGTGTGCTGACGAGTTGATGGGTGCAGCACACCAACATGGCATAAGTATACATATGTAACAAACCTGCACATTATGCACATGTACCCTAGAACTTAAAGTATAATTTAAAAAATAAATAAAAAAAAAAAAACAAATATTTTCATATATTACTTTCCTAAATATAAAATCTCAGTTTGGTTTTAAAAAATCTCTAAAACATTTACTTATTGTCATAACCTATTGTAGAGAATGATGCTTTAATGAAATGTTAGAGTTGTTTTAAATCGAAAACCTATTGTGCTTAATTCTATGTCTATGGTTCAAAAACAATGAAAAGCTTTCAAATATTTGATTAAAAAGTTGTAAAGCAAGCAAATAAGAAAACAAATTTTAAGTCATTATTTTCTTTACGCTGTGATGATACTAAGCACATTTATATAGTCCATGAAACTTACTATTGTTCATAGATATTTCTTAAGATAATAATGTCAATGTTGTCACTCTGAGTCTATCACCATCTTTCAATCAATTTGCCAATACAGAATCAAATCTTGCTTTTATATGAATTATTTAACAATGCATTGCAAGAAATTGTTGATAGAAATAAAGGCTAAACTGTATGTTGTGTGTAAGTATTCATTTTCTCAATATGGAGTTCGGTTTGAACACATTAAACATAAATCTTAGAGTTGTGATAAATATAAACTGTGAAATCTCCTACTTCATGAAATGATCTGCTATGGTATCCAGTAGCATTCACAATTGTTTGGTCTTGAAATGCCTTCAATCATTTTAGGATAGGCTCTTAATTAGTTTCTGAGTCTACTTCTTAATATTTACCTAATATGCAAACCAAAACATGGTATAATTTGAATCACTATAAATTATTCCTCATGTGCCCTTCAGCAGGCAAGCCAAAAAAAATGTACTGCTTCTTTAAATTACTGAAGCAGTTTTTGTTTTATTGTTTATTTTTTGAAGTGTATTAGTTTCTGAGGTATTTTTAATATTGATATTTATGCTTTTCCTCACATTCAAGAGAAAGAGCCCCTAAAAGGAAAGAATCGTATCTCTCTGAATTTATAGTGTGTGTCAGTGGCTGGCAAACAAGTTGTAACAGTCTGTTGAGTTAATTAAAAAATGTTAATTTTCAGACAATATTTAAACCAATGGAAAAATGTCACTTGATAAAAATATTTATATTTATTCTTACCTCAAATATACGTGAAATACATAATGTAAAGGCTAATAATCATAAATAGAGTTTTACAATAAAATGGAAAAATTTCAAAAGACAGCATATTTCTGCTTTTTAGTATGTGCTCACTTAACATTGTTGATCGGTTTTTGGAAACTGTGACTTTAAGCAAAAGAATGTACAGCAGGTTCTCAAACAATATATTTTCTGTGTATTAGTTCATTCTCATACTGCTGTGGAGAACTGTCAGAGACTGGATATTTTATAAATAAAACAGCATTAACTGACTCACAGTTCCGCATGGCTGGAGAGGCCTCAGGGAACTCACAAACATGGCAAAAGGGGAAGAAACACATCCTTCTTTACGTGGCAAGAGAGAGAAGTGCAGCGTAAAGAGGGAGAAAGCCCCTTATAAAACCATTAGATCTTGTGAGAACTCAGTCATAATCTAATATCCTCCCACGAGGTTCCTCCCACGACACATAGGGATTAGGAGTACTGCAGTTTAAGATGAGATTTGAGTAGGGGCACAGCAAACCATGTCATCATGTAATGTTATTTTTACAACATTGATTGAATCCCTGAATAGACCAATAGTAGGCTCTGAAATTGAGGCAACAATTAATAGCCTACCCACCAAAAAAAGTCCAGGACCAGATGGATTCACAGCTGAATTCTACCAGAGGTACAAGGAGGAGCTGGTACCATTCCTTCTGAAACTATTCCAATCAATAGAAAAAGAGGGAATCCTCCCTAACTCATTTGATGAGGCCAACATCATCCTGATACCAAAGCCTGGCAGAGACACAACAAAAAAGAAGAATTTTAGACCAATAGCCCTGATGAACATTGATGCAAAAATTCTCAATAAAATACTGGCAAACTGGATTCAGCAGCACATCCAAAAGTTTGTCCACCATGATCAAGTGAGCTTCATCCCTGGGATGCAAGGCTGGTTCAACATTCGCAAATCAATAAACGTAATCCAGCATATAAACAGAACCAAAGACAAGAACCACATGATTATCTCAATAGATGCAGAAAAGGCTTTTGACAAAATTCAACAGCCCTTCATGCTAAAAACACTCAATAAATTCGGTATTGATGGAACGTACCTCAAAATAATAAGAGCTATTTATGAGAAACCCACAGCTAATATCATACTGAATGGGCAAAAACTGGAAAAATTCCCTTTGAAAACTGGCACAAGACAGGGATGACCTCTCTCACCACTCCTATTCAACATAGTGTTGGAAGTTCTGGCTAGGGCAATCAGGCAAGAGAAAGAAATAAAGAGTATTCAGTTAGGAAAAGAAGAAGTCAAATTGTCCCTGTTTGCAGATGACATGATTGTATATTTAGAAAACCCCATTGCCTCAGCCCAAAATCTCCTTAAGCTGATAAGCAACTTCAGCAAAGTCTCAGGATACAAAATTAATGTGCAAAAATCACAAGCATTCTTATACACCAGTAACAGACAAGCAGAGAGCCAAATCAGGAATGAACTTCCATTCACAATTGCTTCAAAGAGAATAAAATACCTAGGAATCCAACTTACAAGGGATGTAAAGGACCTCTTCAAGGAGAACTACAAACCACTGCTCAGTGAAATCAAAGAGGACACAAACAAATGGAAGAACATACCATGCTCATGGATAGGAAGAATCAATATCGTGAAAATGGCCATACTCCCCAAGGTTATTTATAGATTCAATGCCATCCCCATCAAGCTACCAATGAGTTTCTTCACAGAATTGGAAAAAAACTGCTTTAAAGTTCATATGGAACCAAAAAAGAGCCCGCATTGCCAAGACAATCCTAAGTCAAAAGGACAAAGCTGGAGGCGTCACGCTACCTGACTTCAAACTATACTACAAGGCGACAGTAACCAAAACAGCATGGTACTGGTACCAAAACAGAGATATAGACCAATGGAACAGAACAGAGTCCTCGGAAATAATACCACACATCTACAGCCATCTGATCTTTGACAAACCTGAGAGAAACAAGAAATGGGGAAAGGATTCCCTATTTAATAAATGGTGCTGGGAAAATTGGCTAGCCATTTAAGTAGAAAGCTGAAACTGGATCCTTTCCTTACTCCTTATACGAAGATTAATTCAAGATGGATTAGAGACTTAAATGTTAGACTGAATACCATAAAAACCCTAGAAGAAATCTAGGTAGTACCATTCAGGACACAGGCATGGGCAAGGACTTCATGTCTAAAACACCAAAAGCAACGGCAGCAAAAGCCAAAATTGACAAATGGGATCTCATTAAACTAAAGAGCTTCTGCACAGCAAAGGAAACTACCATCAGAGTGAACAGGCAACCTACAGAATGGGAGAAAATTTTTGCAACCTACTCATCTGACAAAGGGCTAATATCCAGAATCTACAAAGAACTCAAACAAATATACAAGAAAAAAACAAACAACCCCATCAAAAAGTGGGCAAAGGTTATGAACAGACATTTCTCAAAAGAAGACATTCATACAGCCAACAGACACATGAAAAAATGCTCATCATCACTCGCCATCAGAGAAATGCAAATCAAAACCACAATGAGATACCATCTCGCACCAGTTAGAATGGCAATCATTAAAAAATCAGGAAACAACAGGTGTTGGAGAGGATGTGGAGAAATAGGAACACTTTTACACTGTTGGTGGGATTGTAAACTACTTCAACCATTATGGAAAACAGTATGGCAATTCCTCAAGGATCTAGAACTAGATGTACCATATGACCCAGCCATCCCACTACTGGGTATATACCCAAAGGTTTATAAATTAATCTACTACAAAGACACATGCACACGTATGTTTATTGCGGCACTATTCACAATAGCAAAGACTTGGAATCAACCCAAATGTCCTTCTGTGACAGACTGGATTAAGAAAATGTGGCACATATGCACCATGGAATACTATGCAGCCATAAAAAAGGATGAGTTTGCGTCCTTTGTAGGGACATGGATGCAGCTGGAAACCATCATTCTTAGCAAACTATCACAAGAAGAGAAAACCAAACACCGCATGTTCTCACTCATAGGTGGGAACTGAACAATGAGGAAACTTGGACTCGGGAAGGGGAACATCACACATTGGGGCCTATCATGGGGAGGGGGGAGGGGGGAGGAATTGCATTGGGGAGTTATACATGATATAAATGATGACCTGATGGGTGCTGACGAGTTGATGGGTGCAGCACACCAACATGGCACAAGTATACATATGTAACAAACCTGCACGTTATGCACATGTACCCTAGAACTTAAAGTATAATAAAAAAAAAAAGTGGTTTTATTATACATAGTTTTGCTTAAAGTTTCAGTTTCCAAGAACCTATCTAGGTTGTGAAGATTTATTTTATCAACTGCTGGGTATCCAATAAACATTACTGTTGCTTGTATACAGTATATTATTTTTGTTGTATTTTGTAACCGATTCTCCAAAGTAATGCGTTCCAAAGCTATGTATAGAAAGAGGAAAGAAAATGCCAGTTTGAAAAGTTGCTCTGTTTTTTTTTGTGTTTGTATGTTTAATTGATTTCATCAATTAGATCTAGTAATCTAAAAACCCAATAAATATAACAATATTTCAAATTTTAATTTTCCTAAATCTGTACATGGCATCTCTGGAGAGATAGCAAGGATTCTCAGAGCTCATTCCTGTTACCCCTCATATAAACGTATGTGGAATTAGTGAAAACTTCTTTTAAGAATCAGTAAGCATGGTGCGTAGTGTGTTTTAGAATTATTCTGAATTTTTGACCTATTTTCTATATAAGTAAGGAGTAGTAAATGTATACCTTGCAGAAAGATAGAAGAGAGAGTGTGTGTTAACATAATATAAAATTTGAAAAACAATTTGTTTCAGTATGCATGAAGTAAAATGTTTACTTTGTAATTTCCATCTATTATCTCTGATCATGAAACCTATCTTTAAATTCTTTCCTTTATATTCTAATATTTTGTTATTCAACATTTACTTTACAAGAGAATTGAAGTTTACTTAATTCATTAATATTATACCAAGGATATTTCGTTTTAAGATGTTTCCACCGCTAAGGATGCCTAATGAATTGGAAAACTATATATTAAATATTCTCTGTTTATATATAATCTACAAATACAGGATATGATATTGGGGTTCTAGATATTGAACAAACATTTAAGTATTACAGTATGCTTATTTCTTGGAACTTTAATAGAATTACACTGACAAAAATAATTTAAAATAATGTATAATTAAATAATATTTGGAGACATTATTTTAGGTAATAAAATTGTATCACGTGGAGAGATGGAATTGTTATCATTAGGGCATGAGTGAGGCATGGTACACAAGGTGAAGTATGGGTGGAGAGTAAAGAAATTTGTCATACTGAAGGGTTAAAGATTAAAATTGATTATAAACTCCAATGTGATATTCATTTTAACGTTCAGTTCAGAGGATGATGTGACCACATGTGGATGACAGTTAAATACATTCTCTACCTATAATTTCACATTATGTTGACCAAAACTTTTGGATATTTCTACTTTAGAGTTCTAGGTTGATCAAAAAGAAGAGATCTCGAATGGTTTATTAATGCAGAGAATATCAACTATTAGTTGGTGTATTAGTCTGTTCTCGCAGTACTAATAAAAACACACTGGAGACTGGGTAATTTATAAAGGAAAGAGGCTTAATTGACTTACAGTTCTGCAGGGTTTGGGAGGCCTCAGGAATCTTACAATCATGGTGGAAGGGGAAACAGACAAGTCCTTCTTTTTGTGTCAGCAGGAAGGAGAATGATAGTGAAGAGGGGCAAAGTCCCTTATAAAACCATCAGATCTTGTGAGAACTTACTATCATGAGAAAAGCATGGAGGTAACCACCCCCATGATTGAATTACCTCCTACTTTGTCCTTCTCATGACATATGGGGATTATGGGAACTACAATTCAAGGTGAAATATGGCTGGTGACTCAGCCAAACCATATCATTTAACCCCTGGCCCCTCCAAAATCTCATGTCCTCATGATTCAAAACATACTCATGCCCTTCCAACTGTCCCCCAAAGTTTAAACTCACTTCATCATTAACTCAAAAGTCCAAGTCTAAAGTCTCATCTGAGACAAGGCAGATCCCTAATGTCTATGGGCCTGTAAAATCAGAAGCAAGTTAATTACTTCCTGTATGCTGTGGGGGCACAGGGATTTGGTAAATACACCCATTCTAAATGGGATAAATTGGCCAAAACAAAGGGGCTACAGGCCTCATGCAAGTCTGAAATTGAACAAGACAGTTGTTAAATGTTAAACTTCCAAAATAATATCCTTTGACTCCACGTCTCACATCCAGGTCACATTGATGCAAGAGGTGGCCTCCCACAGCCTTGGGCAGCTCCATCCCTGTGACTTTGCAGGGTAAACCCCCGCTCCTGGCTGCCTTCATGGACTGGCATTGAGTGTCTGTGACTTTTCCAGGTGCATGGTGCAAACTGATGGTGGACTTTACAATTTTGAAGTCTGGAGGATTCTGTCCCCCTTCTCACAGCTCCACTAGGCAGTGCCCCAGCAGGGACTCTGTATGGGGGCTCCGAACCTACATTTTCTTTCTGCACTGCTCTAGCAAAGCTCTCCACAAGGGCTGCATTACTGCACAAACTTCTGCCAGGACATCCATGCATTTCCATACATCCTCAAAAATCTAGGCAGAGGTTCCCAAACCTCAATTCTTTTCTTCTGTGCACCCACAGTCCCAACACCACCTGTAAACCAACAAGACTTAGGCCTGGTACCCACTGAAGCAGTGGCCTGAGTTGTACATTAGCCACTATTACCCACAGCTGGAGCTGAAGCAGCTACAATGCAGGGGTCCATGTCCCAAGGCTGCATAGAGTAGGGGGACCTGGGCCCTGGCCCTGGCCCTGGCCCAGGAAACAGTTTTTCCCTCCTAAGCCTCCAAGTCTGTGACAGGAGTGTCTGCCAGGAAGGTCTCTGACATGCCCTTAAAACATTTTCTCCACTGTCTTGGTGAATAACATTTGGTTTCTCATTACATGCAAATTTCTGAAGCTGGCTTGTATTTCTCCCCAGAAAATGGTATTTTATTTTATTATTGTATCAGCAGGCTGTGAATTTTCCAAACTTTTATGCTCTGCTTCCTCTTGACACTTTGCTCCTTAGAAATTTATTTCCCCAGATACCTTAAATTATCTATCTCAAGTTCAAAGGTCCACATATCTCTAGGTCAGTGCCAAAATGCTACCAGTCTCTTTCCACAGCAAGAATGATCTTTACTCCAGTTCCCAACAAGTTTCTCATCCCCATCTGAGACCACCTCAGTCTGGACCTTAGTGTCCATATCACTGTCAGCATTTTGGTCAAAGCCAATTAACATGTCTCTAGGAAGTTGCAAACTTTCCCACAATTTCCCTTCTTGTTCTGAGCCCTCTAAACTGTTTCAACCTCTGTCTACTACCCAGTTCCAAAGTTGCGTCCACATTGTTGGGTACCTTTACAGCATCACCGCACCCCCAGTACCAATGTACTGTATTAGTCTGTTCTCATGCTGCCAATAAAGATATATCTGAGACTAATTTATAAAGGAAAAAGGTATAATTTACTCACAGCTCCACAGGGATGGGGAGGCCTCAGGAAACCTTCAATCATGATGGAAGGGAAGCAAACACATCCTTCTTTCACGGTGACAAGAAGGAGAAGAATGAATGTGAAAGGGTCAGGGGAGAAACCTCTTTTTAAAACTACCAGATCTCATAAGAACTCACTGACTATCATGAGAACAGTATGGAGGTAACTTCCTCCATAATTCAGTTACCTCCCATTAGGTCCCTCCATTACACATGGGAATTATGGGAACTAAAATTCATGATGAGATTTGACTGGAGACACAGCCAAACTATATCAGTTCAGGAAGTAGCTAAGTAGCTATCATCTAAAATGGTTTATTTTGATTATTTTTCCTAAATAAGTGAATTTCTGTATGCAATGGCCTTAATGGAAAAAATCATTAAACAACTATGTAATCTGTAGAAAATATGAAAATTGAAATATTCCCTATGGAAACATTACTGTACATTACTTTGCCATCAGTAATTTGTGAGTGAAAGGCAAAATATATAGAATGTATTTGTGCAAAATATTCAAATAATCCAAAATAAGTTAGAGAATCTAGAAAAATAGTACAAAAGTAGATGATACAAATAAAAAACAAATGTAAAAAATAGTAGATCTAAATTAAAAAATAAAATTAAGACATAAATAATAAAGTTAAATATATAAGCTGTCTAAACAGCCCAAAAATTTGGAGATTGTCAGACTGGACCACAAAATAAAACACAACTCTATGCGGCCCACTCACGAACAACTTGAATTATAAATATACAGACAGATTAAAAGTTAAATAATATAAAATAATATGTCATGCTCATATTAACTGAAAAAGGGAAAATTTCATAGTGACTTTACTAGTATTAAACAAAGACTTCAAATAAAATAATTATAACAGCAAAAAGTTACATCATATTGATAAAGTATTCAATTTAAAAAAAATCCCTAATAATTTGAATCATTAACACATCTAATCATGGAGCTTTAGCACACCTTATCTTATATTGTTTAGTTCATGTATCGTATTAACATGAAATTTTTGATAATTACACAATGGCTATAGAATATGTTAACATTAGGTGGAGCAAGATGAAGGGTGCATAGGAACCCTACATTTGTAAGTTTTTCGATGTCCTTAAATTATTTTGAAATAAGTTTAAAAATGCCTTCTTGATTTCTATAATACACTACACCTGGTAGCCTATTTCAAAAAGAAACAAATAAGTCCACCTGGTATAGTTTCAATAATTTGTAATGTTTTTTAGTTATTGGTAGAACAAAGAGACAAAAATTGGTAAGAATGCAGAAAGCTTGAACAACGCTATCAAACCTATCCTTAATTGACATTATAGAACACCGTATCTAACAACACTAGCCTACATAGTGTTTTCAAAGAACATGAATATTTATCAAGAGAGAGTGTATTCTACATCACAGAAGTCTTAATACATATAAAATATTCAACACACAAAGTTTATGTTCTCTGACAAGCATGGAATTCAATTAGAACTCAACAATAGAAACATATGTGGAAAGTGCCCAAATATTTGGAAACAAATATAAAACACTTGTAATTAACGTTCTAAATAATACTAGGGCCAAAGGAAAATAAAATGAAAAATTAGAGACAAGAAGTGCCTCAAATCAATATTTTGTTTTCCATTTAAGAAAATATAAAAAGAGGAAATGGAGGTCAATGTTTAGAAAGAGAGAAAAAATTTAAAAAATATCACAGTAGAAACTAGTAAAGCGTAAGACAGAAGAAGAGTAGAAAAAATGAAGGAAGCTAAAAGGTGTATTTGAAGATCAGAAATTGATAAAGCCATAGCCTGACTGATTAGGTAGAAAGAGAAAAATGCCATGTTACCAATATCAGAAGTGAGAGAGCAATATCACTACAGTCTGCAGATATTAAAGGTTACTATGGAAAAGTTACGAACAACTATAGTTTAGCACATTCTAAAAGTTTGACATGTCTCAAATCAATATTTTTAAGTTGTCATTTAAGAAAAAAAAAAGAAGAAAAGAAGGTCAATGTTTAGAAAAAGAGAAAAAAACTTTAAAAATATCAGAGTAGGAACTAGTAAATATAAGACAGAAAAAAATGGGAAAAATGAAGGAAGCCAAAAGGCGGATCTGAAGATCAAAAAATGGATAAAGCCCTAGCCTGACTGATTAGGTATAAAGAGAAAAATCTCATATTACCAATATCAGAAGTGAGAGAGTCAGTATAACCATAGAGTCTACAGATATTAAATGATACTGTGTAAAAGCTATGAACAACTATAGTTTAATACATTATAAAATCTTGATGAAATGAACCATTTTTTTGAAAGACAAAATGATCAAAATTGTTTCCAATAGAAATAAACTGTGTAACTCCCTATCAAATAGTTTGAATATGTACTTAAAAATCTTTTCATGGAGGAAACTTCAGGCCCAGATGGTATCAATGGTAAGTCCTACCAAATGCTTAATTATAAATAAAATGAAGACATACATGCATTTACAAAAATGTCAAGAGGCGGGAACATCTCCCAACACATTTTATGAGGCTCTAATTTATCTGACAACAAAACCAGTTCATGATACCATAATAAAAGATCACTACAACTCAAATCAGTCCTGAAAGCCGAGGCAGCAGTTATTCCTAATGAGGTAATAATTAATTACTGCAATACACTTTTTAAAAATTAGGAATTCCAATTTCTAAAATTATCTTAGTGTTTATCATTACCATCCTCACAATAAAATAAAATTGAACAAACTGAAGAGCAGCAACTCATTTTGTATCCACCAGATAACTGAAGTGATAGGGAAAATCACTGCTCTGAAAAGCGAAATTACATATGGATCCTGACAATTACAGATTACTAGAAGCAGAATCCCAGGAGTAGAGCTTCAGGGGCAGAAGACAACTCCTGGAAATAATACTGGTAGAAATATTCAAGTTGCAACTGATCCATTTCTAGCAACCTATTGTGGACTAATTTGAGAGTTAAAAATACTGGAGGCCCAATTTTTAGGGAGAGTGGGGCAGGAGAGGGGAGAGCACATTTCTCTGAATTTTACCTCCAGCACCTTCGTCAGGTTCTCAGGGTGAAGAACAACAACAACAACAAAACAATCTTCTCTTGCTTCTGGCGGCAGAAGTGAAAACATAACCATTTCACTATATATCTCCAATATTCTCTTCTCCTTTAAAAAGAACTGATCTTAAAATGAAGTATTTTTACTACACTTTAACCTACTAGGGTTTTACCCGTGCCTAAATAGTCTGGGGTGAGGAAAATATCCAACTTCAGTCCTGCCTTTTATGTGGGGAAAGAAAACAGCTAATTTTAGCTCCATCTAGCTTTTGATGTAAATGAAGGTATATAGATAACTTAAGCCCATGTAAATGAAGGTTATAGATAACTCTATCCTCCTTGTCTCACCTACGGAAGAAAAAACAAAGCTGAGAAGCACTTGTGAAGGTTACACCACCATGATGCTGGCTCACTAAAAGACTGATACTCAATGGAAACACTATAGAATGCTTCCTTTCCCTGGCAGGGTGCGGTGACTCATGCCTGTAATCCCAGCACTTTGGGAGGCCAAGGCGGGCAGATCATAAGGTCAGGAGATCAAGACAATCCTGGCTAACAGGGTGAAACCTCATCTCTACTAAAAATGCAAAAAAATTAGCCAGGCATGGTGGTGGGCGCCTGTAGTCCCAGTTACTCGGGAGGCTGAGGCAGGAGAATAGCATGAACCCGGAAGGCGGAGCTTGCAGTGAGAGGAGATCATGGCACTGCACTTCAGCCTGGGCGACAGAGCAAGACACTGTCTCAAAAAAATAAAAATAAATAAAAAAAAATAAAAAAAAGAATGCTTCATTGCTTCCTTTCCCCCCATACCTTGCTACCACATTAAATCAAGCACCTGTATTATAACAGTGGATAAAGAACTGTAAAACTAAGATCCTATTTAAGAAAGAGTTTCCAGGGAAACTCAAAAATAATGAGGATGACCAAAGAGGGCACTAGAGGAAACTGAAGCATCTGAGACATGCAGTTATAGCAAACATATAGCCTAACTCATAGGCAGATAAACACAAAAGCTCATATTAAAGGATTATTTTCTTCAGTTTCTTTTATCCAATACCTGATGTCTGATTTTCAGCAAAAAAAATACTGAATTTTTGTACAAGATTTTTACTGAATTTTTGGACAAAAATCACTGAATTTTTGGACAAAAGTATCTTTGTCCTTTTGGACTGCTGAAACAAAATGTGATAGACTGGGTTGCTTATGAATAACAGAAATGGGTTTCTCACAGTTCTAGAGGCTGGGAATCCCAAGATCAAGGTATTGGCCGACTTGGCGCCTGATGAGGACCTGCTTTCTGGTTTATAAACAGTGTCTTCTAGCTGTGTCTTCCATTGTAGAAGGCATGAATGTGCTCCGTTGGGCCGATTTTATGAAGATATTAATCCCATTTATAATTTAATCACTTCCTAAAGGCCCTCTCTTCCTTATACCATTGGGGACTAAGTTTCAACGTATGAATTGTGAGGTGACACAAACATTCAGACCATGGCACATGCTAAAAGGCAAAAAATAGTTTGAAGAGACAAACACGATCCAAATATGTCAGAAGTTTTAGTATAATGAGACAGGGAATTTAAAATAACTGTGATTAATATACTAAGGACTCCAGTGGAAAAAAGTAAACAACACACAGGAACAGATGGGTAATGCGAGCAGGAGAAAGAAACTACAGTAGACTCAAAAGGAAATGCTAGAAGTTAAAAATATAACAGAAAGAAAGAGTTTGATGGGCTTTTCAGTAGACAGGATACTTTTGAGAAAAGCAGTGATCTAGAAGTTATGTCAATAGAAACGTCTCTAACTGAAAAGCAAAGACAGTAAAAAGAAAACAGAAAAAAAAAAAAAGTAACAGAATACGCAAAAACTGTGGGATCACAGTTTTTATAATCCCACAAGGATTACGGAGACATGATGGGAATACTAAAAGAAGAAAGAAAGGAACAGAAGAAATATTTGACATAATAATGACTTGGGACTTTTCTTTTTTTTTTTTTTTTATTATTATACTTTAAGTTCTAGGGTACATGTGCATAACGTGCAGGTTTGTTACATATGTATACTTATGCCATGTTGGTGTGCTGCACCCACCAACTCGTCAGCACCCATCAATTCATCATTTATATCATGTATAACTCCCCAATGCAATCCCTCCCTCCTCCCCCCTCCCCATGATAGGCCCCAGTGTGTGATGATCCCCTTCCCGAGTCCAAGTGATCTCATTGTTCAGTTCCCACCTATGAGTGAGAACATGCGGTGTTTGGTTTTCTCTTCTTGTGATAGCTTGCTAAGAATGATGGTTTCCAGCTGCATCCATGTCCCTACAAAGGACGCAAACTCATCCTTTTTTATGGCTGCATAGTATTCCATGGTGTATATGTGCCACATTTTCTTAATCCAGTCTGTCACAGATGGACATTTGGGTTGATTCCAAGTCTTTGCTATTGTGAATAGTGCCGCAATAAACATACGTGTGCATGTGTCTTTGTAGTAGAATAATTTATAATCCTTTGGGTATATACCCAGTAGTGGGATGGCTGGGACTTTTCAAAACTAAAGACAGACACTGAGCCACAGATTCAGGAAGCCCACAGAACACCCAGCAGGATAAATACTAAGTAATCTACACCAACCCTTCGGTATCTTATCTGTAGAGAAACAAGGATAGCAAACTGGATTTCTCTTAAAAACCAATATGACTAAAAAAGAGTCAAGTGAAATATTTAAAGCGTTGAAATAAAAAGAAATTAAAATTATGTATTTAAGGAAAAATTATATTTCAAAAACTATGCCTGCTTTTAAAACTACCACTGACTAAATTTCTTTAGACCACCCTGTGAAGCATTTATGCCCCAGAGCACTATTTAAAATAATATGGCAATCAGCCTGTAAATAGTTGAGCCTATGTGGCAAGTGTAATACCAAAGAGGTCTATGGCTTAAAACAGAAAAAAGGAAAAGAGACAATCTGGCCAAAATCATTGTTATCTCAGAGTGACTGTGCCCAATCCCAAAGCTGAGTAGCTACACCAAAGGCTTCACACCACAAGCTTCACACTCTAGGTGTAATAGACATCAGTAATACATTTCATTCATGTTTCTAAGAAAACAAACAAGCAAACAACAACAAAAAGTGGCAGCTAAGCTTGAGGATGCAAAGGCATAAGAGTGGTACAATGGACTTCGGGGACTCGGGAGAAAGAGTAGGAAGAGGGTGAGAAATAAAAGACTACAAATTTGGTATAGTATACACTGCTTGGGTGATGGGTGCACCAAAATCTCACAAATAACCACTAAAGAACATACTTACGTAGGCCGGGCGCGGTGGCTCACGCCTGTAATCCCAGCACTTTGGGAGGCCGAGGTGGGCAGATCACGAGGTCAGGAGATGGAGATCATCCTGGCTAACATGGCGAAACCCCGTCTCTACAAAAATACGAAAATTAGCCGGGCGTTTTGGCAGGCGCCTGTAGTCCCAGTTACTAGAGAGGCTGAGACAGGAGACTGACGTGAACCCGGGAGGCGGAGCTTGGAGCTTGCAGCGAGTGGAGTTCGCGCCACTGCACTCCAGCCTGGGCGACAGAGCAGGACCCCGTCTCAAAAAAAAAAAAAAAAAACTCACTTATGTAACAAACACCACCTGTTCCCCAAAAACCTATGGAAATTATAAATTAATTAATTAATTAATTACATCATACCCTACATCCCTAAGGAAAAAAACCCTAAGATTGGAACAGGGACTAGTATCTAGGGTTGGTACAACACTTTTCTTAAAATACTCGTTTTTTTTTTTTTCTTCTTTTTTTGAGATGGAGTGTTATTCTGTCACCAGGCTGGAGTGCAGTGGCACATCTCGGTTCACTGCAAGTTCTGCCTCCCGGGTTCAAGTGATTCTCCTGCCTCAGCCTGCCGAGTACCTGGGACTACAGGTGCTCACCATCACGCCCGGCTAATTTTTTGTATTTTTAGTAGAGACGGGGTTTCACAATGTTGGCCAGGATGGTCTCAATCTCTTGACCTCGTGATCCACCCGCCTCAGTCTCCCAAAGTGCTGGGATTACAGGCGTGAGCCACCGTTCCCGCCCCAAATATCCAGTTTTTAACAACAACATATTATGAAACATGTAAAGAAATAGGAAAGTATAACCCATACACAGAAAAAAAAAAAAATAGTAGTCAACAGAAAAATAACCAAATAAAAATTATGTGGTTAAAATATACTACCTGGTAGAAAAGCAAGCAACATAAAAGTAGATTTCATCAATACTATGTACAAACTAGGCCTGTCACACATCTATAGAACTCTGTGCCCAACAATAGGAGAATGCATAGTTTTCCTAAATGCACATGAACCATTTTCCAGGATGGATTATATGGAAGGCCATAAAAGAAGTCTCAATAAATCTAAATTAATTGAAATAATGAAATGTACGCTGTTCGTTCACAATTGAGTGAAATAAGAAATTGATGACAGGATATCAATTTTAAAAATTCACACATATAAGAAAATTTAAAAAAAACACTTTCAGATAACCATTTGGCCAAAGTAAAAAGATCACAGAAAAGTAAACAAACAAGCCAAATATCTTTTAGATGAATGAAAATAAAAACATCAATATAGCTAAAGTAAAATATAGGTAGTAGTGTATACCTAACATTGTCTATATTTCAATAAATAAAATATTTCAAATCAATACTCCTTATTTCCACCTTAAAGACCCTGGAAAAAAAGACAAAAAGTAAGCAGAAAGTCATAATAAGGACTGGAACAGAAATTAATAAAACAGAGTTTAGTAAAACAATAAAGAAAATCAGGAAACCCCAAATCTGGTTATTTGAACTATCAGCAAAATTGTCAAACCTTGATTAATCCCACTGGAATGACAAAAATTAAGAGAGAACGCCCAGGCTTGATGGCTTCACCGGTAAATTCCACCAAATGGTAAAAACAAAACAAAACAAACAAATAAAAAACAGAAATTCTACCAAAACCCTTCCAGAAAATTGAAGACAAAAACATTTTTCTGTTCATTCTTTGAGGCCAGTATTATCCTAGTACCGATACCAAAGATATCATGAGGAGAGAAAGAAAAATAAATAAATAAATAAATAAATAAATAAATAAATAAATAATGCAGACCAGTATTCTTTAGAAATGTAAACAAAGTAAATCCTCCACAAGATACTAGATGCAAGCAAACTGAATAAACTTACAGAGAGATTGATCAATAAATAGAGAGATAGAGACAGAGATTTATGTACATATGTAATGCCCAGGTTGGTTTAACATCTGAAAATCAATTAATATAAATAGAGTATACCATGTAAATAGAATAACATGCAAAATCCACATGATCATTTCAATAGATGTAGAAAAACACTTGACACAATTCAACACACTTTCATGAGAAAATGCTCAACAAATTAAAATTAAAAATAAAAATTCAATGCTCAATCTGATAAAGGACATGTATGAAAACCTAATGCTAATATCTTGTTTAATTGTGAAAGACTGTGTGTTTCCCCACTAAAATCAGAAACAATGCCATGAAGCCCAGTCTCTGTATCTCCATGCAACATTATACCAGAGGTGGTAGGGCAATTAAACAATGAAATAATAGAACATGCATCTGCATTCAAAGCAAGAAGTGAAAATATTTCTATTTTTTGGTCTATATAGAAAGCTTCAAGGATTTTACTAAGATGCTATAAGAACTAATAAATTCAGCCTCTTTGCAGAATATGAAATCAGTGTACAAATACCAACTTCATTTCTATACAACAGCAATGAACAAACTGAAAATGAAATTAAGAAATCAATTCCATTGCCAATAATAACAAAACAGAATAATTTTTAATGGAATACATTTAACAAAAGAAATCCAAAAATATACTTGGAAAACTACAAAGAATTGTTGAAAAGAATTTTAAATATTCAAATAAAAAGAAAAAAAATCTTAAGTTTCTGGATTAAAAGAATAAATATTGCTAAGACAGCCATTGACCCAATAATTTCACACAATCTTTATCATAATTTCAGCTAAGCTCTTTTTAGAAATTAATAAGCTGATCTTAAAGTTTATATGGGAATTCAAGGGACCCAAAATAGCCAAAATAACATTGAAAAGAAAGCACAAAGTTGAAGGACTCACATTTTCCTGCTTTCAGACTTGCTACAAAATCACAATAATCCTGACAGAGTGGTATTGGCATAAGAGTAGATATAGAGATCATTGTAATAATATTGAGAGTCCAGAAATAAACCTTCACATTTATAGACAATTAACTTTTATCAAGAGTACCAAGAAAACTCCATGGCAGGTAGTCTCAGCAAATAGTATTGGGACAATTGGATATCCACATGCAAAAGGGATGGATTTACATCTCACATCATATTAGAAAAATAACTTAAAATTAGATAAAAGATCTAAGAGGTAAGAATCAAAGTAGAAAACTCTTAGAAGACAACAAAAGCGTCACTTTTGTGTATTAAACAATTTTTTTAAAGATATGACATCAAAAGAACAAGCAGCAAAAGGTAAAAATAAATTGGACATCATCAAATTAAAAACTCTTGTGATTTAAAGAACACCATCAGAAAATTAGAAACTCACCCACGGAATGGGTGAAAAATTTTTGTAAATCATAACTTAGAAAAGACTATTATTTACAATATATATGGAATTCTTTCAACTCAATAACAAAAAAGCCAAATAATCCAGTTACAAAATGGGAAATTGATCTGAATAAACATTTCCAAAAGAAGAAATACAAATGGCCAATAAGTACAGTAAGATGCTCAACATCATCAGGTATCAAGGGAAATGGAAATTAAAATCTTAATGAGGTACCACTTCACACCCACTAAAATGATGGTAATGAAAAAGGGAGATAATTTCGATTGTTGTTAAGGATATGAACAAATTAAAACTCACTACACTACTGATACAAATGTGAAATGTTATAGACACTTTGGAAAGCAGTTTGGCAATACTTGAGAAGGCTAGAAAACATAGAGTTATTAACTGACCCACAATTCAATTCAATTCCTAGGTATGTACTCAGAAAAAATAAAAATTTGTGTACACGCAACTTTTCATGAATGTTCACAGCAGCATTAGTCATAATAGCCAAAATGTGGAAAAACTCAAATGTCCATCACCTGATGAATGAATAAACAAAGGGAGGCATATCCGAATTATGGAATACTATTTGGCAATAAAAGGAACAAAGTACCGATGCATGCTACAGCATGAATGAACTGGGAAAACATTATGCAAGGTGACTGCAAGAAGCCAGTCACAAAGGACCACATATTGTATGATAAAAGAATACCCTTAACTAAATAAAAATGAAGAACTATTCATCAAAAAAGGAAAAGGTGAAAATTAAAAGGCCAACCACAACATAGAAAAAAAAAATGTAATAAATGGCTTAAAAGGATCCTTCAGTGAATTATATTTGTCTATCTTTTTGATAGAGCTCACCCAATATCCAGATCTAGGGATGATGGGATGAATGTAACTCATTCCCAAGGCCATACATATCAATTTATAGGTAAACCTACATCTCCAGCCAAGTCACCGAATTACTGTTAAGAAATATGCTGAAACTATTTTTAAGGAAATGGTGTGAATTTTCTGGGATAACTGACTATGGAAGGCAGAGTAATTTAGGGCCATCAGCAGAACCAAATAAAGTCTAAATGAAAAGGGAGGAAATAAAAATACTGGAATTTGTAAGACAGAATGAAAAACAGGTCCCTAAAATCTTAAAATATTGTTTGAACATTTGAATCTAACTGTGTCTTGAGCTTTTAAACCGCTGGTCCTCCCTGCTTTATGAACTAGGAAATTCCATTTTAGATTCAGTTCGAAGGGGTTTTTCTTATTCAAAAATAAGTCCTGATTAACATTAATGTTATGTTTTAAAAGTGAAGTCATACAAATTAATGATGATTTTCTCCTTAATGAACTGATGATACACAGATAATACACGCACAGTCACGTTTGAAAACCTCTATTAATAATCAAGAAACTGTTGACGTTCAGTGTAATTGGAGTTACTCAAGATTGCAAGAAGTATCTCTGCTATATTTGTAATGAGTGAATTGATAATGTCTGATTATTATTATGATAGTCTTCAGGTGATGTAAAAATCAAATATGCATGATGACTGACAATGAGTAAAAGATTTATCATGATATTATCCATGTTTCTTCAGAAAACAAAGTAAAATCATGGCTAGACTAATTAGTCAAATGTAAAAGAATTAAAGTAAGCTCTGGTAACAAAATTGCTAAAAAATAGATTATCCTAATATGTATAAGCATGATTAGAAACAATATACAATGACAAAAATGGTGGCCACTCTCTGCAATAGAAAACTAAGCATATGTAGAATTATGTGAAACATGGAATATCAGCTCTGTGAAATGAAATTTCAGGTGAATGGACATAAATGGCCCTTATAACAGTCTGAGGAAAAAAAAGTGTGCCTTTATTTTAAAAGACACTGAAACTAAGAGATCGCTTTTAGACTGATCTCGGTGACTCACGCCTATAATCCCAGCACTTTAGGAGGCTCAGGCAGGCAATTAACCTGAGGTCAGGAGTTTGAGACCAACCTAGCCAACATAGTGAAAGCCCATCTTTACTAAAAATACAAAAATTATCTGGGTGTGGTGGCAGGTGCCTGTAATCCCAGCTACTCGGGAGACTGAAGCTGGAGAACCTCTTGAACCCATGAGGTTTCAGTGAACTGAGATCGTGCCACTGTACTCCACTGCACTCCAGCCTGGATGACAAGAGTGAAACTCATTAGAAAAAAAAAAAAGAGAGAGAGAGAGACAGAGAGAGAGAGCAGGCTTTTAAAGGCAAGAGATTGTTTGAATTTTCCTTTTAAAATTAAGTGCCATTATACTATTCTACATTTACTTTAATTTATATTAACACACTTTAAAATATTGTGAATTCCTTAAGAGCAGAAGCCATATTCTGTCAATTTATTAATCTTCAACACATTGAAAAATGATTTGCACATAGTAGGTGATCTTCAAGTGCAGAATTAAACTGAAATATATGCTCTCAAACGTTGTAAGTAATAATACCTGTAGATAACGTGTATTGTTTACTCAGAAAGAAAAGTGTGTTTTTTGTTAATCTTTTGTCTCTCAGCTCTTAGTCCACCCTCAATAATCTCATATGTGAGCTGGGATGAAAGATGCAAACCCCTCCTTGGTCTGCTAGATCACAGTGCAGCTATGCCAAAGTGGGTCACTTGACCTGGAGAATGTAGAAAGGACTTGCTTCTACCTGCCACCTTTACCACAGAACTATTTCTCCATTCTAACAGGGACCCTTGATTCTAATAGTAGCATAGGGTTCCATTTTGCAGTTTGTTTTCAACCTGACTTCCCTCATGATGGCCCATCAAAGTTCCCTCCCTCTGCCAGTCACTTAGTGCCCCACTGCCTTGGGTCTGAGGTTTCCAGGTAGTTTCCAATGAGTCACAAAGTTTTAGTAATCCTAACTTCTGTTCATCCTTCCAATACCAGGTGTAGAAACTGCTTCTACAGTTATTGTCTCTGTGATACCTCAATGCCCTTTTTGTTTACCTTGCTTTTTTCCCTTGTAGTATCTTTTATTATTATTATTATTATTATTATTATTATTATTGTTATTATTATTATACTTTGTGTTCTAGGGTACATGTGCACAATGTGCAGGTTTGTTTCATATGTATACATGTGCCATGTTGGTGTGCTGCATCCATTAACTCTTCATTTACATTAGGTATATCTCCTAATGCTATCCCTCCCCTCTCCCCCACCCCAAAACAGGCCCTGGTGTGTGATGTTCCCCTTCCTGTGCCCAGGTGTTCTCGTTGTTCAATTCCCACCTACGAGTGAGAGCATGCGGTGTTTGGTTTTCTGTTCTTGTGATAGTTTGCTGAGAATGATGGTTTCCAACTGTAACCATGTGTCTACAAAGGACATGAACTCATTCTTTTTCATGACTGCATAGTATTCCATGGTGTATATGTGCCACATTTTTTTAATCCAGTCTGTCATTGATGGACATTTGGGTAGATTCCAAGTCTTTGCTATCGTGAATAGTGCCACAATAAACATATGCGTGCATGTGTCTTTATGGCAGCATGATTTTTAATCTTTTGGGTATATACCCAGTAATGGGATGGCTAGGTCAAATGGTATTTCCAGTTCTAGATCCTTGAGGAATTACTACACTGTCTTCCACAATGGTTGAACTAGTTTACAGTCCCACCAACAGTGTAAAAGTGTTCCTATTTCTCCACATCTTACAGTTTCTAATGCCCTGGTAAGCAATATATTTTATACAATTATCTCTATTAAAATAATCCTGACTAGTTTTGTAGATAACTTTGTCACTTGCAAAATTATCCCAAATTATCCCAAACTGGTTGCCAATATATGTAGTTAACCCAAATTACACATTATCAACCAGAAACCATTGGGCTAACTTGGAGACGCTTTAGAGTTTATTTAGGGGACTCTATCTTGCTTTGATCTTACAGATTTTGGTGGGAGGTAGGCTGATAGTAGGGGGTGAAACAATGCTCACCAAGTAAGTGGAAAGATAAAGGTGCCCCAAATGCCGGGCACAGTGGCTCACACCTATAATCTCAGCACTTTGGGAAGCCGAGGAGGGCAGATCGATCACTTGATGTCAGGAATTCAAGATTAGCCTGGCCAACATGGTGAAACCCCGTCTCTACTAAAAACACAAAAATTAGCAGGACATGATAGCACATGCCTGTAATCCCAGCTACTAGGGAGACTGAGGTGGGAGAATTGCTTGAACCCAGAGGGCGGGGGTTGCAGTGAGCTGAGATCACGCCACTGCACTCCAGGGCGAAAGAGCAAGACTGTCTCAAAAATAAATAAATAAATAAATAAAATAAAATAAATAAAATAAAAATAAATAAATAAATAAGTAAATAAATAAATAAATAAATAAATAAAATAAGAGGTGCCCCATATGAATTCAAGGAAGTATTACTTGATTTCTAAACGGACCTGTTTCATGAACTTGGAGAGAGGATTAATATTTTTCTATTTACTTTTTGTTGTTGTTGTTGAAATTTTGCATTTTGGACCAGTATCATCTTTTAGTGTGTAATGAGGAAATTGTGTTAGTGGACCACAATGTTTTATTCCAGCCATATATTTCCAGGACTCTGTGAAAAAAAAAAAAAAAAATATATATATATATATATATACACACACACACACACACACACACACATACATTTTCTAGTATTAAAACCACATTTGTGTGATCTCCACTAGTTTTTTCTAGTTTTATCTTTCTTCTTACTAGGCAAAAGGAAAAGCTATTTTATAGATTCCTGGACCCAAATACACGATATGGATTTAAGGTAAGAAGCATTCAGTGAAGTCCAACAAAATTTATAGATACAAATGTATAAAAAATTATTAAATAACATTACATTTCAATCACATATCCTTTCTCATACTTGTAAATCTAAGATGACAACCTAATATATAGAAATAATAATATTAAACAATTATTTTAATATTAGATGAACTCTTTATATTTTTGTGTCTGTGATTATATATATTAAACATATATAATTTATTTTCCTATGTATTTTTGTCTATATATGTTGTCTTAAAGCATATTCATATTTTGAGTATAATGTGGTATTTCTATATGTATAATCCTAGAAACATTGCATCTGCAAGCAATTGAATATTATAAAATATTGATCATTAAGCTATAGCCTTTTCTAACATTTATGTGATAGTAAAGTATAACATTATTTTTCTGAGGATCCTATTATTTAATTCATTTAAAAATATTTATGACATTGTGTAAGATGAAAATATTGCCAAGAAACACTGGTTATGATGGTTTAAAGAAAATCTTTAACTTGTTGCCCATGATAAGAATTGCATAATGCTAAAAGATGTAATATATAAACCACACTGATCAGAATAACAGATGCTGTATGTATAGATGGAGAGAGAGAAATGCAGGGATTCACTTTTAACAGATGCATCTTTCACATTTAATGTTTGTTTATTGATTTATATTTTTAAAAATTCTGGCACTTAAATAATCATAAATTAAATCACAGATAATTCAGTGCTTTGCCAAACACTTTGTCTAATTGTCTTTTTCGGTTATTTGTTGTTGCATAATGAACTACATCAAATTATAGTGGATTAAAATGACAGTAGTTTTAGTCATGACTCTGCAATTTGGAAAACTCTTGAAAGGGAAAGCTGGTCTCTGCTACCCCAGTGCAGTTAGAAGGCTGTTTGCTAGAATTATGTGATGTCTTGCTTACATACAGTTGAGGCTTGGAGTAGGAAACCTAAAACAGCCAGGCCTTCTTGGGCATTTCTTTTTATCTCCATGGAATCTCTTCCTGTGTCTCTCCAACATTTATTCTTTAAGGAAGCATGGGTTTTTGTTTTGGTTTGGTTTGGTTTGGTTTTTATATTGGCTCACATGTCCTGAGAGGAAAATCGTATCAACTTTTTTTTTTCTTTAACCCAGAACTTAGAAGTAATGCAGTATCAACTCTGCTGCATTCTACTCTATTAAAAGTGGCAATTTCAAAGACCATCAGAGGTTCAAGGGAACATGTTCAAGAACAGTAACATGTTCTTCTATTAACTAACTCATCAACTTATTAATAAAGTCCCTTGTACTACCCTTCTGATCTGGCTGAACTTTACAGCAATTTGTGACTCCCTGGCTTTAAGAAACAACACCTGGCCTCTATTCCTCTAGCAATCCAGAATTTCCTTCAGTATTAACAGACAAACTCTGTGGCGAAATTGTCTACCATTATCAGCAACAGTCTATAGAAGAGAGTCACTTTTTAGCAAGACCAGTGCTCTTTTCATCAGTACAATTATTAAGTCTTTGGCTAAAGGCGAAAGACTCTGGGCCTTTCCATGGAACAATGTCCTTTAGCAGTTCTTCTGACCTTACATTGTGTATTCATTTTATGAACACTCCCCTGAATCCTTTTATTTCTTTTATCTACCATCTGCCACAGTAATTGACGTACTTCAGCTTTACGTAATACAAGCCATCAGCTTCTCCAAGGTTTTATTTACAGCTTTATTGAAATATTTTTACTTAATTTACAAATAAAAATTTCATATATTTAAAGTATACAACTTGATATTTTTATATGCATATACACTGTGAAATGATTAACATAATCTAACTCTTTACTACATCCATCATCTCACCTTTTCTTTCTTTTTTGTGAGATGAAGACTAAAATCTTTTACCTTAGCAAATTTCAAGTTTACAATACAGTATTAACTATAGTCACATTGTTGTACATTAAATCATCATAAATTATTCATCTTACATAACTGAAACTTTATACCCTTTGACCAGTCTATTTTCATTTCTCCGACCCCCGATCCTTGATAACGAGCATTCTACTCTTTCTATGAGTTTTACTATTTTAGATTTCACATGTAAGTGAAATCATGCAGTATTTATCCACCTTAACAAAAGAAGAAAATTCTGCCATTTATGAAAACATGGAAGAGCCTAGAGGACATTAAACTAAGTGAAATAAACCAGGAACAAAAAGACAAATATGATCTCCAGGTTTTAAATAGTCACCCTAGCAACTAGTTTGCATAATCCCTTGGGATCCCTGCCAGGGTATTAAATCTTGTGTTCCATATGGGAGTTATACATGATATAAATGATGAATTGATGGGTGCTGATGAGTTGATGGGTGCAGCACACCAACATGGCACAAGTATACATATGTAACAAACCTGCACGTTATGCACATGTACCCTAGAACTTAAAGTATAATAATAAAAAAAAAAGTCACCCTAAGTCAATGAATTCTTAACTTTTTAGCTTACATTCCAGATCCCTTGAAATAGAGCAGTAGTGTCCAGGTGGTATTGCTGAACCATTGCAAAAACCAGCAAGGTCAGAGCAGCAACCAAGGGGGCTTTTACTGACTGAAGATTGAAGAGTTATTTAACAAACCATGGTGTTGCTAGGAATAAAATCCAGTATCAGGGCTACTCTGTTGGATCCTGTTACATACTAGCTCATTTTGCAGCTCCTAGGGTTGTAATTTTCTTCCTCTTACAATTTTCTTTTCTTACTGGTTATGATGGGATTTAATTATAATTATCAGCCCAGATTAGCTTCTGAGGGTTCACCTATTAGCTTTGGGGGTGAATATCTCTGCAGGTTTTTCTCAAACAAATATACTAGCTCTTTATAAGGTAAGATAGGATACCTCTGTAGGTTTTGAGGGTTTAGAGGAGTCTGAGAAGGTTTAATGATCTTCTCAGGAAATCCACCCTGATGACTGTTAGTCATTCCTTCCCTGTATTAGGTAAAAGATTTTCCTTGGCTGAGAATTATGTTCTCAGTGGGACAACTCTATGGCCTCCATATCAGGTTGCATTGTAATAAAAGGTTGCTCTCTTGGTCAAGATGCATTAATATTAAAGATTCAATATTATTTACCTTAAAAGTTTACATGTACACATAAAAAATACACAGACACATATTGCGAGGTTCATGAAAAGAATAACTAAGGATTGATGGGCACTGGCGAATTTAATGCGTAAGGAGTTTTCTTTTTTCTCTTCTCCCCACAGAAAACCATGATTTTCCCAGGCATAATTTTAATCTATTTATTGTCTGATAGGAGAAAAAATAGAATTAATGCTACAAGTTTAATGCATCAAAAGAGTATCTATGACCAGATTAATAGATTAAATAAAATAATGTTTTCATTTTTGTAGTTTTTTTTTTTTTAAATATTTATCTCTACTTTACATTCGTGGGGTACATGCACCGGTTTGTTACAAGGGTACATTGTGTGATGCTGATGTTTGGGCTTCTATTTACCCTGTCACCCAAACAGTGAACATAGGACCCAACACTATATCCAACTTCTTTAGCCATTGTATTCCTCCATCCCTCCCCACATATGGTATGGAGTCCTCAGTGTCTACTGTTCCCATCTGGATGTCATGTGAACCTAATATTTAGGTTCTCACTTGTGAGAACATGCAATATTTTGTTTTCTGTTTAGGTGTTAATTCATTTGGGATAATGTTCTCCAGATGTATCCATGTTGCTGCAAAGAACATGATTTCATTCTCTTCTATGGGTACATATTATTCCATGGTATATAGTACCACATTTTAAAAAATTCAAATCCACCATTAACAGGCAATTAAGCTGATTTCATGTCTATGCTCTTGTGAATAGTGCTGTGAAAAAAATATACAAATGGAGGGTTTTTTTAAAATATAGTGGCTTATTATCTTTTGAGTATGTATCCAGTAGTGGGATTTTTGGGTTGAAAAGTAGTTACACTTTAAGTTCTTTGAGAAATCACCAAACTGCTTTCCACTGGGGCTGAAACAAATTACGTTATCACCAGCAGTGTATAAGTGTTCCTTTCTCTATGCAACCTCACCAGCATGTTTTAGTTTTTGATTTTTTAATAGCCATTCTGACTGGTATGAGATGGTGTCTCCTTGTAGTTTTGATTTTCATTTCTCTGATGATTGGGGATGATGAGCAGCTTTTCATGTTTGTTGGCCACATATATGTTTTCTTTTAAGAAATGTCTGTTCATATTCTTTACCCATTTTTTATTGGGGTTATTTGTTTTATTGTTGTTGATTTGTTTATGGTCCTTATGGATTGTGAATATTAGACCATCGTTGGATTAATTTTTCGCAAATATTTTCTTTTTTTTTTTTTTTTTTTTTTTTTTTTGAGACGGAGTCTGGCTCTGTCGCCCAGGCTGGAGTGCGGTGGCCGGATCTCAGCTCACTGCAAGCTCTGCCTCCCGGGTTTACGCCATTCTCCTGCCTCAGCCTCCCAAGTAGCTGGGACTACAGGCGCCCGCCTCGTCGCCCGGCTAGTTTTTTGTATTCTTTAGTAGAGACGGGGTTTCACCATATTAGCCAGGGTGGTCTCGATCTCCTGACCTTGTGATCCGCCCGTCTCGGCCTCCCAAAGTGCTGGGATTACAGGCTTGAGCCACCGCGCCCGGCCAGCAAATATTTTCTTACATCCTGTAAGTTGATCATTTACTCCATTGATAGTCTCTTTTGCCATATAGCTCTTTAATTTAATTAGGCTTCACTTGTTAATTTTTTGTTATTGCTGCAATTGCTTTTTTAAAGACTTAGACATAAATTATTTGACAAGACTGATATTAAGAAGGGTATTTGCAAGTATTTTTTTTCTAGTATTCTCATAGTTTGAGGTCTTACATTTAGACAATTAATTCACCTTGAGTTAATTTTTGTATATTGTCAGAGGTAGGAGTCCAGTTTCTTCCTTCTGGATATCATTAGCCAGTTTTTCCAGTAGAATTTAATGAATAGAGGATTCTTTCGCAATTACTGATTTTTGTCAACTTTGTCAAAGGTCAGTTGATTGTAGGTGTATGGCTTTATTTCTGGGTTCTCTATTCCATTCCAGTGATCTATGTGTCTATTTTTGTACTAGTACCACAGTGTTTTGGTTATACTACACCTTGATTTCAGGTAATGTGATTCCTTCATCTTCGCTCTTTCTGCTTAAGATTGTTTTGGGTATTTGGGCTCTTTCTGGTTTCATATAAATTTTAGACTACTTTTTTCTAATTCTATAAAAAATACTGTTGGTAATTTAATAGAAATACTTTTGAATGAATTGATTGCTCTGGGCAGTGTGGACATTTTAGCAATATTGATTTTTTTAATCCATGAGCATCGAATGGTTTTCCATTTTTTTGTGTCATCTGTCATTTATTTCAGCAGTATTCTGCAATTCTCTTTGTAGAGATCTTTCACCTTCTTGATCTTGGTTAGATGTATTTCTAGGAGTTTGTTTGTTTGTTTTTGCTATTGTAATGCAATCATGTTCTTGATTTGTCTCTCATCTTGAATGTTACAGATGTTTAGAAATGCTATTGATTTTTGTACATTGATTTTGTATCCTGAAACTTTGCTGAAGTTGTTTATCAGGTCTAGGAGTCTTTTGACAAAGTTTTTAGGCTTCTCTATGCATAGAATCATATTATCAGTGAAGACAGATAATTTGACTTCCTCTTTTTCTTTTTGGATGTCTATTTCTTTCCCTTGCCTGATTTTGCTCTAGGATTTCTGGTATTATGCTGAACAGGGGTGCTGAGAGTGTAAATCCTTTTCTTAATCCAGTTTTCAGGGGGAATGCTGTAACTTTTCCCCATTTAGTATAATGTTGGCTGTGTGTTTGTCAGATGGCTCTTATTATTTGAGGTATATCCCTCTGATGCTTAGTCAGTTGAGGCTTTTTATCATGAAGAGATTTTGGATTTTATCAAGTGCTTTTTCTGCATCTACTGAGAAGCTTGTATGTTTTTTTTTTTAAATTTTAATTCTGTTTATGTGGTGACTCACATTTATTGATTTGCATATGTTCAACTAATCTTGCATGCCAGAAATAAAGTCCACTTGATTATGGTGAATTAACATTCTGATGTGCTGCTGGATTTAGTTTGCTAGTATTTTCTTGAAGTTTTTTGCATCTGTGTTTACCAAGGATATTGGCCTTTAGTTTCCTTTTTTGTTGTGGCTTTGCCAGATTTTGGTGTCAGGAAGATAGTGATTCCAAAGAATGACTTAGAGAGGAATTCTTCCTCTTCATTTTTTGGAATAGTTTCAGTAGGATTGGTACCAGCTCTTCTTTGTCATTTTTGATTGTGCTTATTTGGATTTTGGTCTCAGTTTCATTTAGTCCTTCTCTGACTTAATTACTCATTTCTTTCTGCTATCTTTGGAATTAGCTTTCTCCTGTTTATCTAGTTCCTTCACTTATGATGGTATAATGTTACTGCTCTATCTTCTTGACATAGGTGCTTAGTGTTGTAGATGTTCTTAACACTGCTTTAGCTGTATACAAGAGTTTGCATATGTAGTGCCTCTATTTTCATTCATTTCATGGATTTTTTAAATTTCCTCTTTTGTTTTGTTGCTTATCCAAAAGTCATTCAGGAGCAAGTGGTTTAGTTTCCATGTACTTGTGTGATTTTGAGAGTACCTCTGGGTATTAATTTATATTTTTATTCCACTGTGGTCCAAAGAGATGTTTGACATAATTTTGATTTTTTGAATGTATTGGAAATTGATTTATGACTGAGCATGTGGTAAGTCTTAGAGTATGCTCTGTATGCAGATGAGAAGAGTGTACATTATGTGTTTGTTGGATGGAATAGTCTGTAGATGTCTATTAGGTCCAATTGATCTAGTATCAAATTTGAGTCCAGAATTTATTTGTTGGTTTTCTGCCATCAGAATCTTTCTAATACTGTCAATGACGTGTTTAAGTTTTCCACTATTATTATGTGTCTGTGTAAGTCTTTCCCTGGTCTTAAAGCAATTGTTTTATGAATTTGGTTGTTCCAATATTGAATGAGTATATTTAGGATAGTTAAATCTTCTGGGTGAATTGAATCCTTTATCTTTATTTAATGCTCTTTTCGGCTTCCAAAAAACTATTGTTGGTTTAAAATATGTTTTATATGATGCAAGAATAGTGATCCTGCTCCCTTCTTTTCCCATTCAAGTTATACATATTTTTTATTTTTTTATCTTGAGCCTATGAGAGTCATTACACATGAGATGGGTCTCTCAAAGAAGGCAGAAGGATCAATCTTTTTTTCTTAATCCCATTTGCCACTCTATGTTATTTTAGTGGAGAATTTAGACAATTTACTTTAAAAATTAATATTGATATGTGAGGTTTTAGTCCTGTCTTAGTGTTGTTTGCTAATTGCTTTCTAGTCTTGATTGTGCAGTAGTGCAATCAAGAGTCTGTGGCCTGTGTGCTATACATGTGCTCTGTGACAAGTTTCATTCTTTCATTTCATGTTTAAAATGCCCTAAGCAACTCTTTTATGGGCTACTTACTGGTGACAAATTCCCTTAATGATAGTTTGCCTGGGAAAGATTTTATTTCTACTTTGCTTATGAAGGTTAGTTTGGTGGGATAGGACATTCTTGGCTTTTATTTCTTTCCTTCAATAATGCTAAAAATGGGCCTCCAATCTATTCTGGCTTGTAAAGTTTCGGCTGAGAAGCCCATTGTCAGTCTGATGGATTTTCCTTTATAGGTAATATGGTCCTTCTCTCTAGCTGCCTTTAAGATATTTTTTCTTTCATACTGACCTTGGATAGTCTGATGACGATGTGTCTTGAGGATGGTTGTCTTGCATATTATCCCATAGTAGTTATCTGTATTTCTGTATCTTTCTGTCAACCTCTCTACCAAGATGGGGGAAATTTTCCTGAATTTTATCCTCATGTATGTTTTTCAATTTGATTTCTTTCTCTTCTCTCTCAGGAATTCCCATAAATCATAGATTTGTTTGCCCCATCTAATCCCATATTTCTCTAAGCCTTTTTTATTTTAACTGTGATTTTTTTTTTTAATTTTTGTCTAACTGTGTTGATTTTAAGGACCATTCTTGGAACTCTTAAATTCTTTCATCTGTTTTGTCTAGTCTGTTGTTAAGGTTTCCAATTATATTTTGAAATTCATGTAATGAATTTTTCAGTTCCAGAATTTCTGTTCAGTTATGTCTTCATATAGTTGTGTCATCTTCCAAATCCTGGATTTTTTTTTTTTTTCCATTTCCTTTACGTTGGATTACAACTTTCTCTTGGATTTCATTTATTATTCTTGCCATCCATATTCTAAGTTTTATATGTGCCATTTAGATATTTTATTCTGGTTAAGATTCATTGTTAGGGAGCTATTGGGGTCCTTTGGAGGTGACAAAACTCTGACTTTTTGTATTGTTGGAGTTCTTGCACTGATTCTTTCTCAATCAAGGGAACTGGTGCTTCATTTTTTGAATTTGCTATTGCTTTGATTTTTTATTGTTTATTCTTTCTTCCCTCAGGGGCATGACTGCGGTGTATTTTGTGAATATTCAATTAGCATCATTTCTGAGTGCTTTCACAGGTGCAAGGCTCTGTGCAGGGTCCTCGGTTTCAGATGGCTTTTTCAAGATTGCTTGGTGTAGCGGTGGTATAATTCAGTCTGATTTCCAGTAGATGGCGCTTCAGAGTAAGAGCCGGCAGGTAGTCTCTTACTCGGTTTGCCTTCTGCAGTAGTAGAGTAAAGAGAGAAGCACGAAAAATATTCGTCCCCAGCTACGTTGGTCTTAGGCAGGGGTGGAACGCTGGAGAAGCCTGCGAAGCACCTCTTTCAGCCCATGCTCTCTGGGCCCCAGTGGAAGAGCTGCTACCGTCTTCAGCAGTTACTGGGGACAGCGGGGAGGGGGCAAGAGATGACCCCGACTACAAGTCCTTACTGTGGCCTTATTTTCTCTGTCAATGACTGGCACCACATTCACATTTCCTTTGACCTAAGGGTAGCTTTGTCAGTCTGTACTACCCTCTTCTTAGTGGCAGTCTACACCAAAGGTTAGATATCTAAGAGAGTAGATTTCACCTCCTGCCCCTTTTAGAGCTGATGGGACACTATCCCCAAACTGACCAAGGGGACTGACTGGGGCACTCCACAACGAAACACACAGACTGGATCCAGGTTGCTAACTTGTCACTAGTTACAAGCCATTCCACTCAGAAGAAACCTAGGTTTCAGCAACTTTACTTCTGCTCAAGTTCTGCAATGGGAGAGAGCTTAATTCCAGCACCTGTTTCTGTCGTGCTCTCCACATTCACTGCTCAATTCGGACTGTGGAGTTCTTACCCTACCCAGAGCAAGCACTCCAATTTCTGGCCTTAGACTGGCCAGGCCAGTGTCTGCAGTGGCCATGGATGTCAGGTTGTCAAACAATGACTGACTGTTTTGAGCTCTGATTGAAGATTGCCTCCTCCTCTCAGTTCTGGGACTGAGAAAATGCCTGAACTTTTGCCAGTGTCTTTTCTTCTCTGTGTCTCTTTGTGTCTCCCCGATCTATCTCCTGGGCTTAGGAGAAACAGATACTCTCCCTTGGCCTGGGCTACAAAGATCTCTACTGAAAAGGTGATACACAGAGGGAGACTAGCTACCCCTCTCAGATATTGAGGCTTCACCCATTTTATCAGCCAGACATCATCGTGAGAACGACTTGCACACCTTCTCCCTTCTCCCTCCCTGGCGTGTCCTTCACTCTTCCGGTGAATTCCCACTTTCCTTTTTGATCTAAAGCTCACTGAGTTGAACTGTTTTGCTATTTCTAAGTGGCTGAGGTGTGCTGACGGCCTCTAGTCTGTCATCTTGGAAACAAACAAACGAAATAACCCAATGCTCTGTAGTGGGTTCTAATAGTGATTTGTTTGCAGCATCCAGTGATAAAAGTTTAACTTATTGGAAATAATTTACATGAAATAATCACTGATTTGCAGAAATTAGGAGTATTTAAGGAGTTGAAACATAATGCCTACTGATATTTTGCATGCCAAAGTTTCTGAGAAATTTGTGTCTGCAATGTTCTCCATTCTTTGGCAAAACGTAAGTTCCCATTAGTTAGGAAGTACCTATTTGTTATTTCTTTAATCATGTATAATACTAATTGGTAAAAATATGATTTACTAATGTAATAGAATGACGTGTTTAAAATCATATAAACATATTTGAAATATTATTGCTAACAGAAAATCACATTGTTATATGAGTCATTTCACTCACTTGTTTGTAAATTTGTTTACTACATCATAAATATAAGCCAATTAAAATTGGACACTAAAAAACGGGAGCATAAAACATTATTAGAGATATAACCATAATCCAATTATATTAATATCATTATAATATAAATATCTCCTATTATATCATTTACTATAATTATATAAATTTCAAAGCTGAATGTTTCTTAAGTTAGCTGGTAGGAAGTGAAAAACAAAGAAACCAAAGAGAAAAAACAAATGAATCAACAAATTTGAATGAATTAGAATCAATTGAGCCATCAGTTGATCCATTTCTCTGACAGACTTGCATTTCCTTCCTTTATTTTGTAGCACTATTGATGGCCTATTAGATGTTAGTAGAAAAACATTATACCTTATTTATTATAAAATAAATATATATTTTTCAACCATATAAAATATTTGTTTTTAAATTACATATTTTATAGCTAGCACTATATTTGATAGGCTACGGAAAACCAGACATGCAAAAATTAAACAATAGTGATTTCTTCGAAAAGAACAACATTTAAAACTATTTTTATTTATTCAATAGTACATAAAATCAAACCTCCCTACCTCATCCCCATATAGTTAACAATATTTTGTATGTATGACATTATTTTCCATAAGGTCAATCACATTATGACTAAAATACAAATTACAGAATTAAGATGGATAGAAAACAGGACCTTCATATAAATTTATCCCTTGGATTGTTTAATGTTCATGATTTTTAGTGTCCATTTTTAATTATAATCAAAATAATTCTATAATTTTAGGTGAGACCAATAATAGGCTATGATAGAAATAATAGATTGTAATGTTATTGAAATGTTAATATCTATTTTCATGGTATGAGTAAATAGAGAATTTAATTTATAGTTAGGTTGTCCAGCTTATTTCTGGTCAGAAAAAGAAGATCATGAAGAGCAATAATTTTTGTCATGAAAACATCAAATGCATGTGGGGTGGTTTTAAGCTTTAGAACCTTCTAACTTATTTGCAAAGGCCCATTTCCAAGCTGATTTGTATTTATATGTACACTCCTTTTCTGCAAAAGTTTTAAGGCTGCTGGCTTATCATAAAAGTTATAGAAAATGAGATAGTAAAACAAAAATAGAAAATCATAGTCAAAGGAGAAAATAGCACACTCACACAACACACATCTCAATGCCTTTTTTATGCATGAGCTTCAAATGTGTCTCTAAGTTTCGCAGAAAAAAGACACAAAAGGATAACTTAAGCGGTTATCTAGTTTTCATTTTTTGTAGAGATGATGAATACCAGCTCATTAGGAGAAAAACTATCATTGAAATTTTGAATCGTATTTTTCATCTGCAGCATTATGTAAAGGAAGAGTGATGTAAGGATAGGGTATATCCTTAATACTTTCAGAACATGTAAATCATCTTCACCTAGTATTTTTTATTTTCTTCTAACAATATTAGGTAAATGTTGAGAAAATGGCATTAATATGTAAATACATAAAGAGCATGACTTCTGTTACTCCTTACTGATCTGTTGTAGGAGCATAGAAAACCTTAAGATCTGGAAAACTTTTATTTTCATAAATACTGGTTAAGTAATTTGTGTGTGTGTGTGAAGGATCCAGAATGCTGAGCTACTTATTTTAAGATAGGGGAAAAGTCAGTGTTAGACTACACTGACTGGTAGAAAGAAAAGTCAAATTTATGTATTTGGTTCCTCTGAGACATGTACCCTTTTAACAATTACAGACCTGCAGGTAATTTACTCAATTTTCTGGGAACATTTTGCAACTTGTTTTTAAATTACAGATACAGATATAAGAAAGAAGGTAATGGTTCAGATGAAGAGACAGGCAAATTGTGAGAATGGAAGGAGCAAGTTGTAAGAAAAGAAAAGAGAAGAAAAATAAACTAATGAAAGGAGTAAAATGAGCAAGGACTGAAGAAAAATAAATAGATTTGATTGTAAGGGAGGAGAAAAACAGTAAAAAAAAAACAAATAAATGAACAATATGATTCACTTACTACTGTATTTCCAATGTACTGGGCAAATTCAGAGTAAATTTTATGCCTAAACTTTCTAAGATAACGATTTCCCTGAAACAGTAGAAATAGGTCCAATAGACTTATTGCAATCATCAGACATAAACATAAAATAAACATGTTTAGTACAGCTGAAGTATTAGTATATAAGGTTAAAATTCTGAGAATAGAGCATGAATATTTTTTAATGAAATAAAAAAATAATGGTGCAAAGTTTAAAAATCAATGATAGATTAGCTAGCAGATTAGACACAGTTAAAGAAAAAATTTAACACATTTATGACAGATAAAATTGTATAGAATGCAGTTCACAAAAACAGAAAATATGGAAGAAGTTTATTGGAAGGATAGTGTGATGTATTTTAACATGTCTCAAATCAGCTTTAAACAGAGATCTGGAAAGGGAAAGAAGAAATGCTCAAAAAGATAATGGTTGATTTTTTTTTCCATTTTCATTAAAAAAGGTATTAATCTTAAAATCCAGAGGCATTCAAAAGATCCAAGTCATCCAAAGCTGGTATCTAGGGACAAAGGAAAACATATATATCCTCACCAGTCATAAGCACCATCCTATATTTCCCATTTACTCTTTTGTGAGGTCAGTCCACTCTCCTGGTCTCTAGGCAATGCTTTCTATCATTGCTGCTTCCAATAAAACTGTATACAGCTATTGTAATTTGTGGCTTTTTATCTGGATGTAGTCTGGGTCCATTAGTCTTCCAATCTGTCCCCTCTGTATCTCCCTCATTCTGCAAATACCATTTTCCTTAGATAAGTCTTCTATTAATGTATACTTCCTAGTTAAGTTGTACATTCCACAGATTCTGACTCCAGGTCTTCTCATTTCTAACTTCACTATCATTTGAAGATCAACTCTCTCTCTCTCCCATATGTGAGCTATGTTTTACCTCTCTTCTGAGAAACCGGATTCCTTGGGAAAAAAATGAGGAGCCAGAATCTCTTAATCAGTCTCTGCCTAAATGTGCCCTTCTTGATTTTTATAATGCCAAAGTTACCCTGTGTTGGTGTAGGTTCCCAGGATTTCTCTGGGAAATAATCTCAAATTTCTTCATATTGGCTTTCTTCTCATTTTCTTTAGTGTAGAATGTCTCATACCCCTTGTTTCTAGACAGCACAAACAAGGTCTAGAAAGAGAGAGCCTACATATGTGAGGAAATTAAGTAAAGCTCCATGATTCAGTCTTATTGTTAAAGAGGTTTCAAAGAGAAAAATAAGCTGATTCCCAAGAGAAAAACATAAGAAGAAATGTGACAAATATTTTCCATATGGGAGAAACATTGGTGAGTTCATTGTTCTCTCTTTGTTTCTTACTTAAGTGTATATTTTACATAGACTTCTCCTATTTGGAAGCTAACACAAATGAATTTCAAATTATCAGAAGTTTCATAAGTGATATGTGTCATAATTGTCCCCTATGAATTGAAGTCAGTCACTAATATGATATAAATTAAGGCAAATATTTTAGGGAAAATATATTTTAATTAATTCATACACTTGATTATGTAATTCTTTTACTTGATTGGATTCTTAATATGTTACTAAGTGCTCTTCATAAATGTTTGATGTTTTCAAGAATTCATGAAATAACATCTTGTTTACTTGATTTATTTATAATCTATTACTGATCTGAAAAAACATAGAAATAATATTTTATGCTATCTCAAACCTACAATATTCTAAGTTTACAAAATATTAACATAGATAGCAATTTACATATTATTACATAAAATGAGGTTTTTCATCATAATAAATCAAATTATATGAAATTTATAAATTATTTTATAAAAAACTAAGATATAATTAATGAAAAAAACTTGTTAAAGTAACAATTCAAATATATGAGAAACTAACCTTTTAGATAACCTATGAAATTTAAAATTATTTAAAGTACTATTTATTAACACTCATAACCAGCAACTATTTTATGTATATCAAAATGTTTTTATTTTTCAAGCATCTTAAGCTAATTATTGGGATATGGCATTCTAATCTCAGAGACATTTTTAAAATTTCATAAAAAATCACATTTTTGTTACTAAAACTGAAATCCCTGAATCCTGATCTGGCTTTGAGGTAATATTCATCATTTTCCTGTTTAACATTTTTTCTTTATAAAAAATGTATGTGATGTCTGAAATATTACTTACTAAATTCTAAGCAGTGTTATTTTATTACAAATAATAACTATTTAGAGCCTAAAATAACTAATACATTCTTATCAGCTTCAAGAAACCTTATAACAAAACTGAAGTCCTATAATTTCAGATATAACTCCCCTTTCCAGCAATAAGAAAAATATCATTAAATTTTTACCACTGGTTTATTCTCTATATAATGAATGGATATTTTACAAGAAACACTTTGCCAACTACAAATTATGACTTCTTTTCATTGGGAGTAGGGCATTATAAGGGAGAAGGATGTGAAAAGGTGATAGGAGTATTGGAAAAGAGAATGAGTACGATGAGTAAGGAAGACAATACAATACAATTTTGTAAGTGATATTTTATTATGCACATTCCCACAATTCAATGGTTCTTGACATATTTTTCTTTATGGTAATAAAGTCACAGACTTTTATTTTTACAGAACTTTGTAATTATTTTGATTCTCCATCTGAGAAGATTCCTGCTTGTATGAGAAAATGGATGTTTATACTCTAATTACATAGGGTGACTGTATTGAGACTAATATCTACTTACCACAGCCTCTGTTCTCAGGAATGCCAAAAAATATTCTACTTTAAAATAATAAAAAGGCATTTTTTTAGTTTACAACACTAGAGATCCATATCAACTATCTAATATACTTGAAAGTTTAAAAATGCAAAAAAAAAATTATTATTGTCATCAGTTGTCATGAGTATCGTTATGATGACACTGGGGATGAGATGCTTATTTTCTCCAACAGTATTCTTCTCTCTCTTTCTCTCTCCCTCTCTCTCTCTCTGTATCTGTGTGTGTGTGTGTGTGTGTGTGTGTGCGTGCGTGTGTTTGTGTACCTCTCCCTCTCTTCCCAAAGCTATGATTTTCATTCAGATATAAAGTTCTGTGTTTCCAATTTCAATGGAAGTGTGTTCCAAAGGAAAGGTCTGTAGGTTTAGAGATTGACTCTAAATACATCTAGTTTAATCTTTAACTTTAAATTTAAAACTTTATGAATTAATTGTATATACAAGCTCAAAATGAATCATATTTAGCAAAGAAATTTCTTCTGTTCATCTGCATTTGATTTTCAGATTATCTGACTGATAGATAATACATCGTTTTTAAAAATTGACCATATATGAAATATCGTCTAAACTCCTCGAAGAATCTAAAACACTGAATAAAATAATGCAATATTTTCTCTATTTTAACCAATTCTATTATAAAGAATTAAGTCTTTCTTAATTCTTTATAAGCTGTACATTATATTTTGTCTCTTTATTAGATTTCTTATAGTTTCTTAAATCTTAAATTGTGGGAATTATAATGTTAACTAATGTAAGATCTCAATTGCTTAATCCCAAATTTAGTGGAGAATATTGGTACATAGAAAGCATAAATTTTATTTTCTATGTTCAAACACATTTTTTTGATGTGTTTTTATCTGAAAAACACATATTTGTGTTTTCAGATAAAACACAAATATTTTATCTGAAAAAATTGTAATACCCTTTGCACAAAAAATTATAAGTGGATAAGTAAAATACTTAAACATATCATATAATGTGGATGAAGGTAAGTTTCATTTATTGATATTCAACTTTTGTTCTTAATTAACTTAAAAGTATTCCTTTTGTTTCTTAGATAAATATCTCAAACCTAAGAATCTTTTAAAATGTACTTATAGTTTCATTAAGGCCTGTCAAAATCACTATTTTGTGTCTAATGTTTTTATTTCCCCTCACTCACACTAGAAACTATCATTAATGAGAAGTACTGCATTTATATAACACAGGTTATAAAGGTTATTAATTGGATTCCCAGCTTTTTATATACATATGCCACAATCCATAATATTAATCTCTTTAAACAAAATATTATTTTAAGATTCAATACTGCATATTCACTGTGACAATGAATATGCACTGACAAAAGCTCCTCATTTTGTAACAAGTATATGAATATAAAATATTTTAATAGTGTATTATACACATAACCATATAAAAAGACGATATGTTTGCTATCTATGTATTCAATTCTGACTTTTCTTAGGAACAGATAAATTAGGAGGTCCAGTAACAAGTTTCCCTTTGGTCTTAGTCTCCCTTGCAATTAGTTATGGTCAAAAGAGGAAGCCTTGGCCACTGACATATGGAGATAAGTGATGTAAGCCTTTTTCAGGACTATTCTAACACAACTTGACACATCTCATACTCTATATGGTCTTTGCAGTTCCCCCTACTTGCTGAATTGAGGATGACTCTCGGGGAGATATTGGAACACAAACTTAAAGAAGCAGCATCGGCCGGGCGCCGTGGCTCAAGCCTGTAATCCCAGCACTTTGGGAGGCCGGGACGGGAGGATAACGAGGTCAGGAGATCGAGACCATCCTGGCTAACACAGTGAAACCCCGTCTCTACTTAAAAAAAACTACAAAAAACTAGCCGGGCGAGGTGGCGGGCGCCTGTAGTCCCAGCTCCTCGGGAGGCCGAGGCCGGAGAATGGCGTAAACCCGGGAGGCGGAGCTTGCAGTGAGCCGAGATCGCGCCACTGCACTCCAGCCTGGGTGACAGAGCGAGACTCCGTCTCAAAAAAATAAATAAATAAATAAATAAATAAATAAATAAATAAATAAATAAATAAAAAAGAAGAAGCATCGTCTTCATTCATCAGTCAATGAATTCACAAAGGGCAATACATCAAGCAGCACAAACCTCTTCCCACCAACAATTATAATTTAGTGAAAAATAAAACTATATTAAGCTCTTGATATTTTGGTGTTACCTGTTATGTGAGCCAGTTTTAACCTAACACGAATACAAATTATAAATTGTTTACCTTATTTGTATCTATGTTCTTTTCATGTTTTATGTTTTCAATGGACATTCCTTATTTGATCAACTATTCTAGAAGAAAGGGTAGCTATTTTGTCTTACGACCTTATCTAAGAATATAGATAGTAGGGACATAGTTGACTATGAATATAATCATTTTTGGAGTGGTGGATGTAGTTGTGATTTTTTATTTTTCTCTTATGTTGACTAAATGGGTTACAATAGAGGAACATAAAAAAGCAGCATTTACTTCTATGTGCCATTTGGTTTGCCTGATATTAAACACTTATTATTTTGTTCATTCTCATAGAAATCCACCTACATGTGAATAACCTGAGGTTTCCAGAAACCTTAAATAAATTGTAAATGGAAGGCCAGAGTGGAGTTACATAGAAGACTCAATTATATTGTCATTATAATCTATTCTGAAAATATAAAAGTTAAAGATACATAATACTATTTTATCATTTGTGGATTTTTTAAATGTGTTGTAATGATTTTGCTTGTAAAAATTTCCTTCCTTCTTTAGTTTTCTATTTTAACATATGTAAAAGAGTTCTAGAAATTTTCTTTTTCTTATAATATTTGTAAAATATCTGCACTTTAAATATCTTGCTGCTTTCTGCAAAACTTATCTGTTTTTAATTGCTGGCTGCCATTATCCAGCTGATAAACAGTTTCAGCATCATTTAGCTTGGTAAGCATTTGAGTTTTATTTTTTATTTTTTTGATTTTTGGTATTGCATAAAATGTGGAATTTGTAAAGCTCATTATGTAGAATGATTCATTTCATGGAAATTTCAATTTGCATTACTCATCTTTAATTTGCATCTAGCACAAGGACTTGAGAACATACACTGGATATATTCTGCAGGTCAGAGGCTACATTTTCAGTGATTATTTTAAAAGTTTTAATTAATATTCACATGAATAATATATTCTCTTCACAAAATAGTATCCTAAGGGAAACTGACTAAAGATAATATTGGTACTCAGTTTCAATATCTAATTCCAGCTTAACACTTCATTTTTAGACAGCTATCTGTATATATACATACAAGAGAAAGGACACTAATAGATATTTATTTGACAGTAATTCTAAAATTCAGATAGAAGCCCTAAGGACCTTGGTTTCAGAGTCTATCCTTATCTTCCTACTCCACCATCTTCCCATTACCATTTTGAATTATTAGGTTGTTCAATAAATAAGGCAAATGCTTGAAAGTTTGACACCAATCCATACTAATGACTGCAGTTACACATTGGAATCCACTTGAATTGATAGTTCCTCTGTGTTGACTTTACACAGCTTACAGGCTTGGCTGGTAAATTTTCAAGTAGGTCATTCTTCATCTGCATCTGTTTCAGATTCTCTGTCATAATTAGAAAACAAAGAGAGAAGAGCAGACTCAGCAAATCGAACAAACTAATTAAAAAGCAAACATAGAGATTATTTTCCCCATTCATGTGAAATTACCAAATTTCTCTAAAAATGCAACCATTTTAATAAGAACATGAAACTATAAGAAAACAGATTTTTCAAAATTATCAAATGATCTCTGATTTTAATTTTCTTTGGTTATTATGAAGAAAGTTTTAAAGCAATTTCATTCTCATGAAGAATTGAATTCTTATACATTTAAACATAACCAAGTTATTATACTTCCCAGAGAGATGCCAACTACTTACAAATTGAGAAATATTCACATATAGTTATACACCTTGATGAAATGTTATACTTCAAAATAAATCAGTTAACATGAATGTGAGATCAGTCTGTGTTTAAAGAGACAAGAAGCTGAATTAGAAAGTTTAATTTAGTCAAATAATTCAATAAATGTTTATTGAACATTTATTTTTATTATATACCATGTATTGTGTATATACAATTTCCTTTTATTTCTATTAACTAAATATCTTCCCTGATCTATTTAGTTGGTTTTACTTTGCAAGGATCTCAAATATGTATGCTGCATTTTCAATTATGCTCCGCATATATAATTTACTTCAAATCGTGTTTGTCGTTCTAAAATTTTGTTAAGATTATTTTCCCTTTTCATTCTCTATTTACTGCACTTGTGGTGGTGTGCATTTTGTTCTTATGTTTTTCTTAAGTTAGGCTTTATTTCTGAAGTTGGTTTTTATTTGTAAAGTGGCTTTTTTTCCTAATATTTTCTGATTTTTGTCAGTTCTTATTTTTTTCTGCCTCTTATTATTTAGCTGTCTAATTTTCAAGCAATCTTATTTTTTTCTTTTTTATTATTTTGATATTATATTGTTTTGTTAATTTATTTTATTGCATTTTTAAAAATAGATGATCATTTTCATATGATTTGTGGCCCCTATTCTTCTAATGATTTTAGTTTTTCTTGTAAAAAGTTTGATTAAATTTTATTCTTTCTCAGGATAACTTTGAATAAATCAAATTTCTTCCTCATGTTTGGATAATACTGGCTTCATGTGAAGAGAGTGGTAAAGCCAGGCTACTTTCCAAATATTACAACTTCAACGTTTGCTTACCTGTTAGCACCATGAACAACTCAAAATGTGAACTTTCTGGGTAGCTACTTCAGGATCTATTAGTTTTACCCTCACTCCAAAGATTTTTATGGTAGTTTTTATTGTCTTTTGTTTTTATTTCTACCTAAGGATTTATAGTTCTTACCTTTTTGGAGGGTCCTTTTAAATTTATAGGTGGCATTTCACTGTCACTATGTATTCTAGTATGTGCTTTCTTTTCACCCAGTCCAACTTTTACCTTGGCCTCTTCCTTCTTTTATCCCAGGTTTTTCACTTGCTAAGTTTGAATGTTGTATGTAGAGTAGATTTTCAACCTTTTAAAATGAGAATTTGATGGCTATTTCTGAGCTTTTTAAGAACTCTGACCATTACAGTCTTATTTGATCACTTACTGACTCTATATGCATTTTGGGCTCTTTTTGGCCAAAACTCAAAGGCTGTGAGTTCTCCCAGTACTTAAAATCATTTTCAATTCCATTTATCCTATGTTCTTATAGGAATTATTCTCCTCATCTCATAGCTCTTAACATTTAGTAGCATTTTTCCATCAGCCCATGCACACAATCCCTGATGCAGCCCAGATTTTTCTTGCTGTGATGGCATGGACAACATGCCACTAGATATAGGTAGGACTTTGTACTGGATAACTGTAAAATAAAATATGTTTTCATTTGATAACTGCATTTTCCCTGAAAATTGGAAAGCAAAATAATCGTCTGAGAATGATGGGAAAAGTTAGAAGCAGAATGAAAGAAAATATTTTATTTAGCCATTGAAGAGAGTTGTAGAATAATTAGGTGAAAATATTGCCTGGTGTTTCTATCCCTTGATTTTTGTTTTTGTCCTTTATGAATTTGTGGTAAGAAACAATATATGTTTTTATATGACTTTGTTTAGTAACATAAGTTTGCTTGAGTGCCAGTGTAGAGAATATCCAAAATTAGATTCTTTCAATATTGGAATATTTCCAGAAAGATTCATAACATTAAAGCTAGAAAAAGTAGCTTAGTAATTTAGCAACCTAAACCAGACTATGAAGACATTAAAAATAAGGGGATAAATAAAAATAACATCAGCAAAGTGGAAAAAAGTAGAAAGATGAATTGCATATCTTGATGATATTGAAATCACAGAAGAATGAGCAAACAGAAAGGAACCAGCGTTGGTTCAGAGTGGAATGCTTTAATTAATACTTGATATGGTTCAGCTGTGTCCCCACCCAATCTCATCTTGAATTCCCATGTGTTGTGGAAGGGACCCAGTGGGAGGTAATTGAATCATGGGGAACAGGTCTTTCCCATACTGTTCTCATGATAGTGAATAAGTCTTAGGAGATCTGATAGTCTTATAAGGGGGAGTTTCCCTGCACAAGCTCTCTCTTTGCCTGCTGCCATCCATGTAAGATGTGACTTGCTCCTCCTTGCCTTCCACCATAATTGTGAGGCCTCTCCAGCCACGTGTGACTGTAGGTGAATTAAACTGCTGTCTTTTGTAAATTGCCCAGTCTTGAGTATGTTTTTATCAGCAACATGAAAACAGAGTAATAAGATGATTGTGGAATTGGATTGCTTTTGTGTGTTGACAGAGTTCAAGGTCTGAGTATTGAAGTGGCTGAATTGAAGTGGAGTAGAGATGTTGATAAACATTTTCAGTGTTGATAAACATACCAGGAACGTGATTAGACAGATGAATTGATGGAATGTTTGGCTGCTCATACAAGTTGCTCAAGTAACATAGCAAAGTTTGGAATTTAAATAAATAGTACAAGTCGCATGCCAATATTTGACAAATTGTGGGCAGTGGAGGTTCAATGAAGGGCAACCAAAAAGATCAGAAGAGAGCATGGAAGGGTGTGATTAAAATGTTGACATTAGCAATAATCTCTGAATACTATCTGCAGAGATAATGGAAAACATTGACCACAGAAATAAAAAAAAATCTGCAAAAATCAATACACAGAACATGATGAAAGTGCCACCACTAGGTGGTTTTCTTAATAGTGAGTCATTCAGAGAAAGCATGGAGGTGGAGAGAATGTTTATATTAAATAAGTGGGGGAATTCCTTTGTTATAGTGCTTAATTCTTATAACACAGTGGACAGATTAGGAATTCAGGCAGCAAGAAATTTCAGAACTTTAAGGGTGACAGATGGTAGATGGTCAGGGACACACATACTTTAGCATGAACTGGTGAAGACAGGAATAAATAGTGTGGAGAATTCAGCCTCTTTAAGGAGAGTTAATCCTGAGCCAAGTATCTGAAGGTCTTACTCCAATCTAAACTGATGATTAATAATGTATCTTGAAATAAATACAACACTTTACTAATGTAGAACCTATGTAAGCTTAGACAGTTACCCAAATGGTATGAGCTTCAAGTTCTTCATTTAAAAATGTGATAATAATATCTACCACATAGAATCATATTATGTCTTAATAACAAATAGTTATACTATTATTACCTGGCACATAGAATGTGCTTATTAACATGTATGCTTAAGTAGACCATTAGTCATTTTTTTTTATTCCATACATATTAAAACCTCATTCAAGTTATATGGAAATAGTGGGCTGTTTATGTGAAAAGATATGACATTTCATTTTTATGCAAGTCTTTATTTTTCAGATTATAGGTACTAGGGAATATAGTTTTTGATGATTTTGTATTAAAAAGGAATTCTTCATTGTGGCCTAAAAGACAGATTGAGGTGAATCTCATATATCATTACTGTAAGCTGTCCATTAAAGTTTATAATCAGAAACTTGATTATTTAATTGCTAGGACATTCAACATATGTATTGTCAAAATATTTGTGAGTATCTTTTCAGGATACGATCATCAAAAGGATCTTTATGGATATGATCCAATGCAAGCAATTTTAGAAAATTTTACCGACTTTACTAATCAGTATCAAACAGTGTAATCATGGGGATATATATGAAAAAAAAATGTTTTCTAACTCAAATTTATTAACTCCCTTGTCAACCTAGTTAGAAATTTCCAAGCAGAAATGCTAATATTAAATGTACTAGCTTTCCTACTGAAAGCCACTCAGGGCCCTCTTGCAACACTAGCATCAATTTTTAACAAGCATTGGCAGAATTTTTCATTATTATGAGAAGGGTAGCAGATGATCTACAAATGTTTTTCCAAATTTGCAAACCTAGAGAAGTTTCAGTACAGTAATTTGTAAACAATGTTGATACATATAGTACTTCACAATACTTTGCATGACAACATCATTTATTCAGTTAAACTAATTGCATGGCTTTGGAACAAAGGTACTATGAGTGGGAGGAAACTGAGAAAACTGAGTATGAGAAATTGCTCTCAGTTGCAGAATAACTCATTTATCAGGCTGAACGTCCAGTGCAAATAATGCAAGGACTTAGCACACGATATTCTATATTCCACAGCACAAATTCTTTCCTTAATTACTGATTTTTCTCTCATGTTCATTGAAGCATTCCTCATTCCAGAAAATTATTTTTTTTATGGCTCAGTCACATAAGTCTCAATTCTCATCAGATGTTTAAAATACAATTAATACATAATTGATTGAAATAAAGCTGTTGACTTCCAATTTATTTTGCATTTTGGACACATTTTCTTTTTTTAAAATCTCCATTGCCTTATTTTTAAGTGGACAATTTTGTATTTATTTACATTAGGTTACAGGAAGCCTATATTTGCATTAAGCCCTTATACACTCACACACATACACACTCACACACACACACTTTTGAAATCTAAGTTCATACTTACGCAGAATCACTAGTAAATGTTGTGCCTGACTAGATGAAAATTCTTATTGACATTCATTTTCTAATTTTAGATATGCTAAATTGCCAACATTACATAGTACCTAAAGTGACTAAGACTATGCATCTAAAGCACATAATGTTCTACAAATTCTAAATGAGGAATCAAGAGTCTAAGGATCTTGATCTCATTTTACCAATAACTATGCCATTCTGAACAGATTTTGTTTGTCTGGGAACTCAGTTTTCAAATTGGCGAAATAAGATGGTTGGAATAAATGATCTCTAAGATTGACCCAAACTTTGGAATATGTTTATGTTTAGTGGGAAATTGGTTTGGTACATGGCATGATCTCATCACTTTGTATGCTGCATCTAGTTATTAAAGATTTAGGGCTAAAAATTGTTTGTAAAAATGTGTAAATACAAGCATCTGTTATTACCCCCTCTACCAAGTGAAAAAATTCAGTGTACAGAAATATGTTGCTTAAAATGCTGTTTGTTTTCATCTAGATAAATAATAAAGTATTGAAAATTTTATTCTCAAGTTATCTTGAAAGAGTTCACATACACTTAACCAGGTAGAATTATGTTCTAAGTCTAGTTTCAAATTCTTTCTATTAGAAATTTAACATACAATTGATACTAAAATACTTTGGTGGATGAAATAAGAAAGACCAATTTATACTCTTTTCCAGTTGCTAATTCATAGAGGACTAATTTTTTAAACATATTTGGCTTACTATAAAAGATTCCATGTTTTCCCTTTTATCATTAATCCATAAATGAATTAAAATGGTTTTGAAGTCTAAAGCTGGAAATTTCAATAAATTTTTAACTTCATCTATTATTTATTTATTGTTTTATTTTCTTTTTCTTGTGTATTCCAACGGTTCATTTTGCCAGGGGGTTAGTGCAAACATAAAGTTAGGCATTACTTAAAACTAAAATATGAATTTGAATGTTGCTTTATTTCTTTCAATATCTGGATGAACAAAGAACTGACTTGATTCTAAGTAATACAGATGAACCCAGCCAGTGGAAATCTTGGCAAAGTTACTCATTAATTGTTCTGCCTGCATGGTTCAGTTGCCTTAAGTATTACATAATGATCTTTAAAAAAATAACAACGAAGTCATTGTTGATTAAAAGAACTTTATATTTGTGTAAAGTGAACAGCGAAAAAATGTCTCTGGCTATTTGCTTTATTTAACCCTAATTAAGAAATTAATAATTAGGCAAAAGTACAAAAGAACTACAGTAGATAGTCTCTGAAAGACAATCTACAAAACAACATTAAAAACTGTTACTTATTGAAGTTTAGTATTCTTTTCTGGCCTTTCTTGATTGTTGACTTTGAAGAACTTACACAGAACATGAAAGAATCAAAGTTAAAAACAAATTAGGAAACAATACTTTTGACAAATGTATTTTATATTTTTAATATTTATATATATAGTTTTTTGTTGTTGTTGTTGAGACAGAGTTTCGCTCTTGTAGCCCAGGCTGGAGTGCAATGGTATGATCTCAGCTCACTGCAACCTCCACCTCCCGGTTCAAACAATTCTGCTGCCTCAGCCTCCTGAGTAGCTGGGATTACAGGGGCATGCCACGACGCCCGGCTAATTTTGTATTTTTTTAGTAGATATAAGATTTCACCATATTGGCCAGGCTGGTCTTGAACTCCTGACCTCAGGTGATCCACCCACCTTGGCTTCCCAAAGTGCTGGGATTACAGGCATTAGCCACCACACTCTGCCTAATTTTGATGATATTTTACATGAAAAAATTATATTCAGTGGAAAATATACCGTATCTTTTCTTTTTGTGGATAAATTTCTCACAAGTAAAAAATTTATAAATCTAAACCGCAAAAATCTCAGATCTGTATCATTCTGTCACTTGTTACCCAAACCAATCTCTATGTCGTAAGTTAGCTATAAGATATAATTAGGCTATTTCTTGTGAACCCTGTTAAAGATGCCTTTCTTTATCAATACATTGATTGGTTCTTTTAATTAAAATATTTATAAAAATAGAAGATCTCAGTTAAGAAAGATAGAACTTACAATATAGAATAAACAAATATAGCTTTATAAGTAGTTCATATAAGCATTTAGGCATACCTTTATGTCTTTCTAATAGAGTAGAAATAGCCCTGTTTTTAACTTTGAATGCATACCTAAAGCCACATACACACACACACACACACACACACACACACACACCCCTAAACAGTGGCACTAAGAAGCTTATGGCCTGGCACTCTTTGCTAGGTCCTACAGAATTGCCTCACATGTGAGATCAATAATGATATAAAGGCTGTTCTCTGTAGACTGGGGCTCAAGACCCCAGAGATATGATACAACTCAATATGTCTCCTGATGTAGTTAAGGTTTCAAGTTCTAAATATATCAGTTACTGTAGTTTGCTAAGTTAGAAAGCTAACTCCAATTTCTCAAAATTTCTTAAAATTATCTCATGCTATTCTACACAGCAAAAGACTTTGAGGGATGTAGTAATGTCCCAAAAGATTGACCAAAAATAAACTGCCTATTATTTTAAATTATAACTACTGTTATATCTTTATATTACTATAATTTGGGGTAGGAGTAAGCACTCACAATGAGGAACTAAATTTTTGTAGAATGGAATTCTCGAGCTCCACTTTTTGCTAATTCTAGCCTTGTTCAAAATTATGAATTTAATAATTTACCGATTACATTTTTATGTGCACATCTCAATTCATATTCTTCTGTAGAGAATTCTTTGTATTTTTGTTTGTTATTGTGCAGATTTTTTTTTCTTAAAGTATGGGAATATTCTACCTGAAATACCTTGGATTTCTTCTTCAGTGATTTTATTATTACAGCCATTACATAAGTCATGACAGAACATAAAATGCTAAAAGAATTTGAGCGTTAACATTGTGTGATTGTGGACATGTTAAATATTCTGTCTCTTCAAAATACTCTATGAAGGTGTTCTGAAAATTGTCTTTTCAGTGTCAGCGAGATTGTTTTACTGAAATCCTTTGATATAGATAGGGAAAAGATGTCTTCTGGGATTTAAGATTTAATATTCACGTTTAAACATTTCTCTGCACACATGAAAAGACTTGCATGGTTGTGTTAAAACACTTGCATGGTTACTGAATTCAAGTCAGTAATTTTGATTCTTAGGGTAGTTCTTATGAAAATTACTTTGAAAGTTTTGAACACTTAAACTAAAAGGATGCTCATTATGCTATTGATTATGAGAATGAGGAATGATATAGACAATTAGAATGTGAAACAGTAGTAACAAAGATTAGTTCATAAATATACATTAATGAAATACCATAGAATCATTAAATGTTAAATGTTTGGAAAATATTTTCTCTATTATTACGTAACATAGTCTTAGGCTATTTTATTGACATGAAATATATATGCAGAAAAATGGTGGATAGTCTATGAAATACACATTTTAATTGGCTATGGCAGATTAAAGATGGCCCCAAACTCTTTGACATTTCTCCCATTGAGTGATGGTATCTATTTCCCTCTCCTCCTGAATCTGGGAACACTTTGGGCCTACTTTGATTATAGAATATTAGATGATTATATGTCTGTTTTCCATTCCAGACTTTAAGATACTGACAGCTTTTTCCATTTCTTTTTTGGAATGCTTGCCTTGAGGGAGATCACCTGTATCACCTGTCACCTGCTACGTATATAGTCCAACTACCCTGACCACCCTGTTGTAAAGAATCCCAGCTAGCCATGGGGATACACTACATGAAAAGATAACACACAGACACAGACACACACACACACACACACACACACACACACACACACACACACAGATAGAGGGAGAGAGGGAGGGAGAGAGAGAGAGAGAGAGAGAGAGAGAGAGAGAGAGAGAGAGAGAGAGATGCTCAATTAGCCCTCAATACTTCCAGACATCCCAACAGGAGCAAGACATGTGAGTGAAGCAGGCTTTAGAGAACTTACATTGAAATATTTCATCCATCTTGTGTTAATGATTGTATATGGTAAATGGTGAGTATCCAGTTTCTTTATCTGCCTATGGCTAGCCAATTATCTCAGCCAATTATCTATGCATCATTTATCACATAGGGAGTTCTTTCTTCATTGCTTTGATCAGGTGGTTGTAGGTGGATAGCTTTATTTCTGAGTACTCTATTTTGTCCCTTTGGTCTACATATTTGTTTTTATGCCACCACCATGCTGTTTGGGTATAGTTATAGCATACTTTGAAGTGGAGTAGTGTGATGCCTCCAGCTTTGTTCTTTTTGCTTAGGATTGTTTTGGCTACTCTGGCTCTTTTCTGGTTCCATATGAGTTTTAGAATACTGTTTTTATAATTCTGTGACACATGATCTTCGTAGTTTAATAAGAAATAACATTGAATCTATAGATTGCATTGTAGTTCTCCATGTAGAGCTCTTTCACCTCCTTGTTTAGTCGCATTCCTAGGTATTTCATTTTCTTTGTGGCTGCTGTATATGGGACTGTATTCTTGAATTGACTCTCAGCTTGCATGTTATTGGTGTATAGAAAATGTTAATTTCTGTGCATTGGTTTTGTATCCTGAAATATTAAAATCATTTGTCAGTTCCAGGAACTTTTTGGTAGCGTCTTTAGGATTTTATAGATATAGAATCATATGGCCAGTGAAGACAGATATTTTGACTTCTGTTCTTCTTCTGTGGATGCCTTTTATTTATTTATCTTGCCTGATTGCTCAGGCTAGAACTTCCAGTACTATGTTGAATAGGACTGGTAAGAGTGGGGCACTCTTGAGTTGTTCCAGGCCTCAAGGGGAATGACTCATTGTTTGTCTTTTCAGTATGATGTTGCCTCTGGGTTTGTCATAGATGGGCCTTATTGTTTTGAGGTATGGCCATTTGATAACTAGTCTGTTAAGGATTTTATCATGAAGGAATGTTGAATTTTATCAAAAGTTTTGCTGTGTCTATGGAGCTTGTCATATAGTTTTGCTTTTAATTCTGTTTATGTGGTGAATGACATTTATTGATTTGCAAATGTCAACCCAGCCTTACATCCCAGGAATAAAGCCCACTTGATCATGATGAATTAGCTTTTTGATGTGTTGCTGGCTTTAGTTTGCTCATATTTCCTTGAGGATTTTTGCCTCTATGCTCGCCAGGGATATTGGTCTGAAGATTTCCTTTTTTATTTTATTTCCACCAGATTTTGATACCAAGCTGATGCCGGCTTCTTAGAATAAGTTAGAGAGGAGTCCCTGTTTATCAACTTTTTGAATAGTTTCAATATGATTGACGCCAGCTATTCTTGGAACTTCTGGTAGAATTCAACTGTGAATCCATCTAGTCCATGGCTTTTTTAGTTGGTAGTTTTTCTATTGCTGATTCAATTTCAAAACTTGTTATTATTTTTTCAAATTTTTTCTTTCAAAATTTTCTTTCAAATTTTCACTTTCTTCATGGTTCAATGTTGGGATGTTGTGTGTTTCCAGAAATTTATCCCATTTCCTCTAGATTTTCTAATTTGTGTGCATAGTGGTGTCCATAATAGTCCCCGAGGATTTTTTTATTTCTATGACATCTGTTGTAGTGTCATCATTGTCATTTCTCATTGTCCTTATTTAGTTCTTCTCTCACTCTTTTTTTTTTCTAATCCAGTTAAAGCTACCTTGCTCTTTAAAAAAAAAAAAAAAACAAAACAAAACAAAACAAAAAAAACAAAAAACAAAAAAAACTAATCTAGTTAAAGCTACCTATTCCTGATGTGTTGTTATAATTACAAGAAAGAAAATACTGTACATTAACTTCTAAGTTGATTAGCTTATTAGAGAATGTAAGGATTTAAAACATTATGTTATTATTATTATTATGTCCAATTGTATTCCATCCTGAGAGTTGTGGTAAGAAGTCTTTACAGTAATAATATTTTGGCTTTTTCTGGTGTTCTGTTTTGTCTTCTTATTTCTTGCATTGCTTTGTGCTGGCAGACAGAGAGAGAATGCCAATGAAACTCCAGGGGTTGATGCCATTTCATAACTACAAGGCATGGTTCATTACAGATAGGTTATTATAAAAGCAGAAAACAAGTGCCTTCCAAGAAGCTAAGTATAGATAATTACATTTTAAAAATGCTTACAGTATGTCACTGCAATGGAAATGAAAAGCCAAATGGTAGTTAGAAATGGTTGCTTGGACCCCAGGCAAAGACACATTTTAAAACTTTTATAATATACAAAGTATTCTCAAAGTATGATAAATACACCTTTGTTCACTTGTAACTTTAGTGCTTGGTGTGAAAACTTTGTTTAAACATTTAGAGTGTTCTGTAGACTAAAGGGGAAAAGGTTAAGGGCATAGATCAAATTAGTGAAGATGTAAATTTGTGAAGCTGAGAGCTGTTAATAATAGAAGACTGCTGAATCTGGGCACACCGCCAACTGTTAGCATTTGTTCCAAAATTGTTTTAATATATAAATAGCAATCTGAACTCAACATCACTTATAAGGGAGTCATCCATAAAAATTCTGTTAGTTAGAAAACAGAGGTTTCTGACTGAACAACTTAAGAAAATAATTCATCATTATTTTTCTTTATCTTTATAACTCCTACTTCATATTGGTTACTTAATAAATAATTAATGATAATGATAAAGAAAATCATTAATGATAAAATTCATCACAACAGCTACTTTTTATTGTTCACATACTGAGTGCCAGGAACTCCAAAGACATTATCTTATTTAGTTCTAAAAACACATCTCCTAAAATGATATCACTTATTTCTTTCTTATAGATGAGAAAAGTAAAGTATAAAGAAGTTGAGTACCATACCAAAAGTCAAATAATTATCATGCTAAAATTGCAACATTTAAAAAGAAACGTGTCTCTACACCCGTTTCTTCACCTACCAAAAAAATGTAAACTGATTCTTTCGAGTGACAGAGTAGATGGAGGGATGGATGTATGAATTCTGAATGTTTATTTAGGCTAATGCGTGAGTTCTATTGTTTACAGATACACCAAACACACACACACACACACACACACACACACACACACACACACACACACAGTGTTACAATATAATACTTAAGAAGTATCCAGGCTGGGGGTGGTGGTTCACGCCTGTAATGCCAGCAATTTGCAAGATTGAGGCGGGTGGATCATTTGAGATCAGGAATTGGAGACCAGCCTGACCAACATGGTGAAACCCCAGCTCTACTAAAAATACAAAAAAAAAAAAAAAAAAAAAAAAAAGCTGGACGTTGCGGTGCATTCCCGTAGCCCCTGATACTCATGAGGCAGGAGAACCACTTGAACCTGGGAGACAGAGGTTGCAGGGAGTCGAGATTGCACCACTGCACTCCAGGATGGGCAACAGAACAAGACTCCATCTCAAAAAAAAAAAAAAAAAAAAAAAGTGTCCATAAGAAGCACCACAATGTAAGAGAGAAATAGTAATCAATTCCAGATCTTTTCACACGGCAATATTTTTGTGTGTTATTTGTGACTTCTCTGTTCAACCTCTACCAACACAATAGTCCACTCCACACAGGTTCTTTTTGCCTGAGTAGCAGTGCCCCTCCAGGTGGCTTTCAGGGAAAAGCTTCTTTTAAGAAGTCACTACACAACACTTGTCCATGTTGTCTCTTGTGGTCTGCGCCTGGTCAATTAGAAATAGGCATGCACATCTACCTCATCCCAAAAATACAGTAATTCATATTTGTGTTCGCTTATAATTTATTACAAAACTTTGAAAACACTGCTTGTTTCAGTTTCAATAAAATTTTGTCTTAATTTTCATTTTACCTAAAAAAGAATATCACAGTGAAACTTTTGTTAGCCCCAACTAGTCCACATGTTTATCCCTGCCATCACCCAAATCATTTTAGAAATCATTCGTTGCATTACTTCTACCCCAGGTCATGGTTAAAGAGAGATTAGTGCTGCTTAAATTAAAGGTCCTCAGGTTTTGAGACAGTCAATTGCTTTATGATCAAAATTTTACCCAAACTCGACTAAGTGAAATTCCTTTTAGAGATTCTGGAATGGGGTTAAAGGGTTATAGTTTCTCTGTGGCTAGTTTTACATACAGAAGTGTGAGGCTTGGTCATGTTAACTGATCTGTTTTATCATGAGGTTTGGAGGAATGAAAACATATTACAAATAGTACGTATGATTTATGAGAGGAACAGAGAAAAGTGGGACCAGGAGGATGAAAGGAAGAGAGAAGAGCCCAGTACTCAAGTGACTACTTCCAGTTCAATCCTGAGGTCTTTCTATCCCAAGCTACTTCTTTTTTTTTTCTATTTTTTCCTTGTAACTAGGCTTTTAACTAAGTTAATCCAAATGTGTTCCTGTATTTTCAACCAAAGAAGTCATACTGAATATGACAGAAAATACTTAGAACATGAAACAGAGAACTAGTTTTAAAGAGATACATGTTAAATAATACAAAATATAAATACATTGTATCGAAGCTTTAAAAATAATGTAACTGCTTCAACTCACACCTTGGAAGATAATTTACAAAATTCTCTACTTAAATATGTACCTAATATTTTCTCTAAGCATCAATTTTTACCTATGCAAATTAAATGAAATACAAACAAACATTATGGCAATATAATTAGCATTTGGGGGATAGGAAAAGAAACATAAAATTTCCAAGTAGTGTTTCACATAACTAGGGTGTAGTAAGAAGATTTTTTTTTTTAATTACAACTTTAGAAGAACCAAAGGAGAGAATATGCCTTAATTGATAATTCGCTGAGTTAAAGACTATTGAGAAGATGACTTTAGTTTCTTAATCTTTTCTCCACTCATATTTAATTATTTTACATTTCTTCAGCCATAGAATGATGTTATAATGACATTTATCCTGTCAGTAGAAGAATTTTTAATTCTTAAACTGAATTTTAATAATTTCTATTTTCAAATCTCCCTTCATACTTCCACATAAAGATCTTATTATTCCTGGTAATGCCCTTTATTTTTGGCATTTCCTTGAGAGTAGATTCCACTTTAATAATCAATTTCTGTTTGTCTTGCCTTTTTCTGGCCTCATATTGCCTTTCTCTTTCTGCTCCTTTCTGCTCCTCTTTCTGTTCCTTTTATCTTGCCCTAATGAAAAATTGTTGCTCCATGGTTTTGTTGCTCAGATTAAAAACTTTGGTGTCATCTTTAAACAGTATCTATCAATCATTTTTTCTCTCTCTCATCTTTTTCTCTCTTACTCAAGCGCTAACCTTTTGAGTTTTTCTTTGAAATATAGCTGGAATATATTCTGGCTGCTTCTCACACTTTTTTCACCATCACTTTGGCCAAAACACCATTATCTGTGATTCGTGCAGATGATCGGTGCAGCATCATCTTCTCACCCTTGCTTTCATAGCTGTCTTCTTATAATCTGTTTTCTACACAGGAGTCTTTAAAATAAAATTCAAGTTTGTTTTTAGCTCAAAATGTAACAAACTTGGAAGTCATCATTTCTTTAAGTTGGACACTTAGAAATAATCTATATCGGACCCATCAGAAAACAGGTCTTGAACAAACTACCACTGCACAATCTTGAAAGACACGTGAATCAGAGAGTCAAGCTAAAATTTATGTAACTGCAGCAAAAGTCAATTAAATAGTAATATTAATGATTTTTTGGACAAACTTGAAAATGGGAAACTCCTAAAATCTACAGTCTTAAGAGAGGGCCCCCACGTATCTGTGGGCTCTATTTCCAGGAACTTCATTAGGTTCTGACAATGAAAAGTTGAAAAGATCCCATTCTGTGTGACTTTGGCAGGAGTGGAATACTCCCAAAGTATTCCCAAAACAAAGGCTTGCTCTATAGGGGAAAAGCATTACCAAAGCCCTGTCTCACTGGGGACAAAGGCATTTCTAGTACGCCAGTCTAATAAAGCATTCCTGTCTCATTGTATAGGGGAAAATAAAGCGAAGAAACATAAGTAAACATAAGCAAACATAACAACTCAGGCACCTAAGCACATCTAATTATAAGATTACGTAAACCATTACCACATGGAATATTTGTTTTTCTCTCTTTTCTTAGCACATGTCCGGAAGGTTACTGATAAGCAAAGAGAGAAGGCCAAATGTTCCAGGTGGTAACGGTTTAGATTTGAAAACACCAGCATGACCTCATGTTGTTTTAATACAGTTATATGTGAATCCATATGGAAACATTTACACCTATACACATATATTACCTATGTTACTTAACGAGGCCTAGAAGAAATGGCACTCCAGTAACAAGGAACATACCTAGTTTCTAGATATTGGCTTCTAATACTACACTTCACATAAAGGAACTAGGGCTTTTTGGAGAAATGGCTGATGCTAGGCTTGGATGAGAAATTATAAAATGTGAGCTTGCAACATATTCCTTCTTATAGTGACAGAAAGTTGGGACACATTAAAACCAAACAAATGACAACAAAAGTACCATCAAAAACAAGCACACATTCACACATACATATCCGGGGATATGTCAAAGGAATGCAGAAGCCTACTGAAAGAGCTTCCAATAGCGAATGCTGGAAAATTTTGAGTAAAATAAAGTAATATTAGATTTTTATTTAAATTATAAAATAGACATTTGTGAATCCATACAGATATAAATGGCTGAATAAATAGACAGGGGAGAATAAACAAATTATTCCTGCAGAAAAAAATCCAAACAATTCTTGCAGATGATTTATGTGCAAGAAGATTTACATCTCAAGCGTGGACATCTTGTTGCAACTTCTCTCTAAAAGTTCAAAAGACAAAGCAGGGAAAACGTCTACGTTTACATGGAGAAATCTGACAAACACCACTTCAGCCAAGTGATCAAGGTTAATATATACTGGGATTAGTCATGTTGATAGTATGCACCCTTTATATGAAAATATCAGTTGACCTCTGAACTTTCTTCAAAAACCGTAATCTGGTCTAATCATGAGAAAAACATCAGACAATCTTAATTAAGGAGCATTCTATAAAATATCTGACCAAGACCTCTCTGAACTATCAAGGTCATCAAAGTAAGGAATATCTTACAGTCAAATCAAGAGAAACCTGAGGAAACAGGATGATTAAATGTAATGTGGTATCCTGGATGAGATCTTAGGACAGAAAAGGGACATCGGGTTATGATTAAGACATCTAAAAAAAAGTATTAAACATAGTGATGTTATTAATATGATTATTGTGTGTATCAACATTAGTTCATTAATTATAACAAATGTATCATACTAAAGTAAGATGTTAATAATAGGAGGAATTGCATGTCAGGTACATGGTAATTCTCTGTACCTACAGCACTATTTTTCATAAAATGTAGAGCTATTCTAAATAAAAAGTATGTGTGTCTATATATAAAATATATATTATATATATGTACATATAACCATACTGTTTGTCCATTCAAAACCTTCCATAAGTCTTACCTCTACTGATAAAACCCCCATGTGATCAGACCCTACACTATCTGGGAAATCAGTAGATTAACTCCACATTGGTCTGGTTTCTGTTTTTTGGACATGCTCAGAATTGTCCTACCTCTAGATCTTTCTACATGCTTTTCCTTCTTATTTAAAAACTACTCAGAAACTTCCAAATAGCACCCCATCAGAGAGATACTCTATGATCATCTGATGTAAAATAGACCTTGGCACCATTCCCCATCATTTTCCCTGCTTTGTTTTTTGTCATAATACGTATTCCCACATGGTATATATGTGTATGCATATGTACATGTGAGTGAGTGTGTGTGTTTGTGTATTCATATCTGTCTCTCCCAAAAATTACTATGTAAGTTTTATAAAAGAATTTTTCCCAAGTCTTTGCTATTGTGAATAGTGTCGTAATAAACATACGTGTGCATGTGTCTTTAGAGTAGAAAAATTTATAATCCTTTCGGTATATACCCAGTAATGGGATTGTTGGGTCAAATGGTATTTGTAGTTCTAGATCCTTGAGGAATCACCACATTGTCTTCCACAATGGTTGAACTAACTTACACTCCCACCAACAATGTAAAAGCATTCCTATTTCTCCACATCCTCTCCAGCGTCTGTTGTTTCCGGACTTTTTAATGATCACCATTTTAACTGGCGTGAGATGCTATCTCATTGTGCTTTTGATTTGCATTTTTCTAATGACCATTGATGATGACCATTTTTTTCATGTCTGTTGCTGCATAAATGTCTTCTTTTGAGAAGTGTCTGTTATATCCTTTGCCCACTTTTTGATGTGGCTGTTTGTTTTTTTCTTGTAAATTTGTTTAAGTTATTTATAGATTCTTGATATTAGCCCTTTGTCAGATGGATATATTGCAAAAATTTTCTCCCACCCTGCAGGTTACCTGTTCACTATGATGATAGTTCTTCTTGTTGTGCAGAAGCTGTTTAATTTAATTAGATCCCATTTGTCAATTTTGGTTTTTGTTGCCATTGCTTTTGGTGTTTTAGACATGAAGTCTTTGCCCATGCCTATGTCTTGAATGGTATTGCCCAGGTTTTCTTCTAGGAAAACCTATGGTTCCTAGGTCTTAGGTTTAAGCCTTTGATCCATCTTGAGTTGATTTTTGTTTAAGGTATAAGGAAGGGAACCTGTCCATCCACAATAAACTGCATAAAGAAAATGTGGCACGTATATACTATGGAATACTATGCAGCCATAAAAAGGATGAGTTCATGTCCTTTGCAGGGACAACGATGAAGCTGGAAACCATTATTCTCAGCAAACTATCACAAGAACAGAAAACCAAACACCACATGTTCTCGCTTGTAAATGGGAGTTGAACAATGAGAACATGGACATAGGGAGGGGAATATCACACACTAGGACCTGTCGAGGGTGGGGGCTAGGGGAGCGATAACATTAGGAGAAATACCTAATGTAGATGGCAGGTTGATGGGTGCAGCAAACCACCACGGCACACATATTCCTATGTAACAAAACCGCACGTTCTGTACTTGTACCCTAGAACTTAAAGTATAATTTTAAAAAAAGAATTTTTTGACTATTGTGAGAACTGCTTTGATTCTAGTTTGTGGACCAGTGCTGGCATATCATAATACTTAAAAATATTTATTGAATAATGAATGAATAGTGAATTGAATTGAATTATTTCTGTGAAATAGCACAACTTTCCCTAGGAACTGTGATGAAAAAGCTAGTACCTATAGCTTGAAATATATTGATCAACATGGGTGTTAAAAGTAAAATAAATAAATATCTAAACCAAATATTGGTACTTTTAAGTAACAAATTATATATATTCACACAAAAGTATGGAGGATTAATGATCTCAATCAACACTATGTATATTAAAAGTTATAAATAACTAATCTTAATTTCATCTCTTAACACATGCTAGTCTATTACTAAGTTTTTTTCAACTTTGTCATGCCAGGTAGCTTATTGATACATAAAGCATCCAGCATTCAATAAAAAAAATATAAATTTTATTCTGCAATATACACAGCATTCTCAAAATAGATTTTTCTGATACCTAAAGAGATTTCTGCCAGAAATGCTAGCACTGACATACATAGTATATATTATTTCAGACTCTGCTGTGATTTATATTGACTTTAATCCAACCTTATTTTGATCTATGTTTAAAGTGTTAGAAATGAAATTCAATGATTTTCTCAGATATAAAATTTATTAACCACCTTCAAACTCAGGACAAGTTATTTGTTGGACTTAAATGCTGCTAGCCACAATCTTTTTGAATTGTTTTGATATGTGACTAGGAACTACTTCAGAGCATAATGCACCCAAAGAAGTAGAAACTTCATTGAATTAGAAGTAGAAGTAGGAGAAACAAAAGTAACTTTAATACTATGTATTTACATTTTATATTGAATAAGGATCTATAATATTCCAATCTATAATACTCCAGCTAAAAGATTTAATTATTGTCAATAGTTATACATATGGTTCACTTTATGATGTAACTTAAACCCCACTGGTAGAGCATTGCCAAAATGTAAGGCCTATTCAAGAGGTACTTGTATTGAAAAGACTCTAATTTTCTGCATATTACAATGCTTTGACATCTTAAAATACCTTTATGTCTGGGAAAAGACTGTCTTCCTGGGACTAGATAATCCTTAAAAGTAGCAAAAAGCCTAACTGGGAGTATATCTCTGATATGCAATCTAACCAATCTAGAGCCATATCTCCTCTCTCCGGACCATATTCATTATCCTCTATCATCCCCAGCACATTTGTTATAATTAATAAATGACATTGACACATGATTATCACCCTAAATCCATAGTTTGCATTAGGGTTCACTCTTGGTATTGTAGATTCAATGGGTTTTGACAAAGACATGACATGTATCCACCATTATAATACTATACAGAAGAGTTTCACTGTCCTAAATATTCCCTGTGTTCCTCCTATTTTCTACCCCTTTCAACAAATCCTTGACAACTACTGATCTTTTTACTGTCTCCATAGTTATACCTGTTTCAGGATGTCATAGATATGTAATCACACAGTATGTAGCATATTCAGATTGGTTTCTCTCATTTAGTATAATGCATTTAAGGTTCCTCCATATATTTTCATGACTTGCAAGACTATTGTAACTTAACGCTGAATAAACATTTCATTGTAAGGATATAGTTTATCCAGTTATCGGTTGAAAGACCTCTTGGTTACTTCCAAATTTTGGCAATTATGGATAAAGTTGCTATAAACATCTGTTGTAGGTTTTTGTGTGGGCATAAATTTTTACCTTCTGTAGGTAAATACCAAGGAGTGTGACTGCTGGATCTTTTGGTAAGTGTATGTTTAGCTTTGCAATAAATTGCCAAATTATCTTTTAAGGTGTGGTATAACCCATCATCAATAAATGAAAATTATAGTTCTACATTTTTTGTACGCATAAGGTGTTCAGTGTTTGGTGTATAAAGTACCTTGTTTTAATTTCCAATTTCATAATGATGTATTACATTGAATATTTTCATACACTTATTTGACATTTGTGTGTCTTAAATTGTAAGGTATTCAGATCCTTTGCCCATTTTTTTACATTAATTTGTCCATAATTTAATTTCATTTTTGAATTTTAAAGGCTTTTTATATATTTTGGATAGCAGTCGTTTTCAGATGCATTTTGCAAATATGTCTCCCAGTTTGTTTTTTGTCAGCTCATTGTCTTAATGATGATTTTACAGAGCAAAAGTTCTTAATTTTAAAGTAGTTCATGTTATCAATTATTCATTTTATGGGTAATTATTTTGGAATTGTATCAAACCATAGTCACCTACTGTTTTTCCTATGTTATTTTCTAGAAGTTTCACGGTTTTGCCTATTACTTTTAGGTCTATAATCCCTTTTAAGGTTTTTTGTGGCAAAAGTTAAAAGTCTCTGTCTGGATTCATTTTTTTTTTTTTTCAGTGATTTTTTTTTTTTTTTTTTGGTATGTAGATATCCAGTTGTTCCAGCACCATTTGTTGAAGAATCTATCCTTTCACCATTGAATTGCCTTTTCACCATTGTCAGTGATCAGTTGGCCACATTTATGTGGGTCTATTTCTGAGCTATCTATTCTATTCCATTGATTTATTTGCTTATTTCTTCACCAATACCTCACTGATTTGATTGCTGTAGATTTATAGTAAATCCTGAAGTTGCATAGTCCTTTGGCTTTGTTTTTCTCCTTCAGTATTGTAATATTGACTATTCTTGGTCTTTGGCTTCTCCACATAAACTTAATTTTAGTTTGCTGATATCCACACAATAACTTGCTAGGAATTTACTGGGATTGCGTTGAATCTCTACATCATGTTTAGCAAACTGACTTTTTTTTTTTTTTTTTTTTTTTGAGGTGGAGTCTCACTGTCGCCCAGGCTGGAGAGCAGAGGCATGATCTCGGCTCACTGCAACCTCCACCTCCTGGGTTCAAGCAATTTTCCTGCCTCAGCCTCCCGAGTAGCTGGGACTACAGGTGCGTACCACCATGCCCAGCTAATTTTTTGTATTTTTAGTAAACGGGATTTCACTGCATTAGCCAGGATGGTCTCCATCTCCTGACCTCATGATCCACCCACCTCGGCCTCCCAAAGTGCTGGGATTACAGGTGTGAACCACCTCACCCGGCCTCTAACATCTTGACAATATTGAGTCTTCCTATTTATAAACATGGAAATCTCTCAATTTATTTTATTTTTTGTTAATTTCTGTTATATAAGACAGTAATTGACTTTTTTTAATATTAACTTTGTATCCTGGAATCTTGCTATCATCATTTATTAGTTCAACAAGTTCTACTGTAGATTAGATATTCTACTAAAATAATCCTATAACGTGTGAACAAAGACAGTTTTATTTTTTCCTTCTGAGTCTGTATATCTTATATTTCCTTCTCTTGTCTTATCACATTAGCTAAGACTTCCAGTATAATGTCAAAAAGGGATGGTGAGCAGTAACATTCTTGCCTTGCTACTGATCTTAGTAGAAAAATTTCTAGCTTCTCATTACTAAGTATGCTGTTATCTGTAGGGTTTTTGTATATGTTCATCAATTTGATGAAGTTTCCCTTTATTCCTATTTTCCTGATAGTTTTTTATCATGAGTGAGTGTTAAATACTGTCAAAGGCATTTTTCTATATTTATTATCTAATTTTTCTTCTTTAGCTTATTGATGTGATGAATTACATTAATTGATTTTTGACTGTTTCTCCAATCCTGCAGACCTAGAGAATCCCACTTGGTTGTGATGTATAATTGTTTTTATGAGTTTTTGAATTTGACTTGTTACTATTATATTGAGGATTAATACATCTATATTGATGAGAAATTGTAGTCTCTAGCAGATTCTGTTTTGAAGCAATAATATGAGCAGTTGTAGGCCATGTTATATAATTGGTCTAAATTAATTATTACAATCATATGCCTTATTTTACTGTCTTATTTTGCAAATAGACATTCTCAAGTGACTTATTATTATTTATTAAGACAAAAAAATTACTGAGGAAATTTCTTTTAGAGACTTTAGTTATCAAAAGAAAATATGTGACACCCTCAGACTTTGGTCCTGCTTGCTTTCATATTCTTCTCACTGAATGTGGGTATGGTGCTTTCAAGTAAGGTAGCTATTTGGGGTCATGAGGAAAAGGCCAGCAAATGACAGATATTAGTTCTGTCATTTTTAATACACTGATAAAATGTATTTTAAAAAATGGATTAATTCCAGATTTCATTATTCCAACAAAATAAAAGGGCATTGCTAAGCTACTGTTAGTTAATTTACCTGTTTAGTTTTGGACAAATGCATTTCTAATAAAATGTGTTTTATTAGAAATCTAAGCTTCCTAAAAACATCAGTTCCTTTATTTCGAGGGAACTAATGATTTTGAGTTATATCTGAGAGTGTGTGTCTGTGTGTTTTACAAAAGAAGACCAGGAAATAATAACTTTCTAGCATGCATTATTTTTAACAATACATTATGTTATTCAGCAAGTATTTATGTAGTACTTACTCTACATAGTATTAGCACATTATCTTGAACCTGGAGTGAGAAATCAGATTGTTTTTAATATTAGTATCAGTGTTCCTATTTTTAGTATTTTTAGAGCGGCACTTTCAGGTTTTCTTTTTAATTTGCTAATATTTTAAGCCAACATACAGTCATGCCTTAGAATCAAAGTAATTTCTATTTAAGTAATTACATTAAAATAAGCCTGGAAGAAGACCCATTAAACCACCAAAGCTATTCATTTGTAGAAAGATATATATTACGTGCTAATTATATTCACTATTTTAAGTTATGGGTTTACTGCAACAGAGCAGACAAGACACATGCATTTTACAAAACTTACAATATACTAAGTGGAAAGAGGAGATAAAAATAAAAAAAAATTAATAGATAATTTCAAATAATATTGAGTGATCAGAAACACATCAAGAAAAAGTTTTAGAACTGACAAATTAGAGTGACTTTAGTTAGTATGAAGAAATATGAAACTATATTGTAGGAGTAAATTAGGACTGTCCTTTATGTCACAAAAAGGTACTCAAATTTCAAAAAGATGAAGATATTCTCAGCTAGTTGCATGTTTTTTTTTCGGATTTTTTTTATTTTTTTATTTTTATACTTTAAGTTCTAGGGTACATGTGCATAACGTGCAGGTTTGTTACATATGTATATTTGTGCCGTGTTGGTGTGCTGCACCCATCAACTCGTCAGCACCCATCAATTCATCATTTATATCATGTATAACTCCCCAATGCAATCCCTCCCCCCTCCCCCCTCCCCATGATAGGCCCCAGTGTGTGATGTTCCCCTTCCCGAGTCCAAGTGATCTCATTGTTCAGTTCCCACCTATGAGTGAGAACATGCGGTGTTTGGTTTTCTCTTCTTGTGATAGTTTGCTAAGAATGATGGTTTCAGCTGCATCCATGTCCCTACAAAGGACGCAAACTCATCCTTTTTTATGGCTGCATAGTATTCCATGGTGTATATGTGCCACATTTTCTTAATCCAGTCTGTCACAGATGGACATTTGGGTTGATTCCAAGTCTTTGCTATTGTGAATAGTGCTGCAATAAACATACATGTGCATGTGTCTTTGTAGTAGAATAATTTATAATCCTTTGGGTATATACCCAGTAGTGGGATGGCTGGGTCATATGGTACATCTAGTTCTAGATCCTTGAGGAATTGCCATACTGTTTTCCATAATGGTTGAACTAGTTTACAATCCCAACAACAGTGTAAAAGTGTTCCTATTTCTCCACATCCTCTCCAACAACTGTTGTTTCCTGATTTTTTAATGATTGCCATTCTAACTGGTGTGAGATGGTATCTCATTGTGGTTTTGATTTGCATTTCTCTGATGGCGAGTGATGATGAGCGTTTTTTCCTGTGTCTGTTGGCTGTATGAATGTCTTCTTTTGAGAAATGTCTGTTCATATCCTTTGCCCACTTTTTGATGGGGTTTTTTGTTTTCTTCTTGTATATTTGTTTGAGTTCTTTGTAGATTCTGGATATTAGCCCTTTGTCAGATGAGTAGATTGCAAAAATTTTCTCCCATTCTGTATGTTGCCTGTTCACTCTGATGGTAGTTTCTTTTGCTGTGCAGAAGCTCTTTAGTTTAATTAGATCCCATTTGTCAATTTTGGCTTTTGCTGCCGTTGCTTTTGGTGTTTTAGACATGAAGTCCTTGCCCATGCCTATGTCCTGAATGGTACTACCTAGATTTTCTTCTAGGGTTTTTAAAGGGTGTTAGGAAAATTGGCTAGCCATAAGTAGAAAGCTGAAACTGGATCCTTTCCTTACTCCTTATACGAAGATTAATTCAAGATGGATTAGAGACTTAAATGTTAGACCTAGTTGCATGTTAATGAGCCTCGTCAAACTGGTTGCTCACAGATGAAATATCTTGCATTCTTACAGTAAATCATCCGATTTGGAGTGGAAATTTTATAAAATATTTTTGGAAGACTTACTAAGATACAAGATTATTTATAGTTCAGGACTAGGGAATCAGGTGGTATGAGCTCAACTCACAGCCTTACAATAATGAGGTATCTCTCCTTAGGAAATCTTCTGCTCAGTTTTACAAAGTTTTGGAACATGTGCAAAACTAAAGAATTGGGCCAATGATCTTTAATATCCTTTATGTTCAAATTTTGAAGCTTCCTTTAGCTCATGATTTAAAAATAATGATTCTGCTGAGAAATTCAGCATATATCAAAATATCCCCTATAAATATCAAAATATCCCCTATAAAATTTCCGATATAAAGCTTGAATAACTTCCCATCTGTAATACTTGAAGGATGTGTTTATATCTGTATAAACTCTATTACATCTCATCTATTTCCTTAAAAATATTTAGCCATTTTAATTGTCATTTCTATGTCTCTTTCTATCAAAAAATATTTTTAGAACGGTTGTCTTTACTGTATCACCTGAAAATAATTCAGCAATGTAATGAATACTACTGAGAAATCAATCTTCCATGGAAAATGAAAGGCTTGTTTTTGTATTTTGTTTAATTATTTCACTAGTCAGCATTCATACATAAACCTGGCCAGTTGTAGCAGAAAAATCTGGATTCTTGTAGAAATAACTAAATTAGCTCCCATATTTGCAACTATAAAAATGAAAATATCTGTTTTTCTGTTCCTGTATTAGTTTGCTGAGATTGATGGTTTCCAGCTTCATCCATGTCCCTGCAAAGGACATGAACTCATTCTTTTTTCATGGCTGCATAGTATTCTGTGGTGTATATGTGCCACATTTTCTTTATCTAGCATATCATTGATGGACATTTGGGTTGGTTCCAAGTCTTTACTATTGTGAATAGTGCTGCAGTAAATATACGTGTGCATGTGTCTTTATAGTAGAATGACTTAAAATCCTTTGGTTATATACCCAGTAATGGGATTGCTGGGTCAAACAGTATTTCTGGTTCTAGATCCTTGAGGAATCGCCACACTGTCTTCCACAATAGTTGAACTAATTTACACTCCCATTGGCAGTGTAAAAGCATTCATTCTTCTCCACACCCTCTCCAGCATCTGTTGTTTCCTGACTTTTTAATGATTGCCATTCTAACTGGCATGAGATGGTATCTCATTGTGATTTTGATTTGCATTTCTCTAATGACCAGTGATGATGAGTTTTTTTTTTCATCTGTTTCTTGTCCACATAAATGTCTTCTTTTGAGAAGTGTCTGTTCATATACTTTGCCCACTTTTTTGATGGGGTTGTTTGTTTTGTGTTCTCACTCACAAGTGGGAGTTAATAAATGAGAACACATGGACATAGGGAGGAGAACATCACACACTGGGGCATGTTGGGAGGGTGGAGGACTAGGGGAGGGATAGCATTAGGATAAGTACCTAATGTAGATGACAGGTTGCTGGGTGCAACAAACCACCATGGCACGTGTATATACCTATGCAACAAACCTGCACATTCTGTACATGTATCGCAGAACTTAAAGTATAATTTAAAAAATGAAGATGTCATTTTAAATTTGGATCAAAGTGTATAGGAATCATCACTGGTTTTTGCAAACCTGTAAAAGAATGCCTTAACAATTGTATAAAGTTAACTTTAAACAGTAGTCAAAGATTTTAGTCTGCACACATAAAGTGACCCCAAGGTAGAAACCTCAATTATTCCAAATTACCTTGGCTGTCTTCTTTTTCATAGCCAAATGATCAAAATCTTCTGTTAATTATACCTCAGCAGCATATTTCAAATACAGCTTGTCCTTAAAATGCTTTTTGTCTTTAACTTGGTTCAGTCCTTCTATTTCCCTTACAAGAGTGATCCTTGTAGCCTCTAGTTCTACTCCTACACCCTTTTTACAAAGTCCTCCTCATTGATGTGGTTTATACTCCTTTATGTCTCTAGATTAAACTTATTACAATATAGGAAGTTGTATCAGAACAGAGAGAATTCATCTATCATCAGCACATTATGAGAAAATATACCACATAGTGGACAGTCTACTCATAGCAGATTACCAAAAAGAAACTGTTGAATGAATAAAAATAAATGGATAGAGAATAATTCTAATTTTGAAACCATAATATTTAAAACTTATAGTAACTTCTCTATTATTTTTCAGAATACAATTGATATTATTTAGCATACTTCCACCATCCATGTCCATGAAATCTACATTTTCATTTCACCTACCATGAGATTAAGTCACAATGAAATTATCATGATATCCCAAACATGGAAAGCTTTTTTTTGTTTTTATCACTAAGTTCTTTGGTATACTCTTTTGCATCTTCTGATTAGAATCCCCTTCTCTTCTCCCTTAATAGATATATTACTACATGCATTCATCTTCCCAGCTATATGCTACCTCTTGTATTAAGACTTTCTGACTAGCACTAGGACAGCACACAGTTGTACACACACGCAGAAAGATGCATATACAATTTATAAGTGTATGTACATATACATTTATAAATAACATATGAAACACATGCAAATAAATTCTGATTATAATGCTTAAAATGGTATTTAGAAAATCATCTATGATTAAGGATTATTTATACCTAAAATAAAAAATATATTAAGAAACTAAATCAATTTTGTTGAAACAATATGAAAGAAATTTTAAAGTGCTATTAGCATGGAGTTTAACACTTTTTAAAGTAATCTCTATAAGTAGTAAAAACAAAATATTTAGGAAAAGGAAAGCATGAGGTTTACTACAAATCAAAAGATTACAGGAAGTTATCAAGAATACTGACCCTTCTGAAACAGTACTTTATCAGCTAATAAGAAGTGCTAAATGTTTACCTACTAATAATAAGTAGTTTACCTGCTACAAATATTGAGCTGATTATTGGTATGTTGACAATACATGCTTATTTATTTTTCTTCTCTTGAAATCCCACTAAGATAAAGGTCATATATTATTGGAGTAGATACAGTCAAAGGAAAAGTATTTGAGGTATACATCACTATAGATGACAGATTTTTTAAAACTTTGGAAAGACTGTACATGAACTGACAAGAAGTATCAGATTTAGAGATATGGGAAACTGAACAAGAAAGATGACAAGAGTTCCAATGAAGAGTAGCAGTGATTTAAAGAACAGAAAATAGGAAATTACATGATTCCATATACTGAGTTGTTGGAACCCAAATCCATTTCCTCAATTTCTTCAGCCCAGCATATTTCCTTAAGCAGAAATTTGGAGCATTCTTCATTTAAAAATCTGCACTACCCCAGATACAAGATCTTCATGTATCTATCTATACTTTGGATGTCACCCAACAAAAATGTCAGGTCACTCTTTGACCACCTTAGAGTAAAGACCAAAAGTAGACAAATCTTTTAGTTGAAACAAATACATTTCAGCAGTTTTCTTAACAGTTAATTTTTACACTGAAAAGGACAACCATATTACACTTGTGGAAAATTCTAGTGGAATTATCAGAAATCAAAGTAGGCAGATAAAGATGTCCCAGGGAACACTGGTAATTAAAGTATACAAGAACACTTAAATCAGTAAAACCAAAGAATACATTTACTATCTTTAGTTAGAAATATTGCATGAATAACATCCATTAACAGAAGAGAAGTATTTTCCAAATAACGTATAGTCAAAGAACAAAACGCTTTAGGAAAAAGGACCAGAAACCAGATTGAAAGACAATGAGAGAAAAATGTTCAAATACAGGCATACCTTAGATAAATTGCAGGTTCATTTTCAGATCACTGGAATAAAGCAAATTTCATAACAAAGCAAGTCATATGAATTTTTGGCTCCCCACAGCATATAAGTTATGTTTACACTCTAGTCTATTAAACGTAAAATAGAATTATGTCTATAAAACAACATAAGTACCTTTATATAAACTATTTTATTGCTAAAAATGCTAATGATCATCCGAGCCTTCAGCAAGTCATAATATTTTGTTGGTGAAGGGTACTGTCTCAGCTAATGACCACTGAATGATCAGGGTGGTGGTTGCTGAAGGTTGGAGGGACTGGCAATTTCTTAAAATAAGACAACAATAAAGTTTGTCACATGTATTTATTCTTCCTTTCACAAATGGTTTCTCTGTAGCATGTAATACTATTTGATAGTATTTTATCCACTATTTGAAAGAAAAACTCCAATTTTTCTTTCAAAATTGGAGTCAATCCTTTCAAACCTTGCTGCTGTTTTGTCAACTAAGTTGATGTAATAGTCTAAAGTCTTTGTTGTCATTTCATTAAAGTTCATAGCATCTTCACCAGGAGTACATTTCATCTCAAGAAGCCCCTCCTCATCCACTAGAATTTTATAATAAGATTGCAGCAAATTCATTTATATCTTCAGGCTTCTCTTTTAAGTCTAGTTATCTTGCTATTTTTACAACATCATCAATTACTTTTTCCATTGAAATTCTGAACCTCTCAAAGTCATCGCTAAGGATTGGAATCAACTTCTTACAAACTCATGTTAATGTTTCTACTTTGACCTCCTTCATCCTTGAATCAGGAGTGTTCTTTATGACATCTATTCATAACGGTGAATCTGAAGGTTTTCAATTTACTTTATCTAGATTTATCACAGGAATCAGTACTTAACAACATTTATAGCCTTAAAAATTGTGTGCACTATATGTGGAACACAATAAAGTAAGCACAATAAAATGAGGTCTGGCTATAGATACAACCTCTGTATGAAGAATAGTGATCACTGACAATCAAGAGGAGAGAATTATCAAAAAGTCACTGTGTTAGTCAGAGTTCTCTAGAGGGACAGAATTAGTGGGATATATGTATGTACTAAAGGGAGTTTAGTACGGAAAGTTGACTCATATCATCACAAGGTAAAGTACCACGATAGGCCATCTGCAAGGAGTAAGGAAGCCAGTGGTGGATCTGTCCAAGTCCCAAAACCTTCAAAAGTAGGAAAGCTGACAGTGCAGCCTTCATTCTGTGGCCAAAGACCCAAGAGCCCCTGGTAAACCACTGGTGCATGTCCAAGAGTCCAAAATCTAAAGAACCTGGAGACCAATATTTAAGGGCAGGAAGCATGCAGCATAGGAGAAAGATGGAGGCCAGAAGACTTAGCCAAGCTAGTCCTTCCACGTTCCTCTGCCTGCTTTTATCCTACCAGAGCTGGGAGCTAACTAGATTTTGCCCACCCCGATTGAGGGTCTGCACTCCCAGTCCACTGACTCAAATGTTAATCTCCTTTGGCAACACCCTCACAGACACACAGGAACAACATTTTGCCTCCTTCAATGCAGTCAAGTTGACACTCAATATTAAGCATCACAGTCACACCAGAAATAAAGGATAGAAATTTTCCATTTGAAAGCATAAACCATGTACCTAGAATAATGAATAAAAAACATCTAGAGAACATCCTAAAAACTTCAAGAGAAAAGATATATTCAAAGGAATATAAAAAAATAAAAATAAAATGTAATACAAATCACAGTGACACTTGTCTTCTAAATAACAGTACTAGATGCTGGAATGTACAGTTGTAAGGAAACACTTTTTTTCATATACATTCTAACATATTCATTGCATAAGAGAACACAATCAAATTATTTTATCATATGTAAAAGATAAATATTCAATATTCCCAGTATCTTTTATTCATAAGCAACTGGAAGACATGTCAATTTGCACAAGAATGTAGAAATAAAAGAAGAGATGGCTTGGATGTCAGAGAAAAGTGCAATGAATTCTGACTGATGGACACATTTGTGCAGTCAACAGTCCAGTGAAGACTCGGAATATTTATATCATAACTGGACCACTGCATCTAAAGCAAAAGTGGAATAAAAGTGAGAAACAATCTCAGGCAGTCTCAGGGGATGACCAGAGAAAAGTGAAACAGATAAACTGGTATTTAGTGAGGGAAAAGGCTCCAGACATTAAATAATTGTAGAAAATCAGACTTTGAGGGAAAGCAAGCAAACAGAAATGTATTTACATACTGACAACTCTAATGGAACAAGCATTTGTGTTTGGGAAATACTAAAGATGAAAATTAGGTAATTTTAACATCAAAAAAACCCCAAATATTAAACACAAGGTAAAAATGGTGGTGAGGAAAACGAATCATATTATAGTGCTTGGACAGTACACTGCAAAAGTTATTGCTGACTTGATCAGAAAGTGTGTTACGGCCGGGCACAGTGGCTTATGCCTGAAATACCAGCAGTCTCAGAGGCCGAGGCAGGCAGATTGCTTGAGCCCAGGAGTTCGAGATCAGCCTGGCCAACATGGTGAAAGTCTTTTTCTACTAAAAATACAAAAATTAGCTGGGCATAGTGGCCAATCCCTGTAATCCCAGCTACTCAGGATTCTGAGGCAGGAGAATGGCTTGAGCTGGCGAAGTGGAGGTTGCAATGAGCTGAAATTGAGCCACTGTACTCCAGCCTGGCGACAGAGTTAAACTCTGCCCACCCCCGCAAAAAATATATATATAAATAACTAAATAAAAATTAACCTGTTGTAGTGGAGCTCCTGTAGTCACAGCTGCTCCAGATGTGAGTCAGAGGAGGTTGCAGTGATTCCTGATTGCACCACTGAAAAACCAAAATGTGTTATAACTAACTGGCAAATTAGAAGAGAGAAGTGTGCTGTTTCGGGCAAGGAAGCTAAATATTCATCTCAAATTGATCAATCACATAATTACTATACAAAAATATTACCAAGAAATATCAAGAAAACTATCAAAATAAATCATTAGAAGTTGGCCCTTGTCATAGTAGGACTGCAAATGCAAGTAGTAAAGTGATACATTGTTTTCTTTTAAGCCTTTTAGTATTCATTGTTTTTGTTTGGTTTTGTTTTTTTTTGTTTGTTTGTTTTGTTTTGACACAGTTTTGCTCTGTTGCCCAGACTGGAGTGCAATGACATGACCTTGGCTCACTGCAACCTCTGCCTCCTGGGTTCAAGCAATTCTCCTGCTTCTGCCTCAAAAGTAACCGGGATTACAGGCTCCCGCCACCATGTCCAGCTAATTTTTGTATTTTTAGTAGAGACGGGGTTTCACCATGTTGGCCAGGCTGATCTCAAACTCCTGACCTCAGGTGATCCACCCGCCTCCGCCTTCCAAAGTACTGTGATTATAGACATGAGCCACCACACCCGGCTTTATTAATTGTATTTGAATGTCTATAAAATGGATGAACCTGGAAGATATTATGGAAAACAATCACAGAAAGGCAATTACCGCATAATGCCATTTACATGAAGTACTAAAATAACCTCATAATATTAGATAATAGAATAGTGATTATCAGGGGCTTTCTGTTCAAGGGGTATAAAGTGTCAGTTACAAAGACAAATGAACTCTAGAGATTTGCTGTATAACACTGTCTGTATTGTCAACCCTACTATATTGTTAAGAAGGTAGATTTCATGTCAAGTGTTCTGATAACTATTTTTTAAAACATAATGAATTTGTGTTTTTGATAAATACAGATAGATAAAAAAAGATATATAGACCTCTAGAAGATTAGTATAGGTTTACCCAGTCATTTTTCAGCCCATTGGCTATAATCAGAAAATAGTTCAGTTTGATGATAGCAGCATTTTTTTTTTTTTGGATTCAGTGACTTTTGTTAATGGCTTCTAGGTCCAACTGTGACTTGCTTTCCTAGCACCAGCTGTCAATCTTAATATTACCACTTTTGGCAGTATTTTCCTTTCCATTTTGTTTCAATCATAGATGTCAGTGAATCATAAGTCGCTGTTAAATAGGAAAATATAACCCATCTCTCAAGTACAGTGGCAAAACACTTTGTAAAAATAATCCTTCGATAAAATACTATTTATACATAAAAAAAGCTGGAAAATATAGATTATTAAGTGAAACTTCATGTTATTTAAATTACTTAGGATAAAATTTGTGAAAATTGCTATTTTAAAAAAGTTATAATAACAAAAAAAGTGTTTGAATGGACATTGTTAAAATACTGTGAATTAGATTTGATCTTATAATTAATCACATTGCAAAAATCAATAGTGGTTACAGCCTCAAATCAGAAATATTCCATTTTTACTAGAAGCCACAAATATAAATCAATCTATTTTAATGAAACACAGATGTAAATCAGTCTACATTAAAGTTTGAGATTATACTACAGAAGCTTCTTTTTCTTTAAATCTGATTTGGTGTCTAAATTATTTCAGCAAATACCAAGAACCTTTGCTGGGTGCAGTGGCTCTCGCCTGTTATCCCAGCACTTTGGGAGGCTGAGGCAGGCAGATCACTTGAGGTCAGGAGTTCGAGACCAGCCTGGTCAACGTGGTGAAAACCTGTCTCTACCAAAAATACAAAAACTAGCTGGGCATGTTGGTGCATGTCTGTAATTCCGGATACTTGGGAGGCTGAGGCAGGAGAATCACTTGAACCCTGGAGGCAGAGGCTCCAGTGAGCTGATATGGCGCCATTACACTCTAGCCTGGGGGACAAGAGTGAAATTCTATCTCAAAAAAAAAAAAAAAAAGAAAAAGAAAAGAAAAAGAAAAAACCTTGACATTGTACTATAACCAGAATTGGTATACACAATATAAAGGCAAAAACAACTTAATAATTACTACAAAATAAACAAAACACAAAGCCTGCAATTACTTTATTGCAAATCATTATCAAAATGTCTGTAAAGCAAAGAGTAAATACTCATTTGTATTAGTTGAATAAAAAAGGAGATTGATCCCTTTTGTCTAAGAACAACAATAAAAAATAATTTCTAAGAAGAAATACAAACAATATATTTGTATTTTGCTTGTGCTTATAAAATTTGTCAGACTGAATAAACTTACACAGTGAAACAATACATATGGTATGATAAATTTTAATAATATGCTTCTTTGTTTCAGTCCTGAGATTTCTATATAATTGGCATTTTTAAAGAATTAGGAATTGATTATTTTCCCTGTAAACTAAAATGCTAAATTCTTAGGTATTAAAAAAAATTATAAAATTGAACTCTGTCAAAACTCTAAGAGAAATGAAAACATATACAGAGGATTTTTTGGTCTTCTCTAAGGCAATGATTATTATAACAATTATTTTTCTTTTCTTTTTTTAAATTATACTTTATGTTCTAGGGCACATGTGCACAACATGAAGGTTTGTTACATGTGCCATATTGGTGTGCTGCACCCATTAACTCGTCATTTACATTAGGTATATCTCCTAATGCTATTCCTCACCACTCCCCTTACCCCAAGACAGGCCCCAGTGTGTGATGTTCCCCTTCCTGTGTCCAAGTGATCTCATTGTTCAGTTCCCACCTATGAGTGAGAACATGCCGTTTGGTTTTCTGTTCTTGGGATAGTTTGCTGAGAATGATGGTTTCCAGCTGCATTCATGTCCCTACAAAGGACACAAACTCATCCTCTTTTTATGGCTGCATAGTATTCCATGGTGTATATGTGCTACATTTTCTTTTTTTTTTTTTTTTTTTTTTTGAGATGGAGTCTCCCTCTGTCTCCCAGGCTGGAGTGCTGTGGCCGGATCTCAGCTCACTGCAAGCTCCGCCTCCCGGGTTCACGCCATTCTCCTGCCTCAGCCTCCCGGGTAGCTGGGACTACAGGCGCCCGCCACCACGCCCAGCTAGTTTTTTGTAGTTTTTAGTAGAGACGGGATTTCACCGTGTTAGCCAGGATGGTCTCGATCTCCTGACTTAATGATCCGCCCATCTCGGCCTCCCAAAGTGCTGGGATTAGAGGCGTGAGCCACCGCGCCCGGCTTAATCCAGTCTATCATCCATGGACATTTGGGTTGGTTCCAAGTCTTTGCTATTAGGAATAGTGCCACAATAAACATACATGTGCATGTGTCTTTATAGCAGCATGATTTATAATCCTTTGGGCATATACCCAGTAATGGGATGACTGGGTCAAATGGTACTTCTAGTTCTAGATCCTTGAGGAATCGCCACACTGACTTCCACAACGGTTGAACTAGTTTAGAGTGCCACCAACAGTGTAAAAGTGTTCCTGTTTCTCCACATCCTCTCCAGCACCTGTTATTTCCTGACTATTTAATGATCACCATTCTAACTGGTGTGAGACGGTATCTCATTGTGGTTTTGATTATAACAATTTTAATATTCAACAAGCTTTTCATAGAATATGTTCTCAGATACTCAATCCATTATTACATAAATATTTTGATTAACAAATAATTTGTACTTTTTCATGTTTAAACACAAAGACCCCATATTTATAGTTTGTCTTCAAAAATATGAATAGATGTATGTTCGCTTAATTTTTCAGAAAGAAAATAATGATATTTTCTCAAAACCAAATATTTTCTAAAGTTTTAAAGTAATTTAAAGAAAGGGAAATTTTTGTGATGATTGGATGCTCAAAATTTTGGCATTAAATATGAGTATTAATCTACATTATCATTTAAAATAAAGCTTTTTGCCAGCCACTTCAGGAAATGAACACCCCTGGAATATCTTACAAATGTAAATATTGATTGAGAGTATATTGGCTGCGGAACTTTGCACATTAGCTACCATGTGCACAGGTATGAAAGTAGAATCTCTTGGTCAAAGAGAAGATTTGTCAAGCACATCTTTGCCCTGAAGATAATAAGTATGGCTAAAACATGGATTTCTATGTAAAAAACATTATTAAGAAACTGCTTGTTTTTCATAGAACAAGATGACTAAGAAATACGAAGAACAGGGTAGATGATGTTGAAAACAATACTGATAGTTATGACCTTGGTTCTACGCTCCTCAGAACACATTGAAACTACCCATACTGCTAAAAGTTCTCAATGATGATGATACGTCTAACTTTAAACATTTCTAAAATGACTGGAACAAGTTCTTTCCTGAGCTTCCAGAAGTTTCAGAAATTGCCAAAAATTTCTGAGAGCAGAAATTCACATCTGCAAGGAAGCAGGAAGATTTGAGCATGACTGGGAAAGCGAACTGAGTATATGTGAACTTGACAAAATATGGACGTGGATAAGGATATTTATATATATATATATATATATATATATATATATATATATATACACACACACACACACCCACACACATATATATATACACACACACACCAATATGTAGATTAAAAGACTGGAGAGCAGTGATAATTCATAAGTGTGCCACTGTTTAACCAATTAAGGGTAATTGGGAATCTTCTACACAGTAGGAAATTTTGAATATGCTGTTTGGTTGTTGATCCCATGTAGATTTTACTGTTATTTCCTTTGTGTAGCTAAGTTTACAAGATTTAACTTCCAAAGTTTCAACGAAACGTGTTCTATATAACCACCATTATGTGTATGTGCTTGTAAAGAAAACAATATGACTGATACATTGAAAATTTGCAGTGATGTAAATGTGCTTTTCAGAAGCTGTGATATTCATTTTCAGTTAATTCTGAAGAACTCTGCTCTAGGAGACAAAATACAAATCTGATATCTGCCTGGTTTGTTGTTTTTACATTTTATGACGTTTTGTAAGTAAAATATTATGTGGTTTACATCTAATATCCCCAACTTCATACGTGTTAACTTTAGTTTTTGAAAGCAGAAGGAAAGAAAATATGGACTGTAGTCCAAAAACAACCCAACCACCATATAATATGTTCAAAATATCCAAGAATTCAAAAATTTTTGTATATTGAAATGTTTCATAAATATTGCATAGTGGAGTAGCTTCTCATTTAAAATTATCAACCCAAATGTCCATCAGTGACAGACTGGATTAAGAAAATGTGGCACAGGCCGGGCGCGGTGGCTCAAGCCTGTAATCCTAGCACTTTGGGAGGCCGAGACGGGTGGATCACAAGGTCAGGAGATCGAGACCATCCTGGCTAACACGGTGAAACCCCGTCTCTACTAAAAAATACAAAAAACTAGCCGGGCGAGGGTGGCGGGCGCCTGTAGTCCCAGCTACTCGGGAGGCTGAGGCAGGAGAATGGCGTAAACCCGGGAGGCGGAGCTTGCAGTGAGCTGAGATCCGGCCACAGCACTCCAGCCTGGGCGACAGAGCGAGACTCCATCTCAAAAAAAAAAAAAAAAAAAAAAAAAAAAAAAAAAAAAAAAAAAAAAAAAAATGTGGCACATATACACCATGGAATACTATGCAGCCATAAAAAAGGATGAGTTTGTGTCCTTTGTAGGGACATGGATGCAGCTGGAAACCATCATTCTTAGCAAACTATCCCAAGAACAGAAAACCAAACGCCGCATGTTCTCACTCATAGGTGGGAACTGAACAATGAGATCACTTGGACTCGGGAAGGGGAACATCACACACTGGGGCCTATCACGGGGAGGGGGGAGGGGGGAGGGGGGAGGGATTGCATTGGGAGTTATACCTGATATAAATGTCGAGTTGATGGGTGCTGACGAGTTGATGGGTGCAGCACACCAACATGGCACAAGTATACATATGTAACAAACCTGCATGTTATGCACATGTACACTAGAGCTTAAAGTATAATAAAAAAAAAAATTTTAAAAAATAAAATTAAAATTAAATTAAAATTAAAATCTACTAAAAATGCATCTCACAAAAATAACAACACATTTTTAATATTCACTGCTACATGGGCTTTCATGCAAAATATTCCTTTACTTTTGTATTTGAAAAACACTAAGAAACAAATTATCTAAAAAATGTAAGTATTCATCATGGCAAAATTAACCTAACAATGTTTTAAAAAGAAAACTGACATAATTCATCAGCAGCAAAATTTCATCCACTGAAATGCTAAATAAACTCTTCAGGCTCAGGAATGAATAAAAAATATTAAAAACAGCAAATATCTGTATATATGTAAACACTATTTTTTCTGAACTTATTTAAAAATACTGAATATTATTGTGTTGAAGACTTCATACTGCATATAGATATATTAGATATAAAAACTGCAGCATAAAGTGTGGTAAACTTGGAGGGTTTATACACCTATATCCATATAGTTTTAATATTGTCCTTGAAGTGGCAGAACCCTAATTCTGTCTAAGTGGTAAAACATTAAGAATGTGTATTATATTTAATAGATTAAACATAAAAGTGATGCAATGAGTCACTTACCTAAGAAGCCATTATAGGGACATCAGGACTTCCTGAGGCTGTGTCACAGGTGCACAATTAAATTTTTAAAAAGTCATTATATAAATTAAATACAGTTTAGAAATAGTCAAATAATCTAAAAGAAGGCAAAAATGGGAGAGGAAAAGAATTGAGAAGAGGTACAGAAATAGAGAAGAGAACCAAACATAAATATTAATAAATATGTAGTTTTTAGAAAAAATAGTTATATTAACATATTGGAAGAGTCATTTGTATTAAATGTTTATCATACATGTTTAATATATAAATTCAATAGTATCCCAATTCAAAATCCCACCATTAATCAGTAGAAATTGAATGTCAATTCTGTTATTTTTATGGGATTCTAAATGGAGAATTCTCCATCAGTCTGTGTTTTCAGTGACAGTCATGATTTCCTTGGAAAGGACAGAATGAAGGCGCCACATTCCCAGGGAAATATTATAAGTAACAACAAACAAACACCAACCTGAATGGAAAGACTGACTGTGTAAAACTTATTTAATTTTGATTTCTGTTGTAGGGTTTTTAAAAATATATTTGGTTGTGTATATTTAAGGCATGCAAAATGATGTTATAGAACGCATATAGATAGTAAAATGGTTACAAATTGCTGTATTCATCATCTCACATATTTACCTTTGTGTGTGTGACAAGAGCAGCTATAACCCACTCATCAGCAAAAAAAGATAATCTTTGGGCCTACTCGACATCCATGACCAAATATTGGGCCATTAAAGATGCTCATCCAATAGAGTATAAAGTTTATAAAGAATATGCTGGATTTATATAAAGAGCTTATTAAAAAGGAAGGATTTCAAAGAAGGAACCAGGTGCCATGGCAGTTATTAAATAAGGGACAGATACTGAGAGATAAGAATCAGATCTTAATTTAAAAATGTTTTTTCCAGTTCCAGGTTGAAGTCTTTAAAGACTTCTGTATAATGGAATTGCAAGATTTTGATGATCAGTAACTGCTCCAGTACACCTCCGTTGTTCAAAAGGAAGTTTATTGCCATTGTCTTGTGCTTTCTGTATAATTATTTATTGTCTATATGGTAAGTAGATAACATGATTGTTTTTGTTTCATAAACCTTTGCCTTAAAAATTAAAAACCATCGTTTATTTTTTATAGAAACTCTAATATCTTCCTTAGAAATACACAACTTCCAACTGAATGCCATGTCTAAATTAAACTTTCAGATTTTATCACTTATGAAGATGCTTAGTGTATTTGTCATTCGGAAAGGAGAATGGGACATTTAATTACAAGAGATTTGAAGAGTGATCTGGACACAAGTACTCCAATTTTCTTCTTCAGGGCATGTGGTAAGTTTGCACTCTCTTCTGCTGGTCACTGAATTTAGGCATGGTCTCGTGACTTGGTTTGGGTAATGAAATGTCAAGAAAGGCTTTAAAAGCTAATTTTCTACTTGCCATTTTCTATGTTACTAATGAGATAATACTTCCATCATTCTAGTATTTCTAAGTAATTACAATGGACAGAGTCCCCTCTCTGACCTATGTTGTACATGTAGTGTAAACAAGAAATGTGCTTGTTACTGTCTGTTGTGTCGTCCAGATTTTCAGATTTTTGTTATTGTAAAATAATGTATCCATCTTTGTACTGAATTTGTTAAAGATAAATTAATATTAAATATAAAAAATGTTAGGTAACATATGTTAAAGATCAAATAAAAGCAATTATATAAAATAAGCCTTGTTTTAGGGAAAATAATTTCTTTTACTAAGCCACAAACACATAAACCATAAAGAAAATAAAATATTTAACTGCATTGTAATTTAAAAACTTAACTGCAGACAAATGGACAGGTAATAGGCAACTTACAGTTTAAGGGGAATATATGTACATCTAGAATCAATCAGAAACTCATTACATGAGTTATTACATGTTCTTTAAACTCATCAGTAACTAGAAAAATGAAAATCACAGCAACAAGAAGATGTAATTTTTTACTCACTTGATTAGTTGCTTAAGAATGAAAAACAATTATTTTGTTCATGTTTAGTTACAGAAATGTTGCTTAGAATCTAGGTCTAGATAAATAAACGTGGCATGTCAAATTTCACAAGTGATGCGATGATTCAGTTTGGTGCAGTCAGTCTGAAGACAAATCTGTGAATACTGAATCAAATTAAATATATTACAATCCCTCCAAATTCTTACATCAAAGAAAGTCACACATGTGTCCATAAGGGAGTATGTTTGAAGCTGTTCATCATAGCACTGCTGTGTTATAAGGAATAAGAGGCAATTTAGAAGCACATTAGATATCTGTCTTGAAAGATCAATGCATTTTTATTTTTCTTGCTGTTGTTTCCTATTTTTAATCACTGTGACAAAAAAAAAAAAAAAAAAAAAAAATCTTTAGCCTGTAAACATTCTTGGTAGCCTGCCCTAGTAATTTGTCATTTCTCTCCCCAAAATTATTTGTATTTAATTTAATATTTGTTTCTGTAATTAAAAGCATTTTATCCTGTGTTAACATACATTAGTCTAAGAGGCAGGAATCAGATAAATACATTAAAATAGTGTTTTGAGAATTTAAATAGATTAAGAAAACAATGACTTTTCTTTGTTTCTCTGTGCATATTTAATTTTTACTATTTATTATTACATGCTATTTGTGGTGTGTATTTGCAAATCTTTTTAAAATTTTTTCTTAACTGTTCTCAACAGAGAACGTACATTTATTTTCTTTCATCTTTATTCACAATTCTTTTGCTTCATCTCCTCGTTTTCATCTCCCCAACCTACTTTCTCATTGTATTCTTGAAAGTTGCTAGTTGCTTAGGGTAATTAAAATCTCTCACAATTCAGACAAAGATATTCAAGTTACTAGAAAGCGTAAAGCACACCAGGTAGACAATAGGAGCTTCTTGAATACTAGTTAAGAGGAACTTTCCTACCAAGATAGAAGAAATAAAAACAATTCATTTATAAAACCTTTCCAATATGTCACATTCACTTATTCTTAAGTAAATAGATATGTCACAATAACTCAATTATGAACTTGAATTAGATTGCTAAGCTCTAGTTATAGAAATGTATACATCAAAAAGAAGTTGTGCAATTCAAAGGACAGCATGAGAAATAGAGAAGAAAGAGAAATAGAGAAGAAAGATCTTACAAACATCTAGTTTGTGTGTGTGTGTATATCTATCATCTATCTATCATCTATCTCTCTATCTCTCTATCTCTCTATCTATCTATCTATTTATCTATCTAAACTAAACTATACAAAGCACCTAACACCTGTGGAAATGTAATATAATTTTAATGTAGCTGGGAAAGAGTGTAAATTATTTGTCAAAAATTTCATAACACTAACTAATCAAGTTAGCTTTTTAAAACCGTGTATACAGTGAACGACCCCCCTCTAGAAGTGATACTTTAATTGAACCTTGAGGTGTATCAAATACATAAAGGAAGGGCGCATTTCAGGAAGATGGAAAATGTGTGTCTGAAAGTAGAGGTCATCAAATACTGCTGTACTTTTAGATGTGAGAGAAAACAATGAGGTAAAGATTGGGAAGGTAAGAGAACCAAATCATAAGGATTTTTTGTATTTCCACTTCTAGAAGTTTAAGATTTTGTAGTTAAACTGCTGAATGATTTTAAGCATGGAAATAAAATAACTCAATTTACAATTTAGCGAGATGCCAAGTTTGCAGTTAGGAAGATCATTTGGTAAAGCACCCCTGGCCACATGTACTTACCTAACAATGCTAGATACTATTATATTAGATACCAATATCCAAGATTTCATGAGATTAAAAACTGCAGAGGTGGAATCGTAATTATATTAAGTTGAATACATCAAAATTAATGACAGATCTGAAAAAAGAGGTAAGAAGTACAAGAGTGTCTAAGTTGTTTATTTAATTTCTAGATTGGGCAAGTGGACAGTTTATGGCATCATAAATTAACATAAGAAATAACGAAAACAGGCTGGGTGCGGTGGCTCATGCCTGTAATCCCAGCACTTTGGGAGGCTGAGGCGGGTGGATCACGAGGTCAGGAGATGGAGACCATCCTGGCTAACACGGTGAAACCCCATCTCTACTAAAAAATACAAAAAATTAGCCCGGCGCGGTGGCATTTGCCTGTAGTCCCAGCTACTCAGGAGGCTGAGGCAGGAGAATGGCGCGAACCCGGGAGACGGAACTTGCGGTGAGCCGAGATAGCGCCACTGTGCTCCAGCCTGGGCGACAGAGTGAGACACCGTCTCAAAACAAACAAACAAACAAACAAAAACAAAAAACGAAATAATGAAAAGAAGTATGTTTCATTTTTGGTATATTTAGGTTCACATATTTATGGGAAAGTTAAGAGAAAATGTACAGTATTTAGTTATCTGTTTGTCTGGAACTCAAGGAAGTGACCCAGTCTGGAGCTATAAATTTAGGACCCTTCAGAGTAAAACTAGTAAACCAGCGACTAAATGAAATAATCAAGGGAGTCAATTTAGAATGAGCAGAGAGAGAGAAACAGATGGACAGACAGAAACAAATACAGACACAGAGAGAGTCAGGGACAGAGAAAAGGAGATAAAGAGAAAGAAGAGGAAAATCAGACACGAAGATTGAGAAGAAATTTTCATATGCAAATGAGAAAAACTACACAAAACGTATTTTGTATAAGCCAAATACGAGAAAGTTTCAAGAAGCTTGTGAAAATAAGTTTCAAATGTGCAAACAGTAAGTGAAACATAAAGATTAAAATAATTCACTATATTAGGTCAAATTTCAATTGTGAAAGATGTCAGACTATATTAGCTTGGAGCAGAAATTATATAGCAACATTATTGTTCATAAGCATCAGATATTTATTTGGTAAGGGCAATTTACCTTCACTAGATACCTAAATCAATCTAACTGTATTTTTCATTCTGTTTAGCAGGAATTGCCTAAATGGCATCTCAGTTAGTTTATACAGTTTCGGGATCAGAAGGTCCCTGATCACGGAGGTGATGAACAATAAACAACCAAGAAGAACTAAATTAGAAATAAGTAAGTTGGTTCAAAATAAATCACATAAAACAAATTTCATACTACTGTTTTTATGGAAAAGATAATGAATAACACTCAAACCTATTGTAACATTCTAGCCTTTCTTCTTTATCTGCTCTTTAATTCCAGATACACAAAAATAGATCCTAAAAAAGGGAAAGATAACCACATATGAAGCCCCTAACATTTACAAACTTATTGTATGACTCACAATGATTTATTGTTTTACATGTCAACAATTTTACATCTTCTAGAGATGTTTCATATACATGATCTTATTTGTTCCTAATGACAACTAAATAATTAAAACACCACATTTTCTTAAGTTTTAGGTGAAGCACTTAAGGTTTCTTCTATGGGTCCCAGGAATTGATTAAGATCATTATTCTAGAGTTCAAGTCTGAAGATTACAAAAGAACAATAAAGCGACAAACATGACTAATATTGTCTCCCAATTTACTCAAGTTTAAGAGAAAAAGGAAAGTAAGCAAAAGCTATCTTAGCTTTTAGCTTAGTATGAGTTTTCCCAGCACACACTTCTATTAGTTTAATGACTTTTAAAATGGGCATTCAAAGCAAGACAAAAATGAATATGCAGCAAAGTAGACTATGTGGGAGTTATTTATGGGGGTGGGCATGGATGATGAGTCAAGCCCACAACATTCAAAATTGCTGCTGAGCCTTTGCAATACTCTGTGCAATTAGTTTATTGGTGGCTTTTGCGAAAGCTGTGTGCATTTCTGCTCATACTCTCCAAGATATGATTTAATATTAAAATATATTTTCTTAAATATTTTTACCTTATAACAAAGGAAATGGTCATAAGAATTTGAGTAAATCTTGACTTATGCCTCAGACATCTTCAAATACATTCTATCCTGTTAATTTTATAATGATATAGTTGAAAGAAACCTGGAATTATACTTCAGGTTTTCCACTCTGGATGCCATTTATACCTCTTCCTTATTACATCACCTTAAGGAAAACACTTGACTGTCTCTGAGCTAGGTCACTTTTATCCTTATTTTAGAGAGTATAATTGCTGTCCTGACTACTTCACTGGCGATAGCAACAAGAAACAGCCAAATGCGTAGGAAGATAGGTGCGGGTCCCCAGTGAAACCCCACTTCCAAGCCAAACACAGTTTAAAGCCTGAAAAGCTTTAAGCTACAAGTTACAAGTTACAGGGTTCAAGTTAAATCCTTGGACTGGATTGAGAACTTATCTTCCCGTTTGGCATGCTTTCTTCTGATTGACCCTCTCCTCTCCAGTATTAGTCTGTTCTCATGCTGCTAATAAAGACATACCCAAGACTGTGTAATTTATAAAGAAAAAGAGATTTAGTGAACTCATGGTTCCACGTGGCTGAGGAGACCTCACAATCATGGTGGAAGGTGGAAGAGGATCAAAGGCATGTCTTACATTTTGGCAGGCATGACAACATGTGTAGGGGAACTGCCCTTTATAAAACTATCAGATCTTGTGATATTTATTCACTATCACAAGAACCACATGGGAAAAACCCACCCCTATGATTCAATTACCTCCCACCAGCTATCTCTCATGATGCATGGAGCTTATGAAATCTACAATTCAAGTTGAGATTTGGGTGGGGACACAACCAAACCATATCATTCCACCCCTGCCCCCTCCCAAATCTCATGTCCTCACATTGCAAAATACAATCATGCCTTCCCAACAGTTCCCCAAAGTCTTAACTCATTCTGGCATTAAACCAAAAGTACAAGTTTAGAGTCTCATCCAAGACAAGGCAAGTCCCTTGCACCTACGAGCCTGTAAAACCAAAAGCAAGTTAGTTACTTCCTAGATACAATGAAGATACAGGCATTAGGTAAACACATACCTTCCAACTGGAAGAAATTGGCTGAAACAAAGGGACTACAGGCACCATGCAATTCTGAAATCCAATAAGGCAGTCATTGAACATTAAAGTTTTAAGATGATATCCTTTGAATATCTGTCTCACATCCAGGTCACGCTGGTGCAAGAAGTAGGCTCCCAAGGCCTTAGTCACCTCAGCCCCTGTAGTTTTGCAAGGTACAGGCACCGTCCTGGCTGCTTTCACAGGCTGGTGTTGAGTCTCTGCAACTTTTCCTGGCACATGATGCAAGCTGTCAATAGAGCCATCATTCTGGAATCTGGAGGATGATTGCCCTCTTTTCACAGCTCTACTAGGCTGTGCCCCAGTGGGGACTCTGTGTGGGGGCTCTAACTCCACATTTCCTTTCTGCACTAGCCTAGCAGAGGTTCTTCATGAGGACTCTGCCCCTGAAACACACCACTGCCTAGATATACAGAAGTTTCTATACATCCTCTGAAATCTAGGCGGAGGTTCCCAAACTTCAATTATTGACTTTTATGTATCTGCACGCTCAACACAATGTGGAAGCTGCCAAGGCTTGGGGCTTGCATCCTCTGAAGCCATGGCCAGAGCTCTATGTTACCCCCTTTTAACCACAACTATAGCAGCTGGGATGTAGGGCACCAAATCCCTAGGGTGCACAAAGCTGGGGAACCCTTGGTCCTGCCTTTGAAACCACTTTTTCCTCCTTGGCCTCTGGGTCTGTGATGGGAGGGGCTACCCCAAAGGTCACTGGCATGCCCTGAAGACATTTTCCCTATTGTCTTGGTGAATAACATTCTATTCCTTGTTATGCAAATTTCTGCAGCAGGCTTGGCTTGAATTTTTCCCCAGAAAATGGGTTTTTCTTTTCTAGTGCATCACCAGGCTGCAGATTTTCCAAATTTTTGTGTTTTTCTTCCTCTTGAACTCTTTGTTGCTTAGAACATTCTTCCACTAGATACCCTAAACTATCTCTGGCAAGTTTAAAGTTCCGAATATCTCTAGGGCAGAGGCAAAATGCTGCCAGTGTCTTTGATAAAGCATAACCAGAGTCACCTTTTCTCCAGTTCCAAAAAATTTCTCATCTCCATCTGAGACCACCTCAGCTTGGTACACAGTTTGTATGATCATAATAGTTCTGACCTTGTATGACTGTGAGAATATAGATAATATTTTTAGAAGAGTGACTAGAAAATAGTAAATATTATTAAAATGTGTTATTATTGTGATGATGAGAAAGAGGAGGAGAATGATGACAGGGCACAAACAAGCACACAATATTGAAGAATTTACAATCATTTCTTTCCACAGATTTACAACTTGTAGAGGCATATCAGTTCAAAATTATAATAGTGAATTTTATTTATGAAACATGGCAATTCTGAAATTTAACTCATATAACTTACAGATAAAGTTAATCTTCCTCAAATTATTTGCATGCTAAATTAAAATATAGTCATGCTGAGCCTCCTTCAGTTGTTTTGTTTTGACAGCATGGTCTTTCTCTCCAAGATTTTAACTCCTTATGAGACAATGGGATTCCTGTACAAAGGTCTTGGATCGACCTCAAACAAAACTGGTGCTGAAATCTCACTATAAAACAAACACAGTGAATGAAATGTTTTCTATCATCTGTTACAGAAGTGAATGGTAATGCTCTAGTGATTCTTCAATCTATAATTCTACAATTAAGAACATAACTTTTTTGACTAAAGATGTTCAAATGAGGCAACAAGTGGCTCTGAATTAAAATTTTAACACTTGACCTACTGAACAATGAATATATTTTTTAAACTACTCATACATCAAAACAAAAAAAGAAAAGCTCAGACTAATTATTTGGGACTGCAGAGAACTCTAGTTTATTCATTATGAGTGGGTTGACCTGATATACTGGTTTGGTGGGATATTCTCACGTTATTCCTGCTGTTCTCGGCATATTTATTATTAGTGACTCTTTCAACCTCAAAAATGTTTTAGTTTGCATGCAAAATATACAGACATCTAATTTATCATTTGAATGTAACTGTTACATAATACAAATTAAGTCAAACCAAGTATGTTTTTCTTGGTGTGGTACATTTTTGGAGTAAACATGGATTTTAATAAAATTGTATCTAGCAATGGGCGATTTATTTTATAAAATGAACGTGAGTAAAATTTTGAGGATAATGAAGCTATAAGATAAAAACTGAATACAGAAAGTCCTTGCTAACTGTTGTAATTAGATACTAGCAGGGAAATCATAATTCAGCAGAACTCTGTATCTTAAAGTAGTAATATGGATCTTTAAATATTAGTTTAATCTTGGCTCCTGTTTGAGACTTTAGTTTGCGTTTCTTACTCTCATAGCTTGGCAAAATTAACTAACCCGTTGACCTCAATTTTGTAATCTATAAAGCATATAATAGCAAAAGCCATCTCAAGGGATTGCTGTGAAGATGAAATGGCATAATGCGAGTATTTAGCAGACTGATTGATATAAGCATTCAGAAATTATGAGCCATTGTTGCTACTACTTCTGTGATGATAACTATTACCTTGCAAAATACTAATTTCACTACAACCATTATTATTTATTATAAGTATAGGATAGCCAAAGGAGCTACCACATAAAAACATTATTTAAAATCAAAGTGAACATCCATTTCTTTTTAAATATTTTTTCTGGAAGAAGTTAGTAACAGGTTTTTTAAAAAATAAATTCAAAAATTTAAATGTAGGAATTATCTCTACATATAAATTCCAAGAGTCAAGCCATTTCTCAAGAACCATTTATTGGATGTATATATATATATAAAAAAAAACAAGAAAAATAAGCTATGAAAATATTTATCACACAGCATTCCAGAAGAGAGAAATATTGTGTGAGTTATGGTGTTATAAAGTTGTGCAAGGGCTAGGTTTCATGGCTCATGCCTGTAATTTCAACATTTTGGGAGGCACAGGTGGTAGGATTGCTTCTGTCGAGAAGTTTGAGACCAGCCTGGGCAAAAAAGCGATATCCTGTCTCTTGTCTCTACAAAAGTGTTTTATAAAAAACTAGGTGCATGCACCTGTAGTCCCAACTACTCAGGAGGCTGAGACAGGAGGAGTGCTTGAGCCCAGGAGCTGGAGGCTACAGTTAGTAGTGATGCTGCCATTCCACTCCAGCCTGCATAATAGAGTAAGACCCTGCCTCATTAAAAAACAAATAAATAAATAAATAAAATAAAAAAAATTAACTATCTCTGCCTGTGTGTATGTAGGACTTTCAAAGTGATTTACTGAAAATTTTTTAGATATTATATTTTGTTAAAAAAAATTGCCGCCACCATAACAACTTCAAAGCTCTATAGTGTCCCAGTGGTATGTGTTTCCACAGTTCACAGAACCTTTCTACAAACATTCCTTGGAGTCTCACAAAAATCCTGTGGTTTAGGCAAGTCAGCTGTTCAATCTCTAGGCTAACGTTCTTTCCCATATTCCTATCCCCTCTTTAAAAAGATAATGTGACAATTTTGCATTATTCCAACATCATAAAAATAATCACATAGGGACTACCTTTTTAAGTCTAAGGAGTGGCTTAATTATAATGTTGCAGGCAAATGACTGAAGATTTCCTTTGTCTGCAGAAAGCAGTACTGGCTCTACTGAGTATTTATAGAGTAAAACTCAGTTTCACCATTTGTGGAATCTGAATAAAAAAATTACATCTCAGGACTGTCATAAAAATTCAATAATATGCTTATAATTTTTCACATAACTTGCACAAATTAAATGCTTCTATATACTTATGTTGTTTTCTCTTCTATAAAACACCAAAAGATTTCAGGTGTTCACTAAGAATCACTTCATGATCAATAATTTTAAATTAATATTCTGCAAAGAATTGTTAGGAGAGGTTATTGAGTTTTCATTGCTATTAAAATTCTGATGATATTACCTTCTGTATTGCTAATACTAGTTAGTAATAGTAGATGTAGTATTTTCATAAGAAATAATAATATTAATGACAAATAAAACAAAATTTGCATGTAGAGATAATCTTAGATTTTTAATTTTTAGATTTTATAAAATGCTTATTATTTTTTCTGATGTAATCATTTTTATTTTCCCAATAATCTGATGAGGTAAGCTCTACTATTATCCTATTTTAATGTTGAATAAGCTAAGGGACAAGATTTGCCTAAGATTAACCTTCTGCTTAGTAGGGGGCTTAAATTTGAACCCAGTAATTTCACCTCCAAGACGTGTACTCTTCACAATTATTCTATTGATAATTTATGAAAGATCTATAATAGAGTTACACTGGTGTGTTTAGAAAAATTGACTATTATTTTATTGTTTATACAGATTATATAAATTACCTGTAATCATTTTTCAGTAAAGCATAATGTGAAGTAAATAATTAACTGACATAAATCTGAGCTCCTTTTTTGTTAATGTGTTTCCTATTTTCACTGTAAAAAGTGACGATCTTATTTCTTAAAGGACAAACGTGTTAACATTGATAAATCCTTTGTGCTTTTTGAGTGCCTTAATTGTATAAAGAGAATTTGTTGTTTGTGAACATTCTACTTTATTTTATCATTTAATATGATTCAGAATATATGAATACATTAAAAATTGTGAGACTTTTGCAATTTTGTAGAGGACATTAAAATTGAAATTAACAAAATAAATCAAAATTTGTGAAATATTATGCTTTCCAAATTCTTCATTTTCTATAACAGAACTGTTTTCTATGTATTTCAGGATACACAGACTCAATATTTCTTTAGATCAATTTTTCTTTGATTAGATCACTGTAAAGAGAAATTCAACTGACCTTAAGGCATTGCTCTCCCTAGTCATTCTTGGATAGTTTGTAGCTGGCAGCAGAAGGTAATAATATATTTTGAATTATTAAACTAAAGATTCATTTTTAACATTAATGAAAAATTCAAAGACAGATTTTACTCCAAGAACCATTGTGAGAAAAAATGTGATGTTATTTTGGGCTTTTCATATTAAAATAAATATAACATTAACATTAATAAATATGATATTATAGACACTGAAAAATTTGTTTATTTGTGACCTTGACAATTTTGCACATTTTTCTTACAAAAATATACTTTTTGCGGAAAGTAGAACAAAGAAGCAAACAAATATTTTAAAATATTCTAACCAAAGTGGTTATCTCATAATACATACTAAAATAATAAAATTTAGTGATTTTTTTCTTCTTTCCATTTGCATTATCTAATACATTCCAAAATAGTATATTTTTATATTTAGGAATGCCAACATTTGTGTCTTGATTTCTAGACGTATGTTTGTTATAAAATTAAAGTTTGCTTCAACATGCATTTTTACTCAACTAATATTGTAATTTATTTTATATCCATAAGTATTCTTAAAAAGTTAAATTTATAGATCATCTTAATCATTTTTTTTCTAAAATTTGAGTGTCAGTTTCATAAATTTCCCTCTGAATGTTTCAACTGATTTTCACTCCCAGTCATAGTTTGTAAGGGGTGCTTCCTTCACGCTAACTAATAATTTCCTCTGTTATTAATTTAAAATTTTCAATTACGAGGAAAAAATAATGACTCTGCCCCACTTCTTCATAATCTTTTTTGAATTATCATA